>NC_059339.1:77841052-78144108 GCF_018350155.1 Leopardus geoffroyi | reverse complement strand
TTATTATTCTTTTTCTTTTTCTTTTTTAGGTAATCTCTATGCCCAACTTGGGGTTCAAATTCACAACCCCAAGGTTAACAGTTGCATCTTCAATTGACTGAGCCAGCCAGATGCCCCAGGGTTATCATTCTTGTACAATAAACAGATGACATACTTAAAGAAGCCCACTAGACATAATATGTGTCTGCAAATGATAATGTAAATAATGTTTCTATTTGTAAGATGCTGCCAGATGAAGTGAATGGGTACTTAGACTGTGAAGTGTTTGATAGAAAAACACTGATTGACAGCTTCATTTCAGGGTAATTCTTTCCTAATATGGCTCACCTATTATTTAAATGGAAATAGACCGAATAACTAACTAATAGACATGAAACGCAGTAAAATTCAAAACGTTATAATCCTAGAAAGAATTGTTTTGATTGATCTTTGGAATGTATCCTACAGTTGGCTCATCATTTACCACCTTATGGTTCCTATTTTACCTACTCCCAGAGGAAGAGAAATATCTTCTGTATTTATATATATTTATATGGAAGAGTCTCCCATGGGTATTTAAATGAAATATAACTCCCATGATTGTTATATAAAAAATAAAATGTAGAGGTGCCTGGGTGGCTCAGTTAGTTAAGCATCGACTCTTGATTTCAGCTCACAGTTCATGAGATCAAGCCCCAAGGCAGGTTCTGCACTGGTAGCATAGAGCCTGATTGGGATTCTCTCTCTCCCTTTCCATCTGCCCCTTCTCCACTCACACTTTCACTCTCTCAAAATTCAGAAATAAACTTTAACAGAAAGAAAAAGAGGAACACCTGGACGGCTCAATTGGTGAAGTGCCCAACTTTGGCTCAGGTTATGATCTCTCAATTTGTGAGTTTGAGCCTGGCATCGGGCCCTGTGCTGATAGCTCACAGCCTGGATCCTGCTTCGAATTCTGTGTCTCCCTCTCTCTCTCTGTCCCTCCCTAGCTTGTACTCTGTCTCTGTCTCTCTCAAAAATAAATAAACGTTAAAAAAAATTAGAAAAAGAAAATGTACAGAGCAATATGCTTGACATGCTACCATTTGAATAAAAAAAGAGGTGGAAATAAAAATAAATAAAATAAGTTTGTATTTTTCTATAGGCATTAAAAAAAAACTTCTGGCAAGAGCACAGGAAATGGGGGGGATGGCAACTCGATACATAGAGGCAGGCTGGGAGGGAGACTTCTCACTGTATATAAATTTTATACTTTGGATATTTTAATTATATGATTGTTAACCTATTTTTAAAAGTAAAACATTTTAAAATATAAACATCCTTACCTTATATATTTAAATATGTAATGATTAATAATATAAATATAAAAAATAAAAATTAATACATAAGAACCATGTTATGAGGAGAATTAATGGAGATAAAATTACTGAAAAGAGGCACATGGCTGGATTAGTCAGTAGAGCAAGTGACTCTTGATCTAGGTAGGGGTCATGAGTTCAAGCCCCACATTGGGTGTAGAGCTTACTTTAAAAAAAAAAAAAATAGCAAAAGCTAGTTACTGTTAGGTGGCACAAAATTTCACTTGAATTGCCTGGAAGTCAAAGAAACAGGGAAAACAGGGTGAGTTACAATAACTGTTATAATTTGTAACCAGACGCACATTGTCCAGTTTTCTTACTATGGATAGCCTAGCTAAGTGTTTGCTCCTAGGGCAAAGCCTGGGGATAGGAGCATCTCTTGCCTGAAGTTCTGGATATATTAACGTGGTGAGAAAAAAGAATCAAGAAGTGTGGTACTTTGTACTTGGCAACGCTGGAACCAAATCTCCAAGAATCTCTGCCCTATAGGATTCCAAGTTAGATCTGGCCCAAAGAAAATATGATGACATTTGGATGCCAGAAGTGAAGCAGCAGCCATGAGTCCCCAGAAGTCAGTGTGATTAGATGCGACAGGCAAAGCAGAGATGCCAACAGATTCCAACTTGGGTCCATTCTCCTCCACTCCAAGTTCATGTCTTCTCAACTGATAGCCTGCTTATCAACGGCCACCCAAGAACCACTACCAGATACAGAGGCAACACCGTGCAGTTGACTTCACCAGCATTCTGCAGTCTCATCCCAGCGGCTGGACCTGCTTGGCTTCCCAGAGTCCCATGTAAGCTCCAACTTGTCCTCCCTGTGCTTCCGGAAAACTGGTTAAAGCCTTGTCTTTGATCCACTAACTCTCTCTTTGGACACTTATTTCCTGAGCTTTGTCCAGTAAGGTCTTTATGCCTATAGTCAAGTGTCTTATTTCATAACCTTCATAGAGGTTCTGTTTTCCTAAATGACTCTGAGAGATGCGTTGGCATAGGTAGGGTTAGCCGTCCTAAAGCACATGTCCAAATATGGCATCAGGAGTATTCAAATGGGTAAGAATCAGAAAAGAAAATCCAAGTAAATGAAGAAACAAGGCAACAAGAACAGAGAACCAAGGATCAGGTAGATGAGCAAAACAGACCATCTGGGTGGTGGGAAACCAGAGGGCAACGGGACACAGCTGTAACATAATATTGCCACCTTAACACCGGACCACAGAAATTTTCTTCCTGCCCATTTCTTACATAAACACCTGATTCAGCCCGATACCCTCCTGTACTTCGATTAGAGACTTCAGTAAGTTAGTCCAAGAATGTAGATTTCTGATGATCTATTTTAATATCAAGTTTGAGCCCAGAGAGTCCAAGACCATGGTTTTACTCCTTTGGTGCTCACTGACCTGTTTAGAATGCTATTGATAACCATACTCAAATATTTATCGGGCCCTTATATGCCATGCCCTGTGCTAAGATCTTTACACGTAGTACCTCATTTAAACCTCACAACAACCTACAAAACACATACATTATACTCATTTCATAAATAAGAATGACACAACTTAGTAAGTTGCACAGCCTAGATTTAAAGGGAAATTGTAGGAGGCTCCTAAGCCTAAGCATTTGACTGCTAAGCACTCCTGTTTTTTTCTCCAAGAAAAACAAAACGAACACAAACACAAACACACTTGTACAAAATTTTCCTTACATTTGCAAAAGGTTCACAAATCCTCATTTACTAATTCCCATGAGCTTCCATAAATAACAGCAGTCCCAACAAGGTCTTAGATGGAGCTAAAGAATGGGTAATATGAAAATGACAGTTCTCTTAGGGTTTATGGTAGATAATCTCTAAAAACAGCCACCATTGATTCCTTCCTTCCATGTACATGTGTGCTACTCCCACTGTGAGTGATAGAGTTGATTTCACCTTTCCTGTAATTGCAACCAATGGACAATGGAAATGACCTTCTTACCCTTGGCCTTAAGAAGATGAACGCCTTCCACGTAAATCATCTTGAAGTGTAGCCACCATGCTGTGACAAAACCAACCCACAAAGAGAAGACACAGTAAGGAGAAGCAAGGTGCTCCAGTCAACAACCAGCACCAACTAGTGGTCATGTGAGTGCCTTCTTGAGATTCCGGCCCAGGAGAGCCTGAGAGGACTTCAGTGCCAGTCAACGTCTTGTGGAGAAGAAGAACCACCCAGCAGAGCCCAGCCAACATGCCGTCTTGAGAAATACATGGTTGTTGTTTTAAGCCAGCAAACATGTTTATTTTGTGCAAAAAGGTAACTGAAACAGGTTTTTAAAGGTTGACCTTTTAACTCTGAGTGCTAATGATCACGAAAAAAATCCATATACATTATGTTAGTTACCAGATATCTAAGTGGCAAAGTTCATATGTAGCTATAAAACCAAATCATCTGACTTGCTCTCTGACATAAATGAAAGGCCATTTCGGAGTGCCTGTGTGGCTTAGTCAGTTGAGCGACCGACTCTTGACTTCAGCTCAGGTCAGATCTCTGGGTCGTGGGATCGAGCCCCGCCTTGGGCTCTGTGCTCAGTGTGGAGACTGCTTAAGTTTCTCTCTCCCCCTTTGTCCCTTCCCCACTCTTATGTATGAAGTCTCTCTTTCTCTCTCTCTCTCTCAAAATTAAAAAAAAAAGAAAAGAAAAGGTACTGCCTTAACCCAAAGACATACAATAAATAAATAAATAAATAAATAAGCCCATTTCATCTGTGAATTAAGATAGACTGCTGGAGAACATATAAATTTGTCCTAAATATGCTATCTTCAATCTCTTCCAACACTCAAAATACATGCTTTATAAAAATAAATATTTGCTGTAATATGGCAAGACCACACACTTAGTTCCTCTAAAAGCTGCCCTCAGTTATGAAAACAAAACTTAAAAAGACAGGATCTAAGATGCAACCCTGTTTATAACACTTAGTTCCGGAATTTTATCTTCAAGGCCCTGTCTCTATTCACTCTAGTTGTCATGCGAGTATCAAAATAAAAGCTCTGGAGTGGGGAGCCTGTGTGGCTCAGTCGGTTGAGCGTCTGACTTCGGCTCAGGTCATGATCTCACAGTCCATGAGTTCGAGCCCAGCATTGGGCTCTGTGCTGACAGCTCAGAGCTTGGAGCCTGCTTAGGGTTCTGCGTCTCCCTCTCTCTCTGTCCCTCCGCTGCTCATGCTCTGTGTCTGTCTCAAAATAAATAAAAACATTAAAAAAAATTTTTTTTTGAAAAAAGCTCTGGAGCACATACATCCTGGAATACAAATCACGGTCATCAAGACTAGCACACAGCAGGTTTTTATCTAAGCGATCAACGATCAATAAATTCTAAGGAATTAGAGATAATAAATTCTAAATTAATTTCAATAATTAATGCCTAAGGAATTCATGACCAATAAATTCTAAAATTAATCTTAAACTGGACTTTCCTCAATTAAATCAAGCAAAGCAAATAAAAACTGTAATAGCAAAATATCTGAGCCCCAAAACAGCTTGTTTCTCATCTAGGATATTAGGTTGGGAGTCCCAGAACTGCCATTTACTGAGTATAAAGCCAGACTACAGATGTGAGTGGATATGCAGAAGGCTGCTGGATGTGTAATTTAGAAAAGAGAACATCATTTTTCCTTTAATTTTACTTTTAATATGCTCCTATTAAGCAAATCATATTTCTGTATTCAGAATTACTCTGCAATCCATGACAACTACAGAAGTTGACAAGATATTTCCAATCAAGTTAAATAGCAGAGAAAAGCAATCTTGGACATCAAAATTTACCATAGCTATTTATAATATTCAAATCTGGATAATCAACTACTAATGAAATTTACTCACTATTCATTTATTTAACCAATATACATTATTGAGCCATGATATATAGTGAGCTCTCAGAAATGAATGAGACAGATTCTCTGACCAAAGCAGATTTTATTAGGGTATGACAAGGTATTTATGAGAAAAAAAAAAAAAAAACCAAATGTGGCAAAGTATGGGCAGGAGTGGGCAAGTAAGCCTGGGAAGTCTTCACCGAGAAAAAATTGTTTTAGTCTGATATTATTCTTAAAGGATAAATGATTTGGTCTTGACAAAAAGAATATTCTAGGGGGAAAGATGCTATATATAAGAAAAACCAACTTGGAACAGGGTAGAAGGTGGATGATGGACTGGAAAGGGAGTGGATTCAAAGTAGGTAGAAAAGAGAGAGACAGAAAGAGATGCAGAGACAAAGAGGGACAGAGAAGTAGAAACACACACACAGAAAGAGAGAGGGAGGTAGGAGAGAGACAAAGAGGTGAGGGGAGGGGAAGGGTGTGGGGAAGGAAGGGGAGATGAGGGGAGGAGAGGAGAGAAGAGAGGCTAAATACATGTTTCCAAAGTACTAACTAGTGGAATCCCTGGAAGAATGGTTCTTGATTGATGGATTATTTATTCCACATTGTCCTTATTGCAGTTAATATTTTGTTGTATATAAGATCAAAAGGTTTGGGGCACCTGGGTGGCTCTGTTTGGTTAAGCATCCAACTCTTGATTTCAGCTCAGGTCATGACCTCATGGTCATGGTCATAGGATCGAGCCCTGCATCAGGCTCCAAGCTGAAAGTGCAGAGTCTGCTTGGGATTCTTTCTCTCCCTCTGCCCCTCCCATGCTCATATTCTCTCTCTCTCTCTCTCTCTCTCTCTCTCTCTCTCTCTCTCCAAAAAAACACAAAAAACAAAGAGAGAGATTAAAAGGTTCAAAACAAAAGGCTGTCCTGAAGGTTTGCTGAGGCCACAATTTCAAATCAAAGACTCCGTCACCTTCTCTCCCTTCTAAATTAAGGAACTACATTACAGTACCTTCCTTAGAAGGGCGACAAGATAAACCAGAAGTGTATGGTAATAACTACCATATAGCTTGAAAACTCCATAGCACATAGAGAGGAACTTTACTCTGCAAAGTAGATCACGTCTGTCTGCTTGTCTGTCTGTTTTAATGGGCAAGAAATAGATCGGGAATCTGAGAGGTTCTCCGCCAGTGTGTCATAAGTGCCCATGGATTGGCCTCATCACTCTGAAGAGATGTGACACAACGGAAGTGTGGCAGTAAACACCATTCTTTTCTTTTCGTGTTTAGAAAGTACAAGATAATCCCAACGACATAAATTATAAATGAACATAGAAACAGAAACATATCATAAAATACGTGCAAACGAAAAGACCTGAGAACAACACAAAGAATAGATCACACTGTTTGTCAATTGCAGCCATCTAGAAGAAAGAGACTAGAGTGTAAATTAAGGTAGTGTGAGTGGCAGTGGAGGGGTTGGGCCAACACAAGAGATGTTGAGAAGACAAAACTGGAATGGATAGTGGTAGGTTGGAAAAGTTTCAGTGGAGTATCTGTGGACAGAAATCAACATTCGGTGTTCCAGGAAATACAAAGGGTGTAAAGAGAAAACAGTGAGTATATCATCTTGTAACAAATAGACCGTGTATTCTTCTGTATTAAGCTTATTTTCTATTGTTATGTATGAGGTTGAGAATAGAGAAGGTTTGGAAGACAAGATGTGCAGTTTATTTTTTAACAAGCTGTGGTGTCCACAGGCATCTGGATAGAAATCCTCGGTGAGCAGGGGGAGGCAGTGATTTGGAACTCGGCAGGGATCTGTAGGGTTACGAGTTAGAAGTCATAGGCATTCAGATTGTAGTTTATGCCATGGGTATAGATAAAATCACCCGCAAAAGTATGTATTGGCCCAGTAAGATCCCTTCAGCACATAAACAAAAGCAACTGTGGTTATCTTAATTTTTAAAAAGAGCCTTATGGGGCGCCTGGGTGGCGCAGTCGGTTAAGCGTCCGACTTCAGCCAGGTCACGATCTCGCGGTCCGTGAGTTCGAGCCCCGCGTCAGGCTCTGGACTGATGGCTCAGAGCCTGGAGCCTGTTTCCGATTCTGTAAATAAAGGTTGAAAAAAAAATTAAAAAAAAAAAAAAAAGCCTTATAAGATGCATTGTGTGTGTGGGTGTGCGTGTGTATAATTTAATATTATGTGGCCATGAGAAAAAAGGAAGTCCTGCCATTTGTGATAACATGGTTGGACCTTGAGGGCATTATGCTAAGTGAGGTGAGTCAGACAGAGAAAGGCAAATTCTTTTTTTTTTTTTAAGTTTATTTAGTTCTTTTAAGAGAGAGAGCGAGCAAATGCACAAGTGCACAAGCATGTGAGGGGCAGAGAGAGAGAGAGAGGGAGAGAGAGAATCCCAAGCAGACTCCGTGCTGTCAGCGCAGAGCCCGATGCGGAGCTCAGTCTCATGAACCGTGAGATCGTGACCTGAGTCAAAACCAAGAGTCAGTTGCTTAACTGACTGAGCCACGCAGGTGCCATGAGCAATACAAATTCTGTGTGATATCACTTCTCTGTGGAATTGAAAACAGCTGAACTTGGGAAAATAGAGAGTAGAACGGTACTCACCAGGGGCTGAGGGTTGGCACAATTGTGGAGATGTTGATTAAAGGTACTAACATGCAACCAGTAGAAAAATAAGTCTGGATCTCTACTGCCCGACATAAGGATCATGGTCAAAATACTGTATAATAATAAACTTCAAAGTGATTAAGAGACTAGATCTTCATTGTTCTGCACACAAAAAAGAAATGATTATGTGAGGTTACAAAGGTGTTAGCTAACACTGTATTATTAATCTGACTGCAATATATAAATACCCAATCAATGCACTGTATACTTCAAACTTACACAATGCTATATGTCAATTATCTCTTAATAAAAAATAATCATAGGGGCACGTGGGTGGCTCAGTTGGTTAAGCGTCCGACTTTGGCTCAGGTCATGATCTTGCAGTTCTTGAGTTTGAGCCCCATGTCGGGCTCTGGGCTGACAGCTCAGAGCCTAGAGCCGGCCTTAGATTCTGTGTCTCCCTCTCTCTCAGTCCCTCCCCTGCTCACCCATGTCTCTCTCTCTCTCTCTCTCTCTCTCTTTCTCTCAAAAAGCCTCTGTCTCTCTCTCTCTCAAAAAATAAACATTAAAAAAATGTTTTAATTAAAAAAATAATCATATAAAAAAGGTTTTTTATAATTTCTAAAGGAACTTATTGAACATCTATCAAGGTTGACTGGACTGGAATTGGAAAATGGGCAGAAACCAAGGGGACTAGCGAGGCCCAAGAATCAGGAAGCACAGCAATGATCTCTTAGCACTTCCAGTCTTCCCAGATACTGACACCCAGATAGGACACTGCCCTTGTCCCTGGGGACCACTTCTATTGTGAGGAAATTATCAGCATTCCTCCACATTTACAGCACTTTCTCAAAGACCCAGAATTACACAGCAAGTTTGCTTTTTATCCAACCTGGCTATCTGTGTGTAGGAAGAGGGAGGAACCACGTCTTCCCCCACCTTCCATACAAATGGGGGCTCCCCCAAGCAAGACGGAGTTTGGAAAGCTCAGCTGCCATGTAAGCCTCACACCTGTCCACCCCCAAGGTATAGAATGAAGAGAGTAAAAAGCATAGCAGACCAAGGATGAAATCCGGTGGTCTCTACTTCGGAAGCAGTGGACGGGAGCATACAAGCCAAGGATGAAGTCTTAGAAAGAACCATCCAAGGAATAGAAAGAGACAAGGAGACGTGGTATTGCAGAAAGCAAAAGAGATAACTTGAAATCATTTCAAATGCCACAGGGAGTTCAAGTTAGGAGAAAAGCTGGGAAAGTGATCATTAAATTAGGCTTAGGGAAAAAGAAAAGTTTCAGTGGCATAAATGTGAAGAGAAATCAAAATTCAGTGGTCCAGGAAATCAAAAGGATGTAAAGAAAACACAGCGAATATAGACTATACTTTGATGAATCATTGTTCTAAGGCATAATTACATGCCTCAGCATTTCTACTTCTTGAAATAGGTGATGCAAAGTAAACAGTTATATATTTGTGCAAATAGCTGCCTGAATGTTCTTTTACACCCTGTGTATGTTAGTGAAAAATGTGATGTGAGCTCCATACCCAAAACTAGGGGCTTATACATATATTTATTATGCATATGTGTATTCAATAGAATATTATATAACTCTTTAAGTAATGGGGTAGCAATGAACTTATTCGTGCAGAAATCTGTCTGTGATCCATTGTTGAGTTGATAAAGCCTGAAATACTATGTTGGTTAAGATTTGGGCTTTA
Source organism: Leopardus geoffroyi (assembly GCF_018350155.1). NCBI lineage: Eukaryota > Metazoa > Chordata > Mammalia > Carnivora > Felidae > Leopardus > Leopardus geoffroyi. The sequence goes on along the minus strand of NC_059339.1, from coordinate 78,134,581 downwards.
GAAAAAATTAATTTATTAAAAGATGGATAGACAGATCAATAGGTAGATAGGTAGTCTGGGTATTTATATAACACTTAAGATGCTCTGGACTACAGATAACAGAAGACCACATACTAAGAGGGTTAAATAATAAGATCATTTCTTTCTTTCTTTCTTTTTTAATTTGAGAAAAAGAGTGCCTGTGCACAAGTTGGGGGAGAGGCAGAAAGAAAATCTTAAGCAGGTTCCATACTCAACATGGGGCCCATCGCAGGGCTCGATCCCACAACCCTGGGATCATGACCTGAACCAAAATCAAGAGTGGGACGCTCCATGGACTGAGCCACCCAGGGACCCCAAGACCATTTCTTATTCTATCCATGGGGGGTCTTCAGTGATAACATCAAGGAGCTTTCTATCTTTCACCTTGATCTTGAAGCTCATTATGGCCAACTGCACCTTAAAATCTACTGTCGCTTCCCTCTTCAAGGGTACTTCTGGAAGGAAAGGGACTGTGTCCACATTATGTCAAATAAACATCTCCCTTCACGGTCATCAATCTAACTCCCACAAACACAATGATTCTTTTACTTAGATGGGTGATATGTAGACACATTTGTCAAAACGGCTCCTCTCTCTCTCTCTCTCTCTCTCTCTCTCTCTCTTTCTGTCTGTCTCTCTCTGCCATTTTAGGCCACAGCAAGAGGAACAAGAGGCAGCCATCTGCAAGCCAGGAAGAGTGCCCTCAATAGGAACTGAATCTGCAAGCACCTTGATCTTAGACTTCCCACCCTCCAGAACTGTGAAGTCAGTCCACTGTTTATGCCACCCAGTCTATGGTATTTTGTTATGGTGGCCTAAGATGACTAAGCTATACCTAAATATCTAAATTAACACTCTTTATTATACTTTAGGATGTCACAAATTTCAGCAAATAGAGGGCATAATAACATACAATTTGTATGTGTGTGTGTGGATATATGTATTCCGATAATAAAAAAGCTATAACATTTTTTAAAACTTTGTTTTCTCTATATTAAACTCTGAATTAACGATTCATGTTTCTTATAGAGTATCTCATTTCTGTAAATCAAGAACTCATTAGCAGAATTTTGTACAAATTTCATTTCTGTTTTTATTCAACCAATAAAAATGCAAATTAATGTTCAAAATGTCCTTGGCAATCTAGAGAAACTAATTTATGTGTGCCTGAAAGTCTAAAACAGCAGTGAATTAAAAGAAAGAAAAAGAAATAAAAATGGTGATAATATTTTAATGCAAAAATTGAATATCCAAAGCCAAACTGGAAAATATTTAAATATAACATTTTATACTTCTTGGACTCTTATGAAATAGGTTGCAGAATTTAAAAATGTGTCCTCTTGGGGCACCTGGGTGGCTCAGTCAGTTGAGTGTCTGACTTCGGCTCAGATCAGGACCTCACGGCTCGAGAGTTCGAGCCCCACGTCGGGCTCTGTGCTGACAGCTCAGAGCCTGGAGTCTGCTTCAGATTCTGTGTCCCTCTCTCGCTCTGCCCTTTCCTCACTCATGCTGTCTCTCTCGCTCTCTCTTTCTCTCTCTCTCAAGAATAAATAAAACAGTAAAAAATATTTTAAAAATAAATAAGTGAAAAAATTTAAAAAATAAAAATGTGTCCTCTTTACAAGAACCACAACAAGTATTATCAAGCACACGTTTGTATGTTTGTTGCTCATAGCTCTCTTAACTTCCGAATAGAATTCGAAGAAGCAGACGATGAAAGACAACTATGAAAGAGGGCCGCCTGGGTGGCCCAGTCAGTTAAGCATCCACCTTCGGCTCAGGTTATGATCTCGTGGCTTGTGAGTTCAAGCCCCGCATCGGGCTCTGTGCTGACAGCTCAGAGCCAGGATCCTGCTTCAGATTCTTTGTCTCCCTCTCTCTGCCCCTCCCCTGCTTGTGCTCTGTCTCTGTCTCTCTCAAAAATAAATAAACGTTAAAAAAAAATTTAAAGACAACTATGAAAGAGAAGCATTAAAATAATAGAGAAAAACAAGAGCCACTGATGAAAAGGTGAAGAAAATGCTCCCCCAATTTTTTCATTATGATAATTTCCAAGACTGAACAAAATGCCTACCCCTGAGCTTCAGCACGGCCAAGACACAACAAAGTCCTATGAATTAAGTCGCTCTCTTTAAGGTACTAATGTGTAGCAAGGCTATGTAGACCTGATGTTCCTGATGTGAGAAAAAAAAAAATGATTTCTTACCTCAGAGTAACCCCTTATTGGATGGTTAGATTGTTTTATGTCAAGTTTTCAGTAAGCCAGGTAGCCCTGAACGAAATCATAGAGCAATTCTGGGTTTTATTCTCCAACCTCCATTTTGAACATCTCGATGAGCTCAGGACTCAGCCGCATCTGGCCAGAAGTTGAATGAAGTCACACGTACAAAGCAGCGGTGCCCAAAAGCGATTCAAGGTTTCATACTTGAAACTTCAGCTGCTCAATGTTTTTTATGTTAACTGCCCCATGTGGTTAGAAAGCTCTGTCATCTTATTAGCTAATAAGGTGACAGAGCTCTTATCCTTTTAGGGTATCTTCATTCAACTGGGGCATCTAAGATCTGAGGGAAAAAGCAAATATTTTTGCCATTGTTTTTCGAGTTATTCAAAACCATATATTCTAGAAAAAGAAAGAAATGTATAAGAAAAAAATGTATTCCACTACACAGAACTACCCCTTGTTAACATTGGATATCTTTCATAATTTTTTCTATGTACGCATATGAACCAAAAGTAAGATTTCACATAATGTGTATAAAATTGAGGCAATGCTTTATTACTTGAGATGAATCTTCTCAAACATCATCAAAAACTCTGAAATATAGGGGTGACTGGCTGGCTCAGTTGGTGGAGGATAGGACTCTTGATCTCAGGGTCATGAATTCAAGCCCCACATTGGGCACAGAGACTCTTAAAAAAAAAAAAAACTCTTTGACAATATAATTATTAATGGCTGTGAGATATTTTACTATATGAATATGCTACCTTTTTTGTCTAAAATTATTATTGGGATTCACTTAGCTTTGGGGGCCAATATTTGGGGGGGGGGGGTGTTATTGTTTCTTCAACCAAGAAAGTCTTAAAAGTATGGAGAGGAGAATATATTCATATATATATCATATATATATATATGAATATATATATATGATATATATATGATATATATATGTGAATATATATATGAATATATATATGATCAAGACAAGTATGCCTATTTCTTTATGTAAGCAAATGAAGAATATTTTATCCATTGTTCCCATTCATAACCCAGGCACCCAGTTGCCCAAACAGCAGAACAAAGAGAACAGATGTGGCTCTGGGAACCAGTGTTGCACATGGTTCATGGTCTCAGTTGCTGATCCATTTTTATATTCTCTGTGGGTATGCTCTGGTGACCAGCAGTCCTGCACTTTGGTAAGTACTCCCCCGAGCACTGTTTCAGCGAGTCAGGTGTTTCCAAAAGAGTGAGCAGATGACTTTTGAAAAACAAATCAATAATTAGAAGTTCAGACATCAAGAAACTACACATAGGGGACACTTGGGTGGCTCAGACGGTTAAACATCCTACTCTCGGTTTTGGCTCAGGTCATGACCTCACAACAGTTCATGAGTTGGAGCCCCACAGGGGGCTCTGTGTTGATGGCAAAGAGCCTGCTTGGGATTCTCTCTCTCCCTCTCTCTCTGCCCTTCCCCTGCTCGCGCTCTCTCTTTCTCTTTGTGTCTCTCTCTCAAAATAAGTAAACTTTAAAAAATAAAAAATTAAAAAAAAAGAAACAGCACATAGGCTGAGGGCTTCGGCTGAAACTCCTTTAGTTTCCTCTGCAGAAGAGAAATTTGGAGGCTAGGCTGCAGCTAGGGTGACCTGCTTTTACAGAAGGTGGAGTTAAGTAAACCTGAACCAGGAATGCAGTGAGGACGGACGAGCCATGGTCTCAGCTGACATGGGACCAAAGCAACACCGCAGAGTTATTCAGGGTGACTCATCGGGGCTCTGAGTCAGTCCTAGATTCTGTAAATTACAGGGTGCCATTTTATTCACTTTGGGTTATTACCGTGTTTGCCCTCCCAAACAATGAAAATGAGTTAAAAAGCTGAAGGCAAGAAAAAAAAAAAAAATGCAGAACTTTAAAAAAAAATCTCTTGAAAATGTTTTACTATCCAGGTTAAGCTGATCTTCAATATCAAGGAAAAAAATAGAGAAAATTTGAGAGCTAATAGCAAAGTTATGGAGTTTACGCCAAAGAAAGGAATAAAGGAAAGGCGACAGCAAATGAGGATGACAATAAGCTATTCCAGGTATCAGGGGGTGGGGAGCAGGGAAAGGGAAAGGTAGGGTTGTGGGGGAAGTTACTAGAGTGAAAGATGCAAGATGGTTATAGCACTGTGCTAAAGAATATAATAAATATTTAAACTGGAGTTTCCAATTCAAGCAGTAAATTGGAGTAGTCATTATTATAGAACTTGAACTCCACTGCCTGACCGTGGGTGCAAGTCCCCCCTTCCTGAGCTTTGTGGGGCTGACATACTTGTTCTCTGCCTCTCTGCTCAGTCATAAATCAACATACATCGAGCTCCTGTGATGAACTCTGTTCTGCTAACCCACTCACTATTTGTACCTTTCTGTACATGATTGGTACAAAGACATGGAAAGGAACTATATTGCTTACATTTAAGTTCGCCTGTTAATTAGACCGGGGAGTAAGGGAATGGGATAAAGGCATTCGGGAACCATGGTTTTTTTTTCCTCCTTTGGACTGAAGCAGCACGAGTTGAAAAAATTAATAAATGATGAGCTAAGTCTAACTAACAGGAAGAAAAGAAGAAGAGCATTCTAGGCCGGGAAATTAAGGTGAATAAATTAACTTCGTATAGAATAAACTTGGAGATGAGTTGGGGACAATGAGGATACTCATAATGACGGAAAGGAAAAGTTGTACGGGGAGATGTAGGAACTGGCAGGAAATAAGGAATAGACGGTAGGGACTTTAAAGGCAAGATGACTGAAATCTACCTTACAGGCAATATAGAGATTTTTATATATTGCTGAGCAACCATGAATACTTACACCAGCGGTATTTTAGCCTAGGAAGTGTATATAGAATAGATTTGGAGGGTCACCAGGAACCTTTGATAGGAGCACAGCTGTGAATGGTTGTTGGTCTAATTCATTTTTTTATGTTAATTTATTTTGAGAGAGCATGCAAACGAGGGAGGGGCAGAGAGAGAGGGAAAGAGAGAGAGAAAGAGAGAGAGACAGAATTCCAAGCAGGCTCCATGCCGTCAATGCAGAGCCAGATACGGGGCTCAAACACACAAACTGTGAGATCAAACCTGAGCTGAGATCAAGAGTTGGACACTTAACCGACTAAGCCATCCAGGCACCTTTATTGGTCTAATTTAAAGCACTGGCAGTGACAAGGTAGAGAAAAGAGAAAAATCTTAAACGTACTTCAAAGTATGTTTAGTAAGTGTAGTAAGATAAAATTTGATTAGATATTAAAAATCAAGATGCAAACCCAATTACTCCCATGTGTCTAACCTAGGATATGAGCAAAGTGTTAGCTACAAGTAAGCCTAGGGTCGAAAAAGAAAAATAGTTCCCCATCACATACAACACCAAATCTAACTTTTTTGGCCTGGCAGCCAAAATCCAACAAAAGTTGTCTTTTTCTCCCCATAACACGTGATGTCAAGCATTCAACTAATACAGCATGTAATTAGTTGTTGCTATGTGCCCAGCCTGTGAAAGATGCTAATTTCCAATATCAATCCAGACTTGGTTTCTGTCTCAAGCGTTCTGCTCTGTGGTGTTAAGCGTCCTAACTTATATACCAAGAGGCAATGTGCATTATCATTATTGGTTTATACTTCACCGTGTGTTCACTTTTCTCTGCCTATTCATAGCAAATCCATCAATGTGCTTAAATCCCACCAATATTATGAAGGATACCATGAATACTTCAGTTTTCTGTATCTCTCCCTTCTTATCCATAGCTTATCTCCTTCCCTCATCAAAGCAAATAAATACCCACATTGTGACGCACTAATTTAGTGTTAATAATTTTATGCTCCCCACCAGTTGGATTGGAATACCACTGAAGACAGAACTCCATATTCTTTCTGGTGCTGGACAAATACTAAGTATTTGGTTAATTCCCTCAGGTCATGCAGAATAAGGCTATCTGCATTATAATAGGGAAATCAAAACAAGAGCAAAATACCAAAACCAAGAAAGAATTATTGTGGAATATTTTTCTAGTCTGGGAATATGTATAAATGTAAATATGAATCTCCTCCTGGAATTTTCTTTAAATTCTTTAAATCTATAAAAGTGCAAACCCTAAACCAAAAATAGATAAATTTTAATTACCATTAAAACTGCCACGGATGAGGGGCGCCTGGGTGGCGCAGTCGGTTAAGCGTCCGACTTCAGCCAGGTCACGATCTCGCAGTCCGTGAGTTCGAGCCCCGCGTCAGGCTCTGGGCTGATGGCTCATGAGCCTGGAGCCTGTTTCCGATTCTGTGTCTCCCTCTCTCTCTGCCCCTCCCCCGTTCATGCTCTGTCTCTCTCTGTCCCAAAAATAAATAAACGTTGAAAAAAAAAAATTAAAAAAAAAAAAAAAAACTGCCACGGATGAAACAATAGAATTAAAAGGGCAAAAAAAAAAAAAACAATAAGAGAAGGTATTTGGAATATGTATAAGTAACACAAAAGTATAGCACATATATATGAACTATCATATATGCAAAAGCAAACAACACAGTAGGAAAAGGAACAATAGATACAAAAAGGTAATTTACAGAAGAAACCCAATGACCTAATGCATATGAGGAAATGCTCTAACTCACTAGGAATCAGGAAATTGCAGAAAAAAAAAGATATTATTTTATACCCATCAATTTGACAAAAATGAAAATGTTGGTAACACTATTTGTTGGTGGAAAAATAGAAAATTCCTAACCATTGCTGGTGGGAACATACAAATCAGTATACATAGTTGGAAAGCCGCGGTCAGTATTTAGTAAAGTTCAAGACAGTCAAAACAGGGGTGTCTTGGTGGCTGGGTCAGTTAAGCTTCCAACTCCTGATCTTAGCTCAGGTTTTGATCTCAGGGTCGTGAGTTCAAGCCCTGCTTTGGGGTCCATGTTGGGTATGAAGCCTACTTTAAAAAAAAAAAAAAGCATACCATCCAGCCTAACAGTTTTACCTCTTGGCGCAAGCCCTGGAAAAATTCTTGCCCATGGCGCCAAACAGATATGTATCAGAATTTCATTCAGCATTATTTTGATGACAAATAATTAGAAACAACCCAGGTGTTCATCAACAATGCAATGGATAAATAAATTATATATTCTTACAGGGAAATTCTATACAACAGTGAAAATATATGCACTCAACCTTCATGTATCAACATGGATGAATCCTACAAACATAATGTTAGTGAATATATACATGATGTGTACATATCAGTGAATATGTAGTGTATAGTATATGGAGCATATATGTGTATATATGTTATCTATATAATATATAGTAAGTAAAAATATAATAATACATAGTACATATATGTTAAATATATATATGTGTGTATGGTATGCTACCATAGATACAGTTTTTAAAAACATACAAGCAGGGGCCGCTGGCTGGTTCTATTGGTGGAGCATGGGACTCTTGATCTCCAGCTGTGTGTTGAAACCCCACGTAGGGATTACTTAAAAATAAAATCTTTATTTTAGGGACCCCTGGCTGGCTCAGTGGTTAAGCAACCAACTCTCGGTTTCCGCCCAGGTCATGATCTCACAGTCGTGAGATGGAGCCCCTCGACAAGCCCTGCAAAGAGCCCCGCCCCTGGCTCAGTGCTGCTGGGTGGGGAGCCTGTTTGGGATTCTCTCTTTCCCTCTCCTTCTGCCCCTCCCCCACTTGCTCACTCTCAAAAGAATAATAAAAGAAAATCTTTTAAAAACAAAAAGCAAGGGGCGTCTGGGTGGCTCAGTCAGTTGAGCGTCTGACTCTCAATCTCTGCTCTGCTCATGATCTCACGGTTTCATGATTTGAGCCCCGCGTCGGGCTCTGTGCTGACAGAGTGGAGCCTGCTTGGGATTCTCTCTCTCTCCCTCTCTCTCTGCCCCTGTCCTGCTCGGGTGCATGTGCTCTCTCTCTGTGTCTCAAAAATGCACATTAAAAAAATAAAATAAAAACACACAAGTAATCCATTGTGTATTTTAAAGATGCACACGTATGTAGTGAAATTTTAAAATCATCAATGGGAGTAAAAGAATAATAAATTCTGGAAAACAGAACACCTGACAGGAAGGGAGTATGATGCAACTGGGGAAAGACCCAGAGGGAAGTTCAGCTAAATCCCTAACATTTTCCTTTTTTTTTTTTTTAATTTAAAAATTTTTTTTAAATGTTTATTTATTTTTGAGAGAGAGAGACGGAACGCGAGCAGGGGAGGGGCAGAGAGAGAGGGAGACACAGAAACCAAAGCAGGTTAGCACAGAGTCCAACATGGGGCTCAAACCCACGAACCAGGAGACCATGATCTGAACCAAAGTTGGACGTTCAACTGACAGAGGCACGCCCCCCCCCCCAATATTTTCCTTTAAACTGGGAGTTGGCACCCGGCTTGTCAATATAGGAGGATTTATATTTTAAATCTTTTTTAAATTTTATCGTGGAAAATTTCAAATATATACGAAAGTAGAAAAACGGTGTACTATAGCTAAGCACTGCTAAGCTAACGTGTACGCATTGCCGAGCTTCAACAATTTGATAGTCTGTCTTGTTTCTTACATACTCCCATCAAAATCCCACACAAGAATTATTTCTAAGAAACTCCAAGCCATCATATTATTTCATTCATTAATATATGTCAGTTTTCTTAAAATTTTGCTAACAAATAATTAACTTTGTAACTAAGAAGCCATGATGTTTGGGGAGTCGTCATTATCCTAAGCCCTTATATTTATATAGAGTTTTAGAGTTTAAGAAAGTTTCCCATTTATATTATTTATATGTTTCTTTTTGAGTCTAGTAATAGCATTGTGAAGTATAAAGAATAGGTTATTATTTTAATGTTAATTTTGGTACTCATAGTATCTGGGAAATGAACTCTTCTCGATTAAACTGTTTTTTAAGATTTGGTACCTTATAATCAGAAGGGCATAAGGTCAGAGAGAGAGAATTCCCATATGCACACACAGTTACAATGCAATATTCTTTTTTTTTTTAATTTTTTTTAACGTTTATTTATTATCGAGAGACAGAGAGACAGAACGTGAGGATGGGAGGGGCGGAGAGAGGGGGAGACACAGAGTCCAAAGCAGGCCCCAGGCTCTGAGCTGTCAGCACAGAGCCCGATGCGGGGCTTGAACCCACAAACCGTGAGATCATGACCCGAGCGGAAGTCGGACGCTGAACCGACTGAGCCACCCAGGCGCCCCTACAATGCAATATTCTAGAATTCTAGAATTTAGAATATTCTAGAATTCTAGAATATTGCAATATTCTAATATTCTAATAATTCTAATATTCTAGAGTTATGAAGCTTCTGCATCTCTACCAAGAAGGCAGCCTCTTGTCAGACTCTAATGAACTGAGTTGACATCACCCACAGTCATTTGCATGTGGGTGGATTATACCTTCCCTAAATACTGCCACTGTGACATACCCTGCTTTAATCATTGCCAATAGAATTGTGTAAAATCAGTGTGATGATTGTTTTCAAGAGAGCTTTTCTATAACAATTTCCAATGTTTGGGTGTTTAAAGTATTTAGCCTCCCACACGAGTGATTTTTTTCTAATATATTTGTAACTCCGGTGAGTCAAATTTGTAACCAAGAACGATTTCAAAGCATCTGTCATTTCACACACGTAGTCAAATGATATTTTTTGACTCCAGACTTCTGAGTAGGATGTAAAAAGCTGGCAAGAGTGTGCTCCCACTTACAAAAAAAAAAAAAACAAGCAAGCTGTAAATCTGCCTCATCACAGCTGTTTAAAATCCATCAAAAAGCCACGCTCACAGGACAACGAGTTCACCCAAATCTAAAGAAAGACAGGTGTTTCCAATGAAAAACAGGCTGTGAGCACAGTTGTGTACCTCGGGCAGATATTGGAAACCATTCAAGCTGGTTGAATTTCGGTTCAGCTGGAATTCTTTTTTTTTATTGATCTCTGAGCCATAGGTAATGTGTTTGTTTCATTGAAAGTTAATTCAGTTGAAATACTTTTAATTGAATAATAATTGGCACGCAATATTATACTCATTTCAGGCGTGTAACATAGTGACTTGCCAGTGACGCACATTACGGAATGCTCACTATGACAAGTATGGTTACTATCTGTTGCCGTACGAAGTTCTTACATACTAGCGCCTTTGTTCCCCACGCTGTACTTTTCATCCCTAAGATTTCTTTTACATCTGAAACTATGTACCTCTTTTTTTCCCAAATATATGAAATTTATTGTCAAATTGGTTTCCATTCAACACCCGGTGCTCATCCCAACAGGTGCCCTCCTCCATACCCATCACCCACCCTCCCCTCCCTCCCTCCCCCCATCAGCCCTCAGTTTGTTCTCAGTTTTTAAGAGTTTCTTATGCTTTGGCTCTCTCCCACTCTAACCTCTTTTTTTTTTTCCTTCCCCTCCCCCCATGGGTTCCTGTTAAGTGTCTCAGGATCCACATAAGAGTGAACACATAGGTGTACCTCTTAATCCCCTTCCCCTATCTTGCCTTTTCCTCCATCCCCGCCCCTCTGGCAACCACCAGTTTTCCCTCCCTATTTATGACTCTGTTTTTGGCTTTTTGTTCATTTGTTTTGTTTGCCACAGTGGCCGCACTAATTTACAGTCCCACCAGCAGTGCATAGAGATTCCCTTTTCTCCACATCCTCACCAACCTCTCTCTCTCAAGAGGGAGAGAATTCATATTCTTGAATATGAATTTCAAATAATTAAACTTCTAAACATTAAAACCTTCACTTGAACTTTAATCAAAAATGATTCGATTTTTAGTTAAGCATCTGTGATTAATTTTTAGTTATATTTCATCTCATATGGTAAGAGAAAGAGGTCTGTTTAAGTTTAGTTTTGATGGGGGTGCCTGGCTGGCTCAGTCGTTAGAACATACAACTCTTGATCTCAGGGTTGTAAGTTCAAGCCTCATGTTGAAGGTGTAGAGATTCCTTTAAAAAAATTAAAAATCTTTAAAATAAAAAAATTTAGGGGCACTTCGGTGGCTCAGTTGGTTAAGTGTCTGGCTCTTGATTTCGACTCAGGTCATGATCTCATGGTCTGTGAGTTCAAGCCCCATGATGGGCTCCACGCTGACTCTGCACAGCCTGCTTGGGATTCTCTTTCCCTCTCTCTCTCTGCTCCTCCCCTGTTTGAGTTCTTTCTATCTCTCTCAAAATAAATAAAAAAAACATATAAAAAATAATGATAAAATAAATAAAATTTATTTTATTGATAAAATAAATAAAATTATTTATAAAAAAATAAAAATAAAATTTAAAAATTTCCTTTTGACGTTTATTAAGATTTTCTCCAGGTTTAATATATGAATGGTTTTGTAAATGTTACATGGAATGGAAAAGAAAGTACAGTTACTTAGGTAAAAAGTTCAACATTAAATCAATTGTATAGTAATGTTTGTATTCTCCATGTTTTTCCTCAAATATTTTATTTTCAAAAATGTCAAACCTATAGTAAAATTAAAATATACCATATACCCTTCACCCAAATTCACCAACTATTAGCATTTTACCACATTTGTAGATAGATACAACTTGTGTATGTTTTTATGTATCTTAACAGAGAGAGATTTTTTTGCAGAATGATTTGAAAATAAGTTTTAGAGACAAAAAACTGTAGCATGTATCTCCTGAAAACTAGAACATCCTTCTACAGAAGCACAATTCTATTATAATGAAGAAATTTGATTTAATTATGTTTCCTAACACAAAGTCTATATTCAAGTTTCCTCAATTGTCTCAATATTGTCCTTTCTGGCTTTATTTCTATCAAGTTGATAGAATAAATGAGAGAAATTATATGCAGAAAATGCATTTGATCAAATTGAACATCCTTCCATGATCAAAACACAATTTTCAGCAAATGAAATCTAGAAGGGACTAGCCTTGTGATAAAAGTTACCTATGAAAAACCTACTGCTAACATCACATGTAATGAAAAATTATTGAATGTTTTCAGGGTGCCTGGCTGGCTCATTCGGATGAGCATGCAACTCTTGATTTCAGGATTTGAGTTTGAGCCCCATGTTGGATGTAGAGATTACCTAAATAATAAAACTGAAAGGAAGGAAGGAAGGAAGGAAGGAAGGAAGGAAGGAAGGAAGGAAGGAAAGAAAGGAAAGTTCTCTTTCCAAGATTAGAAACAACACGTGGATATCCACCATAACTGCTTCTAAACATACACACACACACACACACACACACACACACACACACACACATATATATATATATGAGATCCTAGCCAATGCAATACACAAAAAATAAATATAGAAACAGTGTAATGGTCAAAAAGAAGTAATCCTGTCATTACTAATAGAAGACATGACTGCATACATAGAAAAACTAAAAGAATTCAGACTGTCAAAATTAAAAAGAAAATTCAGCAAAGTTCCTGGTTAGAAGTTTAATACATGTTTTTACCAATTAACGATAACCTCTTCCCCCCCAAAAAAAACTATTGGAGAATCAAGTAAAAATCAATACCATACACAGTAGCACCAAAAACTATCAAGTACGTACAGAGTAAGCTATTAAAAGATACACCACGTTGATGTACCAAGAACTTTAAAACACTGCTAAGGGGGATGCCCGGGTGGCTCAGTTGGTTAAGCGTCTGACTCTTGATTTCAGCCCAGGTCACAGTCTCACAAGGTTCAGGTCATGATCTCACAGTTCCTGAGATCGAGCCCCGCATTGAGCTCTGTGCTGTCACCATGGAGCCTGGCTGGGATTCTCTCTCCCACTCGCCCTCTGCCCCTCTCTCACTCTCTCTCTCTCTCTCCCTCTCTCTCAAAACAAAAAAAAATTTTTTTTAATTAATTTAATTTTTAAAATTTTTAAGTTAAAAATAAAATGAAATCCATGTGTTAAATAGTACTTAATTTTTAAGTAATACACATAGGATGCTTTCGATGCTACAAACACTAGGCTAGCCACTAACATTTGTTTAATTAAGGAAGAAAGAAAGTTAAGTATTTGGATGACAGTTTCTGCAAAATTTATTTTAAATCAATGTTTATTCTGAACCTTGTCATCGTGAAGTTAGGCCTCTGGGTATATCTTTAATAAGAAGGCTATGATCTTCCCTGCATTATCTAGAAACCTGCTTTAATAATTCTAAAGCCTGTCGACTTGTAATGTGAAACGATAAATATTTGTTACAGAAAATGACAAGTAGAAAATGGTTTACTTAATGCTTACTTAATGATTTACTTAATGATGAAAACAAGGTCATCAGAGGTTAAATTTTTTCATATGTTTATTTTCCATTTACAAGGCCTTATATGATCACTTTGCCTTCTTCCCTGTCCCAATCTCACTTTGTTCTTCCTCTCTCACTCCCTCTCCAGCCACCTGGGCTTCTCAGCTCTTCCTAGAACACTCAGACGCACTCTCCACAAAGCCTGGCTCGATCCTTCCAGAACACCTTGTTCTGATACCTGCAGGTTAATTCCCTCACCTCCTTCACATCTTTGCTTAAAGATAACTTTCTCAATGAAGCTACTTACTCTGACACCCAATTTAAAATTGTCACCTGACCACTGCCACAGCCCTTCTCGTCCTTCTTACCCTGATCTTTGCTTTTTCTGTTCTATCACTCATCACTGTCACTTTTCACCCTCTAAAATAGTAAGTGATTTACTGTTTTAGTAAATCTAATTTACTGTTTTAGACCTCCACCTTGGCCATAAGGAAGAAAGACAGTTCAGAATGACCCCATACCACAAGTAAAAAAATCAGACAAAAATATGAGAAATGACAGTCTTCAGATGCAGACAGCATGACAGCACAAATCTGTGTTCCCTGAGAAAGGGGAAGCACGCAGGCGGGCCCCCCTATTGCCGAGGACTTATGCATGCAAAGAATTCCCCCAGAGATCCCCTTACCCCCATACACCCTCTAATGTAGCCCTAGCCATATGGTTCTTTTTCTTTTTTTAAGTTTATTTATTTATTTTTGAGGGAGAGAGAAAGAGAGAGAGAGAGAGCAGGGGAGGGGCAGAGGGAGAGGAAGAGAGAGAATCCCAAGGAGCCTCCGTGTTGTCAGCGCCGAGTTCCACGCGGGACTCAATCTCACGAACCATGAGATCATGGCCTGAGCTGAAATCAGGAGTCAGTGCTTAACCAACAGAGCCACCCAAGCACCCCCTAAGCATATTGTTCTCTAAATATCTGCTTCTCTTTCTCCTTAGACTGTGAAGTCCTCCTGAAGGAGGAAATCTTTCCCACCTCTGTATTCCTGGAACATACCACAGAGGAGACTCTCAGTGAATACTGGCTAATTGAAATGAACCCCGCAAGGACTGGGCAGCGAAGGAACCAACACTTACTGCCCTCGGTAACAGACACTTCTATACTTTCCCAGCAGCCACAGCAGCCCTGTTGCAAACACGCTGATGTCACATTTGGAAACTTGAAGTTCATTGACTTGCCAGAGCCACGGAACCAGGAAGAGGCAACCCCAAAGTACGTGTTCCTCCCGCCCACCCTGCTTCCTCCTCCTTAAAACTGGCTGCCTCCTATGCGTTCTGCATCATTCATAAACCCTTAGTCATCGAAAAGAATCTCTCCGGAGAATCTGCTATAGAATCTCTATAGCAAGGAGTTCAAAGTCTTCTTGGATTGTCTAAGTGAGCAAAGTCGAGTCGAAAGATGAAACAACCAGATGAGAAAATGTTAACATGAATGGAAAACCAGCATGTCCAAGAGCTACTGGTTTCTCGGAAGAGGACTCAAAACGCATTATCCAAAGTGACGGTGCACCTGGCCAGCTTACTTCTGCAGACACTGCCCCACTGACCACACCAGTTCCTTCCTAAAAGATCTGCTCTGGTGTCAGCCTCCCCCAGAAGCTATAGTTTCCCCGGCCAGTGAGTACCCTTCCTGTCCTGACTTGCTTCCTAGGATTCCACAGCCACTTGGAAAAATTCTGCTCATTAAATGATGTGTATAAATAGAATAATGCTGAATAGGCATGGCCAGGGAGATTATTCCCTCAGTCAAGAATACAGCTTCGGAAAGGGTATTTAAAATGAAATATAACCATCTGAGCATCCATCGTAAAATAGGCAATGGGCTGAAAGAGAAATTATTTTGGCAGTATGAGATTGCTTCATAAATGATTAAGGTAATTGAGTGTGGTCCTATCTGCTGACATTAATAGAGAGAGTTCATATAGACTTAATTATTTGTGCTCTGTTTTTATTACTTTTCAACTCAACAGTATTTCTTATGGAAGGGTTTTTTGGGCTACAAGTTCTTCCTATATGGCTGCCAAGCTATTCCATCAGAAATTATTTTTCACCAAAAACTCCATTTCCGAATCTCAAATTTTCTGTAAAATTAAAAGCACTTGAATGCACCTGATTACTCGAGATGCTTTTTAGTATTTTAACAAAGTTCTCATCTCAAGCTTTTCCCAGAAAGAAAAAGAGAAAGAAAGAAAGAAAAAGAAAGAGAAATAAAGAGAAAGGGGAAAAAGAGAAATAGAAAAAGAAAGAAATCAAAAGGGAAACAGAAAGAAATCGAAAGAAAGAAAGAAAGAAAGAAAGAAAGAAAGAAAGAAAGAAAGAAAGAAAGAAGGAAAGAAGGAAAGAAGGAAAGAAAGAGAAAGAGAGAAAACAGAGAAACCGTGCAAAATGCCAAGTTTTCCCACGTAGCGCAAGGGCATTCTAAAGATGGGTACATACCATTCCAAGCCTTTGGTCTTACACAGCAAATATTGCAGTGACATTGCCAGCCTGATCTCCTCCTTTTCGTGCTTCAAAATCCAGAACGGACAGATTTGACACAGAAATAAGAAGGACCACTATTCTTCCCATCAATCACGCCTCTTCATCGCTTTCATTTAGAACAGTGGTTCTCAAAGTGTCGACTCTGACCAGCCAACACCAGCGTCGTCTGGGAACACGTTAGAAATGTAAATTCGCTAGCTGCCCAGAGCCACTGAATCAGAAACGCTGGGGATAGGACCCAGCAATCCGAGTTTGACAAGCCCTCTGGTTAAACATCATGAGAACCATGATGGAGAGCAGTCATTTCAAACGTGGCTACACACATTTGAATCGTCTGAAGAGTCTAAATCACAGGTACCTGGGTCAGAACTCTTCAAAGCTCTCCAGGTAATTCTAATCTGCAGCAACATTTGAGAACCACAGCTTTAGACCTTATTTTACGCCTTACCAGTGAAAAGGAGTCTGTCTGGAAAAAGGCACCAGCTCAGTGGGCTGGACCCACTTATTAAAAGACACCAAGTGCGGGTACCCTTCCTGGAGAGACCTTGGCTGTATGTAAATGCAGGTGCCAGGCCCCCCTGGTTTCCCTGGGCCATCTGAATCCCATCTGCTTCTCCTGAGCCCCCAGCTGTCCCAGGTTGTACCCGAAGCTCAAGCCGAACAGATGTCACCTGAGAGCAACTGGTGGCATGTCAGTGGGAAATAATGAGATTAAACTTTTTTTTTAATGTTTATTTATTTTGAGAGAGAGAGAGAGAGAGAGAGAGAGAGAGAGAAAGAGAATCCTGGGCAGGCTCCACACTGTCAGCACAGAGCCCGATGCGGGGCTCGAACTCACAAAACTGTGAGGTCATGACCTGAGCTGAAATCAAGAGTCAGACACTCAAACGACTGAGCCACCCAGGGGCCCCTAAAATTGATTCTTACATATGATGCTACTTTTGAGTTCCAGATTTGGGGGTGAAGCTCTTTCTAACCTATGGCTATGAGCACCTTCGTGTATAATTTGTTGTGTAACAAATAGAAGCATAATTCAAGATACAAAGCCTATGTTCCTTCCAGTTCCATCACGCAGCCTTGGTGGGACCTTCCCTGCCCTCCCACAGTTGCTTTATTTCAGTACACAGGAGACTGTCTCACAGGTAATCACTTTGCATCTCTCGCTGCCGATGGGCTATAAGCAGGTAATGCATTTTATGCATCTCTGCAACTCCAGGACCCAGTGCTCAACAGGCTCTCATTAATCTTGTGAAACAAGTCGGCGAACGAACGGCGAACGCTGCTCTCAATTGCCAAGCAAAAATTTGTATATTCAGTCAGCAGCCACAAAACGAACAGATTCCGTGCCTTTCAGCAAGGCAGGGGCCACAAAAATGGTGTTTACCACACAGACCTGTGTGTGTCCCTTTTCTTAATTTTCCCTTGTTCTCAACCAAGTAACCGATCTTTAGAAAACCAGAAGGTTGAAATTTTTTTTTTTTTTTTTTTTTGAAACGAAGTTCTGATCTTTTAGGACAAGGAGAGTGGGATATACGTAAATCCCTTCAAAATCAATGCAAAAATGACCGGGCAAAACATGGTTCAGGAAAGACTGACTCTGCAGTCTGGATGTTTGTGCGGTTTTGTCCACAAAAATTGCTCACACGCATGTGCCGGGGACAACGGTGACATAGAAGTATGTTTTTGCAAACAATCAAAGCCGTAAGTATACTTTCTTAACGATTTATTTAGGACCTATATTCTAAACATATTCTGTAAAAAAAAAGGGGGGGGGGATTGACACACTTATTTTGAAAGGGGCCAAAGAGTGACTATTTAATCTTTGTGAACCATGTGGTCAGTTGGGGCAACGACGTGACTCTATCTTTGGTTGCACAAAAGCACCATAGACAACACATAAGTAAATGGATAAGGCTGTGTTGCAACAAAATTTAACTTACAAGAAAATATTTGCCCATTGGCTGTACTCTGCCCACCTCTGATCTAAATTAATACTTAGGGGCGCCTGGGTGGCTCAGTCGGTTGAGTATCCGACTCGTGATTTCAGCTCAGGTCATGATCTCCAGGTTAGTGGGATCAAACCCTCATCAGGCTCCACGGTGACAAGCACAGAGTCTGCTTGGGGTTCCCTCTGTCTCTCCCTTCGCTCTCTGCCCCTCCCCCACTCATGCTCTCTCGCTCTCTCTCAAAATAAACAATTTTTTAAAAAATAAAATGAAAAAAAAAAAAGTTAATACTTATACTGGGACCTACTTCACTTTCCTCTATGTTGTTTACAGACAGCCTGGATTTTCAGCTTCCAGGTTGCTAAGGGATCCAAAAGAGACACTCCAGACCCTTCCACAACATTCTGCAGCAACACTCATTAAATTCAGAACACAAATGCCTGTTCAGCCCTTGGCTCTGAATCCCCTCCTTCTTGCCGATCATTTCTCACCTTCCCTTTGCATTCATCTTCATTATTCTTTCCTCCATTGCCCAGATTTTCTGAAAATGTGGAGTGCAGACCACTTGCATCAGAACCACTCAGAGATGCTTGTTAAACATGTAGGTTCACAGTCTGTCCATCATCTCACTGAAACAGAATCCCTGGATATGGAGCCCACGGATCACGTTTGAACAGGGTGCTCAGTCAAGGGCGACCCTGCTAATAATGTTTGAGAATCGCTGCTAACCCACCACCTTCTCCCCCGGGACCATCTCACCAAGAGTAGTACCATGTAAGTTTGGGGAGCTTCTCACTGGGGGTGGGAACAGATTTCCTAGCTCCCCGTTTCTTACATGGTAATGTTGCAATGTTTATGATGGTAGCCAGAGTTCCTGGCTGAGTTTAGACAGTAGTGTCCCTGGCAGATGGTATGTAAACAGACCTCCTGCTTTGGAGACAGACTGACGTAGGCAGCTCCCCTCTTGTTGGCACCTTATTGAAACTCTCTGGGTCTTTCTGGGCCTGAATTGGCCCAACTTTAAAATAATGAGTATTGGGGTGGGTGGGTGGCGCAGTCAGTTGAGCCCTCAACTCAATTTCAGCTCAGGTCATGATCCCAGGGTTGTGGGGTCAAGCCCCATGTCAAGCTGGAGCTTCCTTGGGATTCTCTCTCTCTCTCTCTCTCTTTTCCCCCAACCCCTCTCCCCCACTTGCTCTCTCTCTCTCTCTCTAAAATTAAAAAATATATATTTAAAAAATAAAATAAAATACTAATAGTATCAAATGCTTGCAGGTTGTTGGGAAGGTAAAATGATATAAAACATTTAAAAGCACTTAGCACTTGGTATGCATTCAATAGTGGTTAATTGTTCCACCCTGTCCCCCGTGTTTTCGCTCTATAAATGTGGCTCAGGAGTATTCCCTCCTCTCTGTCACTTTTATCTCCACACTCCTTGGGGCTCAGAAATCCTTGCTTAGCCATCTCTTTATTCGTTTGTTCAACAAATATTTGCCCAACATCTGGGAAGTACTATGCACTATGTTCTTGGGAATCTAGAAGTGAGAAAAAAACACGAGATCCTGCTCTTCTGGAGTTTATAATACAAGGAGAGAGAGAAACTATATATAAAATTACCGATGAGTTAGAGCCCTGGCTCTCAATGGGGTGGGGGGTGGGGGGTAGCCGTTGCCTCCAGGGGACTTTTGGCGATATCTAGAGACATTTTAGGTTGTCACGCCTCCGGGAAAGGTGCTTCTGGCATCTAGTGCGCAGAGGACAAGTGTGCAAAACTTCCTGCCCTGTACAGGACACCCCACAACAAAGGTAATATCCAGCCCCAAACGGCAATGGTGCTGAAGGTGAGAAACCAGAAACCAGAGAGAGGACACATGCAATAGAGGAAACTGGGAGCCATGACAGCACCTGATCCAGATGAAAGGCTTCAGGACGATGTCCTTAAGGCAGTGACAGGTGAGTCCTCAAAGATAAACAAGAGCTTGACAGGTGGGAAGGGAGCATACGAGGAGCATTTGGGAATACTGATGCCTGCACCCTGCAGTGATCAGTTAAAACAGAAGCTCCAGATTCTGTTGTTGCTAAAGCATCTCAAACTAGAACAAACCCATCTACTTCAAAAGCAAAAAAGAGGGGTGCCTGGGTGGCTCAGTCGGTCAGGCATCCGACTTCAGCTCAGGTCATGATCTCGATCCCTGAGTTCGAGCCCCGTGTCAGGCTCTGTGCTGACGGCTCAGAGCCTGGAGCCCGCTTCGGATTCTGTGTCCCCCTCTCTCTCTGCCCCTCCCCCACTCACATCTGTCTGTCTGTCTCTCTCTCTCTCAAAATAATAAACATTAAAAAATTTTTTTAAAAAAACAGCTAACGGTAAGACAACGTAGAGAGAGGGATTGATGGTGTAGGACAGAGAGAAGATAACAGATGAAAAGAAGTTGGTGAGAAGGTGAGAAGGGAGAAGATGAGACCCCAACTGCAGCTGGAGATAAGGGGAGTGGAAAAGCGACTTTGGAGTGGAGGAGCCTGGAACACACTACCTCAGTCAGGTGATCAAAAGCAATGTCAACAGTGATGAGTCATGTCAACTAAGACACATCCTTTATATGTTGTGATAAAAATGGCACTTTACCTCTGTGGTCTTCCTCCTGAAAGCCCATAAGCCAGTCTAATCATCAGACAAACATCAGACAAATCCCGGTTAAAGGACGTTATACAAAATGCCATCACTTCTCAAAAAGGTCAAGGTCGTTAAGAACAGGAAATTCCAGGAGCACCTGGGTGGCTCAGTCGGTTAAGCATCCGACTTCAGCTCAGGTCATGATCTCACAGTTCATCAGTTCAAGCCCCAGATCAGGCTCTGTGCAGACAGCTTGGGATTCTCTCTCGCTCCCTCTTTCCTGCCCCTCCCCCAATTGCACATGTATACATGTGTGAACACACACACATGCTCTCTCTCTCTCTCTCTCAAAATAAATAAATAAACTTTAGAAAAAAGAAAAATAAACAAAATGACATGGGAGTGAATTCTCACACATAGCTAATGGGGATGCAAAATGTTAACAGCCACGTTGGAAAACAATTTGGTCTTTTTTTTATAAAATTAAACATACCATATGAACTAGCAACTTCATTGCTAGGTATTTACCTTAGAGTAGAGATGACTTTGCAGCACCTGGGTGGCTCAGTTTGCTGAGCATCCCACTCTTGATCTCGGCTCGGGTCATGACCTCATGGTTTGTGAGTTCGAGCCCCAAATTGGGCTCTTAGCTGACAGCGCAGGACCACCATGGGGTTCTGTCTCTCCCTCTCTCTGCCCCTTCTCCCCTTGCACTCTTTCTCTCTCAAGAAATAAATAAGCTTTAAAAAAAATCTTCAAAAAAAAAACAAAAAGAAGACAACATTCATGCTAAAATCTTTACAGAAACTTTATTCATAATTGCCAAAAATTGGAAGCAATCCACATTTTTCCTCAGCTGGTGAATAAACACATTGGGACACATCCATACAAGGAAATACTCCTCAACAATAGAAAGGAACGAACTACAGATACACACAACAATATAAATAAATCTCAAATGATCACTACAACTGAAAGAAGCCTAATTCAAAAAGCTAACACTCTATGATTTCACTTATCTATCATTCTGGAAAAGACAAAACTGTAGACGCAGAAAATGTGTGTGGGACTGAGTGTGAATCCTGTCCCAGCCCTCCTGCAAAACACAGCCTAGATGGTCACTTTGATTCTTTCTCTCTAAATGTACAACCACCCAGGCTTCAAACTCTCTTCATACCGTCCAGCTGTATTTCCGGACTTCCTAAACAAACCCTCTGTGGTCAACGTTACGTTCTTTTTGTCACTAGATAAAAAATGCTCCAATATTTTCCTCACCCTGTTCCGCATACCTGGAATAGCTCCTTCATTATGCCACACCTTTCAAAATTCTACTAATATCAAAACTCTCAAACCACTGCAGCCTAAGTGACCACGCCTGTGCAATCCTAGAGCATCCTGGGTCTGCATCCCCCATTCTGGCTCCTAATTATAATATTTGCTTTCCTTTGAATAGATGATTCGCATGTTATTCATTGCCCCTCATTTCTTCCACTTGGTATAGCCAAAAATCTCCGTTTTGTACATGACAAAGTGAAGCTCAGAGGTTAAGTTACTTCCCCAAGGTCAAAGAGAAGCTGGGCAACCTGGAAAGGCTGAATCCAAAGGTGGTTTTCTTTGTGTGATAATTCACGTCTCCTTTGCATTGTTTTAAATTTGAATGTCAATAATTCCACACTTAAGCTCCTTGAGGACAAGTATATAGTTTTTTGAAAACATATACTCCTTTTGTGTTCCTCAATATGCTAAATAAAGAAGATATTTCTAAAATAAGTGTCTTAAGGATTTAAAATTATCACCGCAGAGGAAACGCACGTCCCTGAGGCTATTGCTTTCATTCAATAAATAGTAAAACAAGGCAACTTTGTAGTTAGCCTCTATAAGCAGGTGTGGACTTCATGTTTTGGCATATAAATGTTGAGCATGTTCTCATATAAAAGGATAATTCTGGGGCGCCTGGGTGGTGCAGTCGGTTAAGCGTCCGACTTCAGCCAGGTCATGATCTCACGGTCCGTGAGTTCGAGCCCCGCGTCGGGCTCTGGGCTGATGGCTCAGAGCCTGGAGCCTGTTTCCGATTCTGTGTCTCCCTCTCTCTCTGCCCCTCCCCCGTTCATGCTCTGTCTCTCTCTGTCCCAAAAAAAATAAATAAACGTTGAAAAAAAAAAAAGGATAATTCTGATGTTATTTTCATAGGGATTGCACTGAATGTGTAGAATGTGTAGGTAGCATCGACATTGGTGCAGCCACTGTGGAAAACAACATGGAGGTTCCTCAAAAGAATTCAAAATAGCACTACCCCATGGCCCAGGAATTGCAGTACTAGGTATTTATCCAAAGGATACAAAAATGCTGGTTTGAAGGGGCACATGCGCCCCAATGTTTATAGCAGTGCTATCAACAATAGCCAGATTATGGAAAGACCCCAAATGTCCACTGACAGATGAATGGATTAAGAAGATGTGGTGTATATATATATATACAATGGAGTATTACTCGGCAATCAGAAAGAATGAAATCTTGCATTTGCAACTACGTGGATGGAACTAGAGTGTATTTTTCTAAGCAAAATAAGTCAGTCAGAGAAGGACAGATATTATATGATTTCACTCATGTGTGGAATTTGAGAAACTCAGGTGAACATAGGGGAAGGGAAGGAAAAATAAAAACAGAGAGGGAGGCAAACCATAAGAGACTCTTCACTATAGAGAACAAATTGAGAGTTGCTGGAAGGGAGGTGGGTGGGGGATGGGCTAAATGGGTGATCGACATTAAGGAGGGCACTTGTGATGAGCACTGGGTGCCTTATGTAAGAGATAGATCGCTGAGTTCTACTCCTGAAGCCAGGACCACACTGTATGCTAACTAAGTTGAATTGAAATTTTTTTAAAAAAGGGTCATTCCAAATCCAAAAAAAAAAAAAAATTTGCTCAAATTAAAACTGACCAACACGAGAAGAAAATGCTCCCTTCCTCCTCACCACAACCAAAGTCATGTGTGCTTGTGACATACTTCGAACATTCTCTGAGCTCTTCAACCTCATCAGTTTTTCCCTGGGTTTTGGATTTCCTGTTATTTGTCCTTTCTTTCATCTCTGGGTATTGTTTTTTTTTCTCTTCTTTTCCTTCGGTTCAACTCAAACACAAATGGAGACCAGACTAGACAATTCCCTGAGCAGACAAAACAAGCTTAGTCATTCTATCAAAGCTTATCTTGCAACACAAGTGAGACTCACTTGACCCGGGTCCCTTCTTGCTTATGCCTCTGGAAATGATAAGCGAAACTTAAATTGTTCCCTAAAATTGGTAGGACGTGGCTGGTAACCAATTCCCTTTTATTTAAGAAAATTCTCCTGTTGGAACCAATCACTGTCAAGAATGAAGTTACTTCCTCTCCACTGTATAAGCCACTTTGGAACAATATACCTCTGAGCCTCATTCCACGTTTGGGTGTGGGTGCCCCTGGTTTGTAAACTGTCCTTTTGGGGGTGTTCACAATACTTGTATTCAGCGATTCAATGTTTTTACTTCTGGGGGGGTGGTTTTTATTTTCCTGCGTTTTGACACTTTCGTTTTCAGTTTTATAATTTATGGAAGCAACTTTTCAGACATAAACTTCTCTCAAATATCACAATGGAACCAAATTAGATTACAAAACAGTAATCCTGGAAATGGATGTGTTGTAACACAGAACAATACTTCCACAGTTGCAAGATGATAAAAAAATCAGATACCCTCATCAGAATGTGTTTCATTTCAAGTTTGTTTAAATCATTGGATAGTTTGAGGGCTCCTGGGCAGCTCAGTCTGTTAAGCATTCGACTCTTGATTTCAGCTCAGGTCATGATCCTTGGGTAACGAGATCAAGGCCCAAGTCAGGCTCCGCACTGAGCATGGAAGCTGCTTGAGATTCTCTCTCTCCCTCTGCCCCTCTCCTCCCCCACATATGCGTGCCCTCTCTCAAAAAAAAAAAAAAAAAAATCATTGCATAGTTTGAATTTTATTAAACTGTCATCTGTTTTTTAAAATCTCCCCTTGCCCTTCCATATGACAGAGGGTCTATCCTTTATCACCAAGGACACCAAGAAAAATAATTCTTTACCTCTGCCTTTGCTTCCTGAACAGGAGGCAGCTTCTGCTGAGATCTGAAGGTTTAGAAGATATTGAATTGACAAGCTAAAGCTTATGTGTGGCTTTATAATACATGAGACGTTGCTGGTCTGGAAATACTAGAGACCCTCCCGCTTGAACCTCAGATCTATAGCCACAAGGGGTTTGGATAGACGGTCACCTTCGATGAAGGGTTCCACCTAGTGGCCAAATCCTGCCTAGCACGTTCTCTCAGGATTCTGAAAAATCCCTAAGAGAAGATCAAAGCAACCCTGACTACCTCTCTTTCTCTAAAAAGAAAACTGTATACAGTGGGTACGTATGCATCCTGGCTCTGCTCTCTGCTAGCCATTTACCGGCTGTTCGACCCTGACAAGCTAATTTCCACCTGGAAACCAGGAAGCCTAAGTTCTCGTCCTGGCTCTAACATTATAGCTGTATATAATCCCACGGAAGTGGGCTGCACCAGGCAGCGGGGGTTTCCATAGACGGCGTCTACGCTAACTTGTCTAAATCAGTGTATTACCCCCAGATCTGAAAGTGTTAATTTGGGATGTGGCCATGATGGCGTGGGCTTCATGAGCGTGAGCGTCAGGGAGATCTGAGAACGTAAAATAGCTGGGCACCTCCAGTTGAAGCTACTGGAAATCACAGCAGCCACCAGTTCCCCTCCTAAACACGGCAGACCTCCGCTTCCTCTCTGAGGCTGTCGCTGCTGCGGTCGTCTGGACCCTGTACGTGCTGCCTCTCTCCTGACCCAAGGAAGACGATCTGACATCTCAGGGGAGTGTAGGCTGCCAAAGGGAGCTTCTCCTCCCCACTCCAGCCAGAGGCTTGACTTCGCTGCTGCCGACAAGGGGGTGTGGGAGAGAAAGCCCTCTGGGCAGGACACTTCTTCTCCCCCCACTCCTGAGCCTTAGTGTCACAGAAAGCACCCGATAAACGAAAGCTTCTGTGTGTAACCCAGATAACATGTGCATGTTCTATGTACCTTCACGAACTCAGAGGTCAAGTGCCCCCCAACGAATTTGTCACCGAATCTGCGACCTGAGTCACTTTCATGTCCCTCATCACTTAGTGGTGAAGGACGAAACACTCCAGGCTGCCCGGGGAAGTTGGTAGCGGCATTGTTTAGGCAAAGACTGGCCGGTCACGGCGAAATGTGTGCAATTGATCGTAAACCTTCTGCGGTGTGATTTCTTCCCTAAAACGTTGGGCACTAGGTAATCCCAAGTTCCTTCCAGCTCGGAGCTTCTGTGTGCACGGGTACGTACAGGCCCTAGGCTACCACCCCTCTCAAAAGCCAATGGTTCAATATTTAGACATTTCACAAGCCAGTAGTTAAATCACGGAGAATGCGAAACTGCTGTGTTTGGAATATTTACAACACAGACACGGGCAAATGATACAAACCAAGGCTTTTTATTTTTTTTAACTGGTTTACAGGCATGCCACTGAGCCTGAGCCATTTATCCAAATACTGCTCATGTGCAGGGCACCGCATTAGATGCTCTGAGAAGGTATTTCTCGACCAGACACATGGCCACCCTCCCGGGCGCCATTTGAAACGTGAGGACGTATTTTGGTCAAAATAACAGATGGGCACTCCAGACACGTGGTAAGCGGAGGCTTGTTCCAATAAACATCCCATGATGTGCGGGGTAGTTTCTCCAAATGAAGACACATCACGTCCAAAACGTCAAGAGCCACCTCACGGAGAAACAGTGCAAATGGCACGAATACCTCCTAACACCGACTTGCAGTCGCCTTCTCTGAGCCTCCACCGAAATCACGCTTGTATGAAAACCATTGTCTGTGGGTCTAGGAAATAGTAGATGAGGCGGCATCCCAGAGAGGAGCCTGTCGGCAATTTGTTCCCTAATTTCCCAAAGTCACTCTCCAAATGCCACTTGTCCTTTCTACTTGAGTCTCTACTTGTCTCATTGCTATTTTCACTCTCAATCCTTGGTGAAAAGTTCCTTTCAGCCCAGTCCTGTTGAGACAGTGACTCAGACGGGGGTTGTGTTGGGCTGCAAGTAATGGAAACCCCAACTCGAAAATTTCAAATGTGCGATGATTTTTTTCCTCTCTCATACGGAGGTCATGAGGTAGACAGTTGCTGGCTTTGTTTCAGCAGCTCAAACATATGAGGCCCGAGGCTGGGGCCATCTAGATCGTCCTGATGTTCAAATGTGACTGGGGAAACTCCAGAAATCAAGACCATTTCCCCCGAAGGAAGATGAGGAACTAAATCAGAAAGGGAAGGCATCTGTGCCTAAGAAGTCCCCCGGTCCCCGGTAGACTTTTGCTTCTTCCTCAAGGGCCAGACTCTGTCACGTGGCCACCCTAGCTGCCAGAGAGTGTGAGGTGCGATTGTGGCTTCCTATATTCTGGGATAAGACAAGAAGGGAAAGTGGGGTGAAGGGGTAAAGAGAGAGTCAACCACAGCATGTGTCTCAGGCAGGACTTCAGGGAATACTGAGATATAAATGCAGAAATAGTAAAGATATAGCCATAGACTTACTCAGAATGGATTTTTTTGGTGTAACATAAAATACAACATAGCCACAGGTTAGCTGGCACATTTATGGGCACTTATCCAGAATTGCTTTCTTCCACTTTGATTCATTCTGAAGATCCCTATTGAAAGTGCTCAGTCTCGGGCACCTGGGTGGCTCAGTTGGTTAAGCGTCCGACTCTTGATTTCGGCTAAGGTCGTGATCTCACGGTTTCATGCGTTCAAACCCCGCATCAGGCTCTATGCTGACAGCATGGAAACTGCTTGGGATTCTGTCTCTCCCTCTCTTTCTCTGCCCCTCCCCAGCAAATGTTCTCTCTGTCTCTCTCCAAATAAATAAATACATTTTTAAAAAATGTTCACTATTTACAGTCCATAAGTAAATCAATAATGTGTGTATATATATATATATATATATATATATCAAATCATCACACTGTATACTTTAAATACTTTACAACCTTATTTGTCAATTGCACCTCATTTGTTTAAAGCCATGGAAGCATTAATAAAAGAAGAGATACAGAGGCAAATATTGACAGCGTGCCCCAAAGTACTCACCATGGAAAATCTTTCCAATGGATTTTGCACAGTCCATTTCCACTGATGTTCTGTTTCTGCTGTACAAAGATGAATCAAGTTATGTCAGCCATCGATAATTTGATTCCTCTAAGTCCCCTCTGGTTCAAACCAAACGTCCTGAAGAAACGATCGCATTTCTCCAGCAGATCGGCCTCCAGGGAGAGAACGCACTAGTCAGGAGGACTTGGCATATCAAAACCGTGAGACCCAGAGCAGTGATTCTCAAACTTTTGCATTCCATGGGCGAGCCTAGTAAATCATAATTTACTGAGCCCTCCCACAAAGAATCCGATTCGGTAGGCCTGTGGTGAGGCCCCAGAATTTACATTTTTTTTTTTAATTTTTTTTTTTCCAACGTTTTTATTTTTATTTTTGGGACAGAGAGAGACAGAGCATGAACGGGGGAGGGGCAGAGAGAGAGGGAGACACAGAATCGGAAGCAGGCTCCAGGCTCTGAGCCATCAGCCCAGAGCCCGACACGGGGCTCGAACTCACGGACCGCGAGATCGTGACCTGGCTGAAGTCGGACGCTTAACCAACTGTGCCACCCAGGCGCCCCCAGAATTTACATTTTTTAACAAGCCCCCAGGTGATGATGCTGCTGCTGGCCTGAGGACCCTACTTTGAGAAACAAGCTTTCATTGAAAAGTATGGAAGAGAGGCACCTGGCTGGCTCCGTCAGTAGAGCAGGTGACTCTTGACCTCGGGGTTACGAGTTCAAGCCCCACATCGGGTGTGAAGTTTACTTTAAAAAAAAAAAAAACAGGACATGGAAGACAAATTTAAAGGTGATAGGATGCGGAGAAAGAGTACGGCTAAAATTGCACCTGTGGAGGAAAAGGCATGGTTACCAGCAAAAGGGAATAGAACAGGAGAGAGTGTAAAAGATTTAAAATAGCCACTGTAGGGCATGCACAAGCAGGAGAGGGGCGGAGAGAGAGGGAGAGAGAGAGAGAGATTCCCAAGCAGGCTCCATGCTGTCAGCACAGAGCCGGATGTGGGGCTCGATCCCATGAACCAGGAGATCATGCCCTTCGCCAAAATCAAGAACGGGCCGCTCATCTGACTGAGCCACCCCAGGTGCCCCTGCATTCACAAAGTTTCACTGCAGTGCTTATGGTAACAGTAACCCCGCGAATCTGAATTTAAATCATTAAACTTCTTTATTTTGAAAAGAGGGTCATCCAAAAAGGACCCATGTGACCTCTTTCTGTGGGTCAACACAGAGAATTTCTCCTGAAGCATCTTTTAGATGCTCTCACTCTCTGCCGTTGACAGTATTGAGAGAGAGGTGACAGACACAGCGCAACAAGGACAGGGGAGGGTAAGCTGGTTCCTGCGGAAGGGCCTCACAGTTTGGAGGGCTCGCCACCAGA
This sequence comes from Leopardus geoffroyi, assembly GCF_018350155.1. NCBI lineage: Eukaryota > Metazoa > Chordata > Mammalia > Carnivora > Felidae > Leopardus > Leopardus geoffroyi. Next base: position 78,105,429 of record NC_059339.1, on the reverse strand, counting down.
GAGCGGCCCTCAGCCCCCCTTATCAGTGACTACACTCTCACGTCACTGATGGATCAAATGCCAACTCATTCGTTGACAGTCAAGGAGGATACGTCCCTACAGTGGTAGCCAGAACACTTACACTCAACCTCCAGAGCACAGTCTTCCAGCAATCAAAATGCCCGGGACCCAAATTAGTCATCAAAATGCAATTTGTTGAGCAGAGAATCAGACCAGAAGAAGCAAGTGAGGGGCTGATATTTAGCCAGTAGACCTCGGTATGGTTGGCCAGGCGTTGTCAGCCTGCGTGCGTTCATATACCTATGTCCATAATATTTTTTGTGTTTAGATCACCTAAATGATAAAACACAGAAAGCCATAAATCACAGCCGCTCTATAAGAACATTTCATTTGGGAACCGGCGGCAAACAATGGGATCGCAACAGATTCATTATAAAGTGAACATCTCATCGAAGAAATACATTATTAAATATTTAGTGTACTTTGAAAGTAGGAAAATACGCAAGGAATTTTCAAGTGAAATCACTTTTTAAAATATTTATGTAATTTGGCTAAGAAATAATCTTCAGTTTGCTGGAAAATTCAGTTATATGCCAAAGTGAATTCCCACAGGATATAAATGAGCATATGTTCCAAGAAACAAATGACTAACTGTAAATCCCCCCTGGTGCTTTCTCACCTGACTCTGTCTTCTTTGGGACTAAATAAATGCTGTAACAACATGAGGACTCATCTAAAAGTAAAGAACAGCTACTTGTAAAGCAAATAGTTTAACAGAAGTGAGAGAGTCAAATGTCACTTAAAGGCCCACATATAAAGGCAGATAATGAACTATTTTCGTTATTTTAATGTTCCTCAAGATGTAAATGTGTACTTGATATGCGTAGCTAGGAATCGTGTTCACACATGAAGTCATACATTTTTTTTTTTTTTTTTTTATTTTTGAGACAGGGAGAGACAGAGCATGAACAGGGGAGGGTCAGTGAGAGGGAGACACAGAATCTGAAACAGGCTCCAGGCTCTGAGCTGTCAGCACAGAGCCCGACGCGGGGCTCGAACTCACGGACCGTGAGATCGTGACCTGAGCCGAAGTCGGCCGCTTAACCGACTGAGCCACCCAGGCGCCCCAAGTCATACATTTTAAAGATGCTCAGAATACCGTTTTCCAGAGATATTCGCAGGTAGCCCGAACCCTGCTCAATTATGTAAAAAACTGGAAAACATTGATGATGTAGCATCATCCACACTGACATGCTGAAATGTTGAAGTAACTCCTTGACTGGTTCTGTTCAATTCCCAAAGCCTCCCATTGACTTCGGAGCTCCCGTTCTGAGTTGCTGCTACGAAAAAGAAACTATTATCTATGAAGTAGGTTATGGTTTTGTCACCCCGTTTGCATAAGACACTTACAACATTACACACGTGATCACTGAATTCAGCTCGTGGGAATAGTATTACGAGATGAGAGCTTTTTTAAAATCTGATAAGATCAGCCTCATCAGCATAGATCACAAGCAATTTTTTCACCGTCACACTTTCAACAGTAATTCAAACTCCATTGGGACGCCCGGGTGGCTCAGTCGGTTGAGCGTCTGACTTCGGCTCAGGTCATGATCTCGCGGTCTGTGAGTTCGAGCCCCGTGTCGGGCTCTGGGCTGACAGCTCAGAGCCTGGAGCCTGCTTTATGTTCTGCGTCTCCCTCTCTCTCTCTCTCTCTCTGCCCTCTCCCGCTCATGCTGTCTCTCTCTGTCTCTCAAAAATGAATAAACACTAAAAATTCCATAAGTGCACACGCTGTTCCTTTAGCACATAAAATAAGTACCTCTAAGAGTCCTTTTATTTATATAATTTTCATAAGCATGCTCAAAAACCATTTAAAGGGGCGCTGGGGTGGCCCAGTGGGTTAAGCATCTGACTTTGGCTCAGGTCATGATCTCAGGGTTCATGAGTTCGAGCCCCACATCGGGCTCTGCACCGACAGTGTGAAGCCTGAGATTTTCTCTCACCCTCTCTCTCTGCCCCTCCCCACCCGCACGCACACTTTCTCTCTCTCAAGAATAAATAAGTAAACTTAAGAAAAGAAAAAAAGAAACATTTAAAAATGCCCTCAAAATAAACAACGTTTTTCCAAGTGTGGAATTTTAAAATGTAAAGCTTTTATATGGCAGTTGAACAAAAAAAAAACAAATAAGTTTGATATTCCTTTTAAAAATGAATAGGATGTTACCACAGGAAATCCATTTAGCTTTTAAAAAAAAAAAAAAAAAGTTTAAAAATGGGCTGATTCGTAAGCCGGTGTCTGGCGCCACCTACCGAACAGCAACAACAACTTGCTCCTAAATGTTCCCTCAGCTAGTGTGTCGATTATTTAATTTACATAAGAAATGAGGGCTCGTGAAAACAACTGGAAAGCAATCTGCAAACCTAAATATAATAGCTGTGTTTAGAGTGGCACTTCGTTGTTTTCCAACGGCCATTTTTCTTTCTAAGAAAATATGTTGATTTATATATTTACAAAATACAGAAATACAGAAACTTGAAAGATTGGGCAAAATGGGAAAATAAACAGCACCAGGTTTGGGAATGAATCTCTAACGTCACTTACCCCAGGGAGGCGGGCATTGTGGGTTGCCACAGATCTGGTGCTGGAGGCCCAAAGTCATCTGAGCAGTCAAAATTAACGACCTGCTTTTTCTCCTGTTGTTAAGCTGGTTGTCTAGCATAATATAAATCAAGATCTCCTATGAGTTCGCATTATGGGAAATGTATTATAATAGATTTACCACTTGGTGGTAACAGGAAAAAAACTCTGAAGGCATTCTTTGAGTTATCGAAGAAAAATAAATACATGCGGGGCGCCTGGGTGGCTCAGTCAGTTGAGAGACCAGCTCTTGGTTGCTGCTTAGGTTGTGATCTCATGGTTCTTGAGATCAAGCCCTGCTTCTGGGCTCTGCACTGACAGCATGGAGCCTGCTTGGGATTCTCTCTCTCCCTCTCTCTGCCTCTCTCTCTCTCTCTCTCTCTCAAAATAAAATAAATAAACTTAAAAAAATAATAAATAAGTAAATATATGATGTATACGGTTTACATTGACTAGAAGTTCCTAGGATCGACTGTGCTGGGGAGACTGAGGTTCCAGGGCTTTACCTGGACTATGTAAACTCCAACCTTGTGGGAGGCTAGGTACTGAAATATACTACTACTTGGTAGCCGTTCTTATGAACGCTCCTTCCCCACAATTTGTATACTGAGTCTCAAGAACATGCCTTAGATATGTCTGCAGGTATGTTTTCTTCCATAGATCTTACGGAAGCTGTAAATTTATATCCTTGTGTTTATTTCTTTGTGTCACACCTGTCGCCAAGAAGACCAACATTAGGCTATCTCTATTCTGTTCCTCATTCTGTGCTTAGTTGCTCCCACATGCCTGACACACTGGCTCATGTACTCATACAGTAAACACCCAATAAACGTGTTAACAAAGTAATTAAAATGTAGACCTGGGGCCAAAGGGGAGGGAGTGGAGGAGGGACAAAACAAAGGAAACCGAAGAGAGGACAATGGAATAAAAGAAAGAAAATTCAAGCGGTCTGTGTATTGACCCTCATACTAGAAGCAGAAATTGCTCGAGGTATTTGCAGACAGTGCCCCCAACTTCAGCGAGGAGAGTCACCTGCAGGTGAAGCTGGCACTCTTGTCATAAAGCTAAATGCTCAACCCTAGCATGGGAGCTGGAGGAGATGCAGGCCCCTAAACCAGGGGAGCCAGCAGAGGGACAACACTGTGCATGGACACAACAGCTGGGGCCCTGCACCTGCCCTCGGAGCGTGAAAACAGTCTACTGCTGCTTTGCTTCTCCCTTCCAAGTCTCATATGTAAATGCCCCCATGGATGATAATAACCCTAGGAAACTCAGCAGAGAAGGCAATTATGGAAATATTTGATAAACACCTATCAGTTGTCTTTGTGGAAAGGTTTTCAACTATAAAATCAAATCTTCTTCATAGATATAAAAGCCAAGTTTATTTATTTTTTTTCTTGTTTCAGCTCTATATTTGTTTTCTTTCAAGGAGTATGTCTATTTCATCTAACTAGTTGAATGTACCGGCTTAATGTTGTTCACAACATTCCATGTTATCCTGTTAACGTAAGTGGACCTGTAGTGATGTCTCCTCTTTTCGATCCTGGAATTGGCTCCTGTCATCTTGGATCCAATTACCCTTGTTGCATTTAGGTTTCTCAGTTCAGTGACTGCCGTTCCCACTGGAAGTTCTGGCCTACAGAGAACAGCAATGACAAAGTTCCTCAAGGATGCCAGAGCTTCTTTTGCCAATTTGCTACCCCCAGTACAAAGGGTCTTCTGGACCCACCCACTGTGGGTAACAGGTGTGAAGTGACAAATTCACTCTAACATTCCAATCTCCTTTAGCCATGTATTGCATTAATAGGATTCTGGCACATGTTAGCTATTGTTATTTGTTAGCTATTACGATTATTTCAAATTCGTCATGTGTTCATTCTTGTCACTTTACACTGAGATTAATGTAAGTAGGCTTCTCCTCTTGCAGATGTCATTGGCTTTAACTATAAATATGATTTCAGCGCTTGCATATGCCTGACTTTGTCAAATTCAAATCAGGCCGAAGAGGATGACTAGTGTCCAATGGAGGAATCAGGCTCCATTCAAGGCAAAGTATTTAGTGTGCTTCATCTGCCAGTATGAGATTCCTGATATCCCCTTGGAGCATTCAGTAGAGTCACGTGCAGCTAAAACAGAATAAGACACAGAGGGGGGAAAGGCAACTTATGGAATGGGAGATGTTAGAGTGGATATTATCCAAAAAACCAACAACAAGAGACAAGTGCCGGTAAGAAATTGGAACCCTTATATGCCATTGGTAGGAATGCACGCTGGTGCAGCCACTATAGAAAGCAGTATGGAGGTCCCTCAAAAACTTAAAAAATAGAAGCACTATATGATCCAGCAATTCCACTTCTGGGGATATATCCAAAGGAAACGAAAGCAGGATTTTGAAGAGATGTCTGCACTCCCACGAAAATCACAATATGATTCACAGTAGCTAAGATACAGAAACAACCTAAGGGTCCACCAACAGATGAATGGATAAAGAAAGCGTGACATAAATATACAATGAAATATTATTCATCCATGAGAAAGAAGGAAACCCTGCCATTCGTGACAAGGTAGGTAGGACTGGAAAGCATTATGCTAAGTGAAATAAGTCAGACAGAGAAAGACACGGGAGCATGAGTGTGGGAAGATGTGGTACAATGAAGAATATATATAGGTTTTATCCTTGGTTCCTGGCACTGGGCTTCAGAAACTCTTAGAATGTCCTGAGTTGGTTTGTTTGTTTTTTTTTTTAAGTGCCTTTGTTATGCTAATAAGGTAGCTTATGGTGGGCCCCAGGGCAGCGCAAGGATGGAGGTGGTCTACGGAAAGATGGAGGACAAGACTGAAAGGTTTCAGCTGCCAGAAATCTAGGGAAGAGAGGGGGACTGGAAATTGAGTTCAGTCATTCAGCCAGCGTTTTAATCAATCGTGCCTGCATGATGATACTCCGGTCACGAAGCTCCGCGGTGCTTCCCGATTGGTGAACACAGTCGGCTGGTTGACTGACGGCTGATGTGTCCGGATGGTGACAGGTGCTCTGACTCCATGGAGAGATGGCAGAGAAGCTATGTGTTTGAGATCTTCGCCATCCCCATTTATAGATCCTGAATAATAAAGATGTAATCTTAAGGATAAAAAAATCAAACTCGTTGTAGTGAATTTGTACTGAGTCAGCTTAGCTAAGCTGGGACGAGTGCTGATACACACAACGTAGCCGAATCTCAAAAACATTATACTGAGGAAAAGAAGACAAATAAAAAGAGTACACACTGTGTGATTCCATTTCTATGAAACCCTAGAAAAGAAATCTAATCTCCACTGACAGAAAGCATGACCAGTTGCTGCCTGGGTGAGGTGTCAGGGCCGGGGTGCTAGGATAGGGCACAGGACATTTTGACACAATGGAAATGTTCTGTGTTTTGATCTTGGTGGTAGCAACAAGGATGTGTAAATGCTTCAAAATGCAACTTTCTGAGTGTTTATTTCGAGAGAGAGAAAGAGTGAGAGAGTGCGCACACGTGAGATCCAGGGAGGGGCAGAGAGAGGGAGAGAGAGAATCCCAAACAGGTTCTGTGCTGTCCGCGCAGAGCTCAATCCCACCTACAAGATTATGTCCCGGGGCGCCTGGGTGGCGCAGTCGGTTAGGCGTCCGACTTCAGCCAGGTCACGATCTCGCGGTCCGGGAGTTCGAGCCCCGCGTCAGGCTCTGGGCTGATGGCTCAGAGCCTGGAGCCTGTTTCTGATTCTGTGTCTCCCTCTCTCTCTGCCCCTCCCCCGTTCATGCTCTGTCTCTCTCTGTACCAAAAATAAATAAACGTTGAAAAAAAAAAAAAAAAAAAGATTATGTCCCGAGCCAAAATCAAGAGTCAGATGCTCAACCGACTGAGTCACCCAGGCACCCTGAAGTGCACCTTTTTAATGAACACATTTTATAGTGTAAACTATACCATAATAGAGCTGACGTATGTTAAAACTAAGGCTTGAATGAGTCCAGCTTTTCCCCTATTAACTGTAGGATATTTTTCACCTAATCTCTCTCTGGGCTAACTTTGAAGAATTCTGAATTCTGACTTAGTGAGGAATTGTTGACTAAAAACTGAAAAACTGAGCAGGTCAAACAGTCCTAGGAAATGGAAAAACTGTACCAAGAACAGGAGTGATCAATCATTCGGCACGATAGGTGACACAAAATAATTAGTCCCAAAGGGCTTTAAACTAATCATCACCAGTGGTCACTCATAATGGCCAGGTAGAAAGACCATCTATTTTAAAGTTTAAAAAAAAATGTCAATGTTTATTTATTTTATTTTAAGAGAAAGCATGAGCAGGGAGGAACAGAGAGAGAGAGAAAGAGAGAGAGAAAGAATCCCAAGCAGGTTTCACACTCAGCCCAATGCGTGACTTGATCTCACAGCTGTGAGAACATGACCTGAGCCAAAATCAAGAGTTGGATGCTTTACTGACTGAGCTACCCAGGCGCCCTAAAGTTTTAATACTACATTTTAATGCCACCATTGACCAAGAGGTTGCTCATTTGTATAATATCATGACCACCTCAGGCAGTACGCTTAATAAGGTCATAGCCACCTTTTAATGTTTCTATTCTGTATCACTCTGCACCAAAAGGGGGAGGGTGGAAGTCGACAGTGAGAAGAGATGACAAGAGAATAACAAGTCAACACCCACAGAACATTACATATTTTATTCCTGCTCTGGCAGCTAGAGCAACTTGTTATCATTGGCAAAAGAAAAGCCACTGCATTTGTATTTCACACCTATGAATCTACAAGGAGAATCTGCTATAAAAGGCTCTTTCAGTGTTCTGGATCCTACAGGGCATGTAGCATTCACTTCCTCTTTGCTCAGAGGTTCATTAAGACTCAGAACAGAGGCCAAAATGGGCCATCGTGACAAAAGCAAAATGAAAGCCCAGGAAACAGTTTTTTTGTAAAATGTGAATTTGCTATGTCTGAGTGCGACATATGTATCATCTTCAAGTGGGTCATATCCACCTGCTATACCAAACTCTGTGCCAGAGTGGTTTCATTATGAATAAAGAGAGTCTTTTCCACCCTTCTTTAAAAAAAAAAGTAGTTAAAATCATTGCTCTAGAAAATGATACGTTATACTTGAAAAGTCTTTGTATGATGGATTGGCATTCCTGAGAAATTTGAAAGCGTGCTCTCAGATGGTTAAAAGGAAAGACAAAGTGCCCAACTATTTTGTGACTTTTTCAGGTAAAAGATTAAAGACTGTTTTTGAAAGTTAAAGCTAGTCCTTTTAAAGTTGTTTTTTTTTTATGTTTATTTAGATTTGCGAGAATGAAAGAGACAGAGAGAGTGCACGTGTGAGCAGGGGAGGGGCAGAGAGGGAGATGGAGACAGAGTCTGAAGCAGGCTCCAGGCTCTGAGTGTCAGCACAGACCCTGTCATGGGGTTTGAACTCATGAACCACAAGATCATGACCTGAGCCAAAGTCGGCTGCTCAACCGACTGAGCCACCCAGGCGCCCCTAGTCCTTTTAAAGATAAGGAATCGTTTTCATAAATTTCATTTTTACCAGCAGAAGATCAAAATGCCTTTTGCACATTATGATGGAAGGAAGAGACAGTGTTTTCGAAATATTAAAAGTCATAGGACATCTTCACTGTGGCTTAATTTGAAACACAAGCAATGTTACCTGCTTATTGCCTGTTGTCCTTCCAGAAACAATAAGCCATGAGCCAAGTCTGAGGCAGTGACAGTTTTAACTTATCTGTTATTTAATGGGTGTGAGAATCTTTATGAACGTTGATAAATTGATTAAATCAACATTTATTGAGCATATGTATGAGGTATTGTTCTAAGCACAATACAAGAACTTGCTTCTAGGCAGACAGCTTTTCTTCTGCTGTCCTGCCTGCTGCTACCTTGTGGTATATTCAATAAACTTCTATCTCCTTAAAAAAAAATAAAGAAAGAAAGAATTTGATCCTTTCTCTGGGAAAAATGCCACTAATCTCAAAAAAAGAAAGGAAAAGGATAGGAGGAGGGAAGGAAGGAAGGAAAGAAGGAAGGAGAAAGAAGAGAAGGAAAGAAAGAAAGAAAGAAAGAAAGAAAGAAAGAAAGAAAAGAAGGAAAGAAAGAAAGAAGAAAGAGAGAAAGAGAAGGAAAGAAAGAAGGAAAGGAAGGAAAGAAGAAGAAAGAGAGAAGAAAAGAAGGAGATAAAGAAGGAAAAGAAGGAAAGGAAGGAAGGAAGGTAGGAAAGAAGGTAGGAAAAGAAGGAAGAAGGAAGGAAGGAAGAAAGGAAGGAAGGAAGGAAGGAAGGAGAAACAAAAAAAAGAAGAGAAGGAAAGAAAAAAGAAGAAGAAAGAAAGAGAGAGAAAGAGAAGGAAAGAAAGAAGGAAAGGAAGGAAGGAAGAAGAAAGAGAGAAAGAGAGAGAAGAAAGGAAGGAGAGAAAAAGGAAAAGAAGGAAAGAAGGAAGGAAGAAGGAAGGAAGGAAGGAAGGAGGGAAGGAAGGAAGGAGAAACTATTGCCTTAAGGGTACTAGCTTCCCGACCTTTTTCACCATCTCAGTGAACTAAAACCAGCACTTTAAGTTTCTCTCCTAGTGCTTTTAAATGACACCTTAGCTTCCCTGTTTTGATGGTTGTATCCTGAGTTTCGACTTTTAGCATTTTCCCTCAGGCTTTTCTTCATCTGAGTCCCCTACTAAGTCTCCCCTCCACTCTATCACACAGCACACCAGCCCTCTGAACTCATCTCTTGTTTGGGACATTCAATATTAATCTTGCCAACGGAGGTTCTCTCCCAGGTTGTTCCTGAATGGAGTCCATTCCGTGCGGAGTTTCTGAATCAATGGGGATTGAGTAAAGATGGCTGATTCCATACTTTCACACTCCAGCAGATGTGCTAGAGGCAAGACGTAAAAAAACATCTATTTCACTCAAAATATTCCCTAGGAAAAAGCCACTAGTCAGAGACTGATTTATGTTGACATGTGTAGGGGTTTAAGATTCTTTTAAGATTCTGCTTAAGTTTCTCTCTCTCTCTCTCCCTCTATCTCTCTCTCTATCTCTCTCTCTCTATCTCTCTCTCTGTGCCTGGGTGGCCAGGAGGTTAAGCATCTGACCTTTGATTTCAGCTCAGGTTGTGATCTCAAGGTTCAGTTCATGAGATCGAGTCTCTCGATCGAGTCTCTGTCGGGCTCTGTGCCGACAGAGCAGAGCCTGTTTAGGACTCTCTCTCTCTCTCTCTCTCTCTCTCCCTCTGCTCCTACCCTGCTCATGCTTGCTCTCTCTCCCTCTCAAAATAAACAAAATAAACTTTTAAAAAATTCTCTCTCTCCCTCTGCTTCTCTCCCCCACTCACATGCTCTCTCTCTCTCTCTCTCTCTCTCAAATAAATTTTTAAAAATTGCAAACACCTTAGGAGGGTTTAATCCTATTATTAGTCATTCGCACTTTAGGTCAACATCCAGTTCAGTTTGGTTTTTTTTTAATGTTTATTTTTTGAGAGAGAGAGAAAGAGCAATATCTCTGAATGAATGAACGAATGAATGAGTGATTCAGAAAGGAAAACAGAACAAAGAGACAAATGGCCTTATTTGCAAATTCTTCTCAAGTTGGAAGCAGGGACAAAAATTAAGGAAGCTGCCAGTTAGATGGACCATGCTCATAGTTGAGAATAGCCGCTATAATAAAGATGTCAATCCTCTCCAAGTCAATCTGTACGTTCAATAAAATTAATTTCAGATCTCATTAAGGTTTCATGTGGCACCTGACAGGCCAATATTGAATTTCATTTGAAGGAGCAAAGGTCCAAGAAATCCAACACTTTTTGATGAAAAAAGATAGGGGATGTCCTTGCTCTAAGAACTATCATACAGGAAACCGATATAACACTGCCTGTTAACTACATTGGAATTAAAATAAAAACTTAATGTGGGGCACCCGCGTGGCTCAGTGGGTTGTGTCCGACTCTTGATTTCAGCTCAGGTCATGATCTCACGGTTCACGAGATAGAGCCCCACATCTGGCTTTGCACTGAGAGCATGGAACCTGCTTGAGATTCTCTCTCTCTCTCTCTCTCTCTCTGCCACTCCCCCACTCACTCTGTCTCTCCCTCTCTCACTCAAAATAAATAAATAAACTTTAAAAAGCAAGAAAATAAAATAAAAACTAAATTAAAAAAAAGAAATATCACTATAGCATATAATAAGTAAGACATTGAGATTTTGACATGGTAAAGACAAAAGGATAGTTAAAACATACTAGAAAGTAAATAGGAAACCTGATATGTCACTGAGCTAACATTATAAATCAGTGGGGAAGATGGGGCGCCTGGGTGGCTCCATCAGTTAAGTGTCCGACTTCGGCTCAGGTCATGATGTTGCAGTTCGTGGGTTCGAGCCCTGCGTCCCGCTCTGAGTTGTCAGCACAGATTCTGTGTCTGCTTCGGATTCTGTATCTCTCTCTGCTCCTTCCCCACTCGTGCTCTGTCTCTCTCTGTCTCTCAAAAGTAAATAAACATGAAAAAAAAATAAAAAAATAAATCAGTGGGGAAGAATTAATTATTTGATAAATTACTTGAGGTCAATTGGTTAACCATATAAAGAAAGATAAGTAGATCCTAATAAGCTCACACCATGCATAAAAGCCCATTTTAGGAGTATTAAAACCCTCAATGTGAAAAGCCAACTTCTTGAATTTCAGAAAAAACATAGGAGAATAACTTTTTTTTTGAATTGTGATAAGGAAGTCCTGCAGAAGATACAAAAAGCATAAACAATTAAAGGGAAAAATCAATTCGTTTAACTGCATCAATCCTCAAAACCTCTGTACGGAAAAGGACATCGTTAAAAAATGACGGCAACTAAAACCACTAAATTGTACATTGTTTTAAGTTTATTTATTTGTCTTTAGAGAGAGAAAGCTAGTGAGAGTGGGGGAGGGGCAGGGAGCAAGGAAGAGACAGAATCTGCTGCTGCCCAACTCAGAGCTCGACTTGGAGCCCAAACTTATGAAACTGTGAGATCACGACCTGAGCAGGAACCAAGTGTCAGACGCTTAACCAACTGAGCCCCCCAGGCACCCCAGTTTTACACCTTTTATAGGGCTATTTGTTGGGCATGCAAATGACTTCCGAAAAAAGCTGATGTTTGAAAAGCGAAAAGACTTAAAACCACAAAGACCTACGCTTCACACCCATTCAGTTGACAAAAATTTTAAAGACTGCCAATAGCGGGGTATAAATTGTTACAACCCCCTTGAAAAGAAATCTGTCCATTTCCACTAAACATGACGATGTTGGGACTCTGTTACCCAGAAAGTTCATTTCCACATGTATCCGCGCTAGAGGCTTGAGCACAAGTGACCTACAAAGCAAGCACAACATGTTCACAGCAGCATCGTTTGAATACCGAAAAATTTCATGATCATCTAAATGATCACCAATAGGGAAATGTTTACATTTAGAATATTCATTAATGAAATGCTATATAGCGATCAAGGTGAATAAACAAAGCTGCATGAATCATCATGGAGGTAACAGGTGGTTACCTCTGGAGACGGCTAAAGGGAAAATGAATCTGAAAGAGGTCGGGAGGGACACAAACAGCTTCGACTCTACCTCGTGTTTCCAAAATCCGAGATAAACATAACAGAAATGTTGTTTTTCAGATCTGGGTAGCGTTACATGAATGTTTATTATCTTATTTTCATGTTGTGCATGTTTGGAATAATTTAACAGGAAATAAAATGCCTTAGGTGTTATAAAACTTGGTTCTGAAATTATGCTAAATAATACCTGTGGTATGAAAGCATCAGTTCTATCCGTATACTTTATTATCAAAAACTCTTAAGTTAAAGAAATAGTGGTAAATAGTTTCAGTTATACAGGATGAAAAAGTTCTAGAAATCTGTTGTACAAAACCTTGCCTATAGAGGGCGCCTGGGTGGCTCAATCAGTTAAGCCTCCGACTTCGGCTCAGGTCATGATCTCACTGTTTGTGAGATGGAACCCTGAGTCAGGGTCTGTGCTGGCTCTGAGCCTGGAGCCTGCTTCAGATTCTCTCTCTCTCTCTCTCTCTCTCTCTCTCTCTCTCTCTCTCTCTCCCTTTGCCCCTCCTCACTCACACTCTTCCTCTCCTTCAAAATAAATAAACATTTAAAAAAATGTACTTAAAATTTGTTAAGAAAGTGAATCCCATGTTTAGTGTTCTTACAATAAAAGTAGATACGGAGAGATAGAGAGATAGATAAGAATAGTAGCAAAGAATACAGAGTGCCCTAGAAATAGGTCCTATAAAATGAAAAAACTGTTTGCATTCTTAGTAAAACACACATGTAAGGGTGACACACAGGACCTTTATAATTTAATCCAACCTATTTGTCCCCATTTTATATAGAACTCACTAATTATGCACTGCTGAAATATTGATCGATCATTCCTTTTATCCTTGAAAACCAGATCATATTCCTTCTATGACTTGCCTCACATGCCATAATAAGGTAATAGTCCCAATCATAAGCCATTTTTTTTTTTTTTACTAGCCTCTCAATTCACTTTTCTGGCCGAGAGCCAAGCTATCAGTCTCCTGAGAACGCCCTAAACAGGAGCTCACCAATGGAGCTGCAGGTTCTCCCGTACCCACTGGGTTTGTCCCCTCTGTCATCACATTGTTTAGGTGACTCCAGCTGTGGAAACTTCCGCCTTTGAAGAGATATGAGCAAAGGAGAAAATGGGCTAAGAGGTCATTAGGATTAAAGAAGGATGGGGGGGGGGGGCGCTGACAAGGCAGTGCGTGAGAAATGCCTGGGTGCATTCCATCCGTAATGGAATATTGAGCAAGGAGAGCATATGCGTAACGTCACAGAAAGATCTCGACCCATCTTTACAGGCTGGAAGTTGGACCAATTTCACACTGAAGATATGAATAAGGGTATGGGGCACCTGGTTGGCTCAGTCGGAGGAACATGCCAGTCTTGATCGCAGGGTGGTGAGTTCGAGCCCCACGTTGGCTATACAGATTATGCAAATAAATAAATAAATAAATAAATAAATAAATAAATAAATACTTTTACAAATGTTAATAAAGGTGAATATAAAAGTCTTTACTTGAATGCAAAAAAATCCCAGTGCCACATTTACGGGCTAAGGACTAAACGAACTAGCAGCCAAGTGTTAATTTTTTTTTTTTTTTAATTTAATTGACCAGATACTCGTTGTCAGTAAACAATGAATTATGGCTGAGGGAACGAAAATGCCACTGCGGTTTCAGACAGAAACTGGAAGGAAGAAAGTGTGTGCTAGCCAAGTCCCTGGGGTGTAATAACGACGTCTGGGGCATTGAGTTTTAATTCTGGACGCCATGTTTTAAGAGTTGCTTGAACACATATAAAACAAATCAGTAAAAAAGGTGAGGAAGCCAATAACTATTTTATGAGGAAGAGTGGAGGAATCGTAAAGAGACCTGAGCTCCTATGGATATCAGCAAGGAGTGAAATCAAAGGGCGATCTTGATCCTGATGGGCACAGACAACATCTGTCGTCCCATTACGGGGATATTTGATTCATGGTGCTGGTATTATCAAGGGAAACTGGTTCATCTTTCCAAAATGTAAATAAATAAATAAATAAATAAATAAATAAGATTCACCCAAATGACACAGTTCAAGTACCTGAGAATAAATAAAAATGTAATTTACTTTAAAAAAAATTTTTAACATTTATTTATTTATTACTGAGAGACAGAGGGACACAGAGCATGAGCAGGGGAGGGGCCGAGAGATGGAGAGACATAGAATCCCAAGCAGGATCCAGGCTCCGAGCCGCCGGCAGCACAGAGCCCGGACGCAGGGTTCGAACTCACAAACCGCGAGACCATGACCTGAGCCCAAGTCGGACGCTTAACCGACCGAGCCACCCAGGCGCCCAGTAAACGTAATTTACTTTAAAAGATTAAATGTACAAAGGGGCAGCATGACAGAATTGGCAGGGGGGGCGGGGGCGGTGGTGGTAATGGAATTGCTCCATATCTTGACTGTGGTCGTGGTTACACGACTCTATGCATTTGTCAAAATCCATAAATCTACACACCAAACAGAATGAAGTCTAGCATTTATAAACGATAACGTAAACAGCTAAGCAAAATATGTTAAGTTTAAAATGAAACAAAGCTTGTTTTGCCCAAAGAGAGCTTCCTAGTCACGCCACCCTACATACCGATTCCAGAACACAAGAGGGAAACTAACTCTAGCCCAGGCAGTTCACCTTCCCGATACCCTTGTGGTGGTTGATAACACGTTCTGGAGGTATTAAGAAAGAAAAGGTCTATGTAGGTCTTTCCAGAAATGAGGGGCTGAGAAGAGAAGCCAGTTTCGCTTCCCCTTCTTGGGGACCGATGGACCTACACAGGGCCTAGAACGTGCTAGATGACAGGGTGTACCAGCCCTGTTGGACCCTCAGCCTCTGACCTGACCCGTTGAAACTGGAAAATAAAAACAAACAGAAAGAAATGTACCTTCACCCTTGCCCTTCCTCTTGTTTCTTCTCCTTTAACCAGAGAGGTTATTTATCATTGAGTTTCTAGGGTCGTAGCCCCGCCCGGCAGCCTAAACATAAGACCACTGATGTGCCTAGGAAAGGAAAATAAATATGCATTCCTATGAGCCCAGGTCTCCGTTTCCTTCCTTTCTTTTTTTTTTTTTTTTTTTCAACGTTTATTTATTTTTGGGACAGAGAGAGACAGAGCATGAACGGGGAGGGGCAGAGAGAGAGGGAGACACAGAATCGGAAACAGGCTCCAGGCTCTGAGCCATCAGCCCAGAGCCCGACGCGGGGCTCGAACTCACGGACCGCGAGATCGTGACCTGGCTGAAGTCGGACGCTTAACCGACTGCGCCACCCAGGCGCCCCTCCTTTCTTTCTTTTTTAATCGACGTTTTCAGTGTGACGTCATTCCCATTCCCATCTCTGTCTTATATTGCCTTTCATCAGGTAAGAACTAACGGTAAAAAATGAAATCAACCCGTAGGCTTTCGAACCAGTTGGTGGAGGTGGAAGACAGTGAGAGTGTGCAAGTATGCCAGCAAATGGAAGGTTCCGGATTCAGCACATAGATTCCAAATTGTAGCTATAAACAGAGCAACTCATTAACCCTGTACCATGACTACTGGGCACATGAGCAGAGCTCCCCCACGCTTCAGTTGGGCCATCAAGAAAACCCAAGGTGCCCAGCTTCCTGCCTCAGCTACAGCCAGCCCTCCACCAGCTGTCAAGGAGCCTCGTGTTCCTTGTCTCCCGAGAAGTGGCTGGTTCTCGCCTCCTCCGCCGTGCTCCCCGTAAACTGCAAGATAGAACAACGGCCTGGTGGCTCCCTAACCGGATACATTAAATCAGCCTTCCCCTTTGAGATCATCGTGCAGATCCCTTCAGGATTCACGAACGCTTCACCTCAGTCACCAACAGCAGCCCGTGCCCTGTACATCAGCCATCATCCCCAAACTACTAGGCACAAGCCCTGCTGTGACCCAATTTTCCTTCCTCTGCAACCTCCCAAACCTGCCAGTGTGTTCTGTGGGACTCACGGTGTATCATCAGAAACTCCCTTTCTCCTCTCACATTCTTCTCTGAGCCTTCTCTTTTTTTCTTTCATGTCCCATTTGAAACCTGGTTTTTCATAAAAACATCTCCTTCCTCTTTCCCCACCTCCCTCTGGAGACAGCTGGGGCTCTCTTTCCTCACACACCCATGTAACTTGGAGTCTGGAAATGGTATTCTTCTGTCTTCCCACTGCAAAGATAAAACTCTTCATTTTCCTCCCTATACCTGTTTGTCCCCCAGGTTTCCTCAGCCCAGGCAATAGCAGAAATATCCACCAGATTGTTCTCGTCAAAACTCTAGCAGTTATCCTTGATCTTGTATCATACCAGCATCCAGTCCATCAGGAAACCTATCAGTTCTATCTCGAAAATGTAACCCAACCCCATCCAATTCTTCTCCATCGTCACCATTGCCTCTATAACCCAAGCCATGTCAACCATCTCCTAATTCCTTTCTCTGCATTCATATCCTTTTCTGGCCTGTCTCCCCACAATGGTAATCTTCCTTCGAAATGGCTGGGATATCACAACTCTCTGCTCCTTCAAACTCAGAGTTTTATTTCTTCCCTTACAAATTCTTGCATGATCTGGGCCCTGCCTACCTCTGGGTTCTCTTCTTGCATCACCTCCAGTCTTGTCCACTGTAGTGGCTTGACCCGTGTCCTCCAAAAACATATGTTAAATCCCTAACCCCCCCCCCCGCTTCCTGTAAATGTAAACTTATTTGGAAATGGGACCTTTGCAGATGTCATCAACATATGATGTCATTACAGAAGGCCCTAATCCAATGACTGATGTCCTTACAAGGAAACGGAAAGATCACCTGAAGACAGAGACACGGGGAGAGGACCACATGAAGACAGGCCAGAGATGGGAGTGCTATATCTACCAGCCAAGGATCACTGGTGATTTCTGGTGACCACCAGAAGCTAGAAAGGAAGGACCCTCCCCTAGAGCCCTCAGAGGGAGTATCGCCTTGCTGATAGCTTGACTTTAGACCTCTGGCCCCCAGAACCGACAGACAATAAACTCCTGTTGTTTTAAGCCCCCCAGTTTCTGGCAATTTGTGACAAGAACCCTAGAAAATGAACACACCCACTAAATTCAAGTCACATTGACGTCTTTGGGTTCCCTAAATACACCAAGCTTATCTCTGACCTACGGGTTCTGTTCTAACATTTTTCTTTGCCCAGAATGTTCTTCTTCCTGTCTTTATATGACCCGTTCCTGTGTGTCATTCAGCTCTTAAACGTCACCTCCGCTGTCACCGAGCACTCAACCTAAGAGAGCCACGCCGTCACTCTTACACCAACCTATTTTAGTAATTTGTGTAACTGACAGCCAGCTAGCTTTTACGTGATTACATATCGTCCGCGTCCCTCCAAGTAACATGCACCCCATGAAAACAGTGACCTTGCCTATCTTACTGCTATCTCCCCAGTGCCCAGACAGCACTTTGTACTTAGTAGTAGGTAGAGCACAGACTATGACAGTTTACCCAGGACTGTCCTGGTTTTAAACCTTAGAGTCTTGTGTCCTGGAAGGCCTGCGGGTCCCAGGAAAGCTGGGATGTCTCATCACCCTACTAGCAGACATTGTCAATCCAATAACCGACACACTGGAAACTGAGGGGATGAACGGACCTTTTAAAGAAACGAAGTCCTTCCTCTCTAAAATCGTACATGATGGGTGTAGTTCAGCAGATCAGTCGCAAGGTGGCACTAGACTACTAGATTTATTAACATGCCAACTTTCATTGACGTCTACTCGTGGTGAGGTAGCATTACATTCCAAAATGTGAGGACAGTCAGCTGTTTTTCATAGAACTGTTAGAGTCTTCTCTAAGACTGAAGTATAGAAGTATACACCTCTGAAGTATTTTTCATTCCTGTGTATGTTCCTGACAACCATTGAATTTTTCCACGTAGAAAAAAGAGAAATTTATAAATACTAGGACCGATTTGCATTTCAAATGTTATTTCTGAAACTTATGTCACACTAACATGAAAAATATACATTTGGATGGATAAAATTGTGACTACCGTCACATCTTTTATCCAGGGATTTAAAATATAGCAAGTGTAAGGGGTAGAGCTCAGTGGTAGAGCATTTGACTGCAAATATAGCAAGTATTTATGTGACAACCTGAAGATTTTGATATCTGCAGGAAAAAAAAATCAGTTTTCCAGAAAAATCTAATGTCAGAAATGTACCAAGAGAAAGCTTTCCTCAAGTTTATAGATTTTAGGTAAGAGATAATACCAACTGAGTTTCATTTTCTACCAGTGGCTCATAGTCACCAAGTCCAAAGAGTTTTCACCTCAAGAATTCTTGTTTGTAGTCAAGATTTATTGCTCGGATTACTCCAGAAATTAACATTTGCTCCAGGGAATAGTTTCTAGAATAGAGGGCACAATTTAGGGAAATTTCATCCTGTCTTATCCTGAGAGATCAAGGTCGCTCATTTTGATCTCAGCAAGATTGTAACACAGTGTTTGTAAATTTATAAATCTATATAAGCAATATCTACATCCTATTTATAAAGAATACATGTTTGTAGATGAAATAAAAACACAGGCTGATGTGATACCATGCCCAAATCATCATGGTGGTGCCCTCTGGGGAGAAATCAAGGGAAAGAGGACCCAGGAGTTCAACGGAACTTCAACTTTATCACTAACATGTGTTTATTTTTGACAAATTGGACTACTTTCTTGTGTATGCTAAGGTTTGTTATACTACATTCTGTTGTTTTCTTTCTTTTTAACTTTTCCAACTACAAAAAGAAGAAAGGAGGAAAGTGGTATTGTCCCTAGGGATCAGTCGGCTTTCCTGCAACAAGTCTGTCAAGTCAAGGAATGAAACAGAATGTGTCCAAGATGAAGCATCCTACTTCACCCACTTGACCTACTTCTCTGACTCCTTCATGAAGCCCTATGAACCCAGGATGGATTGTTTGGATTGGAGATTTTAGTGGGTCTGCGGATAAGTGGCTTTACTTCTTTTTAAAGTTGTTATTGGAAAAGAACGTTCTGCAAAATGCAGTTCTGATGAGAACATTATATAGACAATGGCCCCGCACACTAGAGAGACAGAGGAGGGCGAGCAGAGAAGGGAAAAGAGATGGGAGGGTTGGAAAATGGGTCGATGTAACTAGAAATCATTTACCATAAACCAGTGTAAGATGACAGACTAACGGAATCTCTGGCATGTTTAAAATGTTCTCGGGGTGCCGGGTGGCTCAGTCGGTTAAGCGTCCGGCTTCAGTTCAGGTCATGAATTCATGGTTTGTGAGTTCAAGGTCCTGTGTCAGGCTCTATGCTGACAGCTCAGAGCCTGGAGCCTGCTTCAAATATTGTGTCTCCCTCTCTCTCTCTGCCTCTCCCCTGCTCACTCTCTGTCTCTCTCTGTCTCTCTCTCAAAAGTAAATAAACATTTAAAAAAATTAATAAAATAAAATAAAATGTTCTCCTTGTGGTAAGGGTTTTGTCTTTCACAAATGCAACATAATGCAGGAGACAAACCCAAGGTTGCCTGAGGAACAATGCACGAGGAACTCCAGAGGGTTCTTCCCTGGTTTCAGTATCCTTCAGGAAACTTTTGACAGCTTTGGAGTAGCTACTTTTTAGGGAAATCATTTTTTAAGTAAACTCTACACCCAACATGGGGCTCAAACTCACGACCCCAAGATCAAGAGTCTCATGCTGTAGGGACTGAGCCAACCAGGAGCCCCAGGAAAACGTATTTTAAATGTATCTTTATACAGTGAGATTATTTTCTTTAATATTCTTCAATATTTTTATATAATTTAGTTTAGATCAATTCAAACTCAGTGAAAAAATACTGTCTTAGGGCCGCTGACTGGCTCAATCAGTGAAGATTCTTGACCTCAGGGTTGTGAGTTCAAGCCCCACGATGGGTGTAAAGATTACTTGAAAATAAAATCTTAAGAAAGAGAGAAAGAAAGAGAGAAAGAAAGAAAGAAAGAAAGAAGAAAAAAGAAAGAAAGGAAGAAAGAAGAAAAAAGAAAGAAAGGAAGAAAGAAGAAGAAAGAAAGAAAAGAAGAAAAAGGAAGGAAGGAAGGAAGGAAGGAAGGAAGGAAGATTGCTGTCTTATTGTCAGGGAGGCTCAAATCCACAATCCTAATTCCCAATCAGGAAGATAAAGCACACACAGAGGTAAATAAAATACAGAAACAATAGAGGTATCCAGCATCTCACAGAAGGTTAACAGGGCTGAATCTATGAAGCTTCCAGATAATGAAAGTTTATTACACGTATACCATCACTTTGTATTTACTTTGAACGCTTCGAACGAAATGCTTTGTAAATTTTAGTTTATACCTGACTCTTTCTTATAGCACAAAATCCAACTTAATCTTTTTTTCACGTTCAAAATGCTCGTTGTTTTCCCTGGCAATGAGTAGAGAGGCATTCCTGGGAGCTACAGTAAATGCTCTCTGTTTGTTTGTTTGTTTAGGAACTTACCTGCTTTTCTTGAAAGCTATCTTGTTATTGGAGCAGAGGCAGGAGAGTTCATTCTTGATTTGTCGTTCATTTAGGGCTGCTATTTTGTATATTAGTCTGTTTCTCAGATGTGTAGAACATTCAGGAAAGGAATATCCGTGGGCAGGCTGGATTGTGACAATGGGAAGGATCCATGCAGTTCTGTACAAAATCCCGCAATGAATTTAGTTTTCTCTCTTTTAAGATGAAACACATAAGATACCCTTCAAAACTGACATTTTCTGAGACACGTTGGTGCAGAGTCATGTAGTGAAGAGAACAAGTCTTGTTTTTATTTACGAGGCCACAACTACAGTGGTCAGAAGCACAGACTCAGGCTGGCTGAGTTCTGTAGAATATGGGGCAATTTACACGAATCCTCCCCATGCGTCCATTTCCTCATCTATGAAGTGGCTATTATAAAAATAGTACCTACCACGTAGAGTTTTCAAGAAGAATATGAGTCAGTATTTGCAAAGCTCTTGGAACCATGTCTGGCACCTAGAAAGTACAAGTTTTATGACATAAGCTACTTTATAGTAAAGAAATTTTAAGGTAACATATTTGGGGTCCGTATGCCTTCGCGGTGTGTGTGCCCTTGTTGCTTTCTCCGTGATTGTGAGAACAAATGTGTATCTGGATATGCCACTCTGCCCAGGGCCAGTTTCACGGGACTGTGACCTGTTCAGGACCCCCCATGCCTTTGATCCGCTTAATGGTCTTGCTGCCACTGTCTTGACATTCTTTTGTGTTTTATTTTTTTAATGTTCATTGTTTATTTTTGAGAGAGACAGAGAGACAGAGTGCAAGCAGGAGAGGGGCAGAGAGAGAGAGGGAGACACAGCATCTGAAGCAGGCTCCGGGCTCTGAGCTGTCAGCACAGAGCCCAGTGCGGGGCTCGAACCCACGAAACGTGAGATCATGACCTGAGCCGAGGTCGGACGCTTAACCCACCGAACCACCCAGGCGCCCCTGTCTTGAAATACTTAATGATGATCCTGATTCTATCTAAACACCGTCTTCTGTTCTCGGTTGTTTTAAGCCTGGATGTCATGGCCTCTCTGTCACGGGTTTGGGGCCAATTGTTCTGGAAGAAATTGAAGGCTCTGGCAGGCACGTTGCTCTGCCTTCCTCCACAGCACCCTCAGCCTGATGCTGGGATGCAAAAGACTCGCTTTGCTCTCTTTTCCCTGCGTCAGACACGCAAAGGGAGCACATCTATAAATGCACAAGCTTTTGCAAACACGACTCGTACAAAACTATGCTTTATTCAGGACCATTCCCCCCAGTTGTGAAATTATCAAGTCCGGCATTTCTGTTCTTCCTTGAGGATCTCTTTCTTCCTTAGGAAGTGTCTTAGAAGGTTACAGGATAAGGCAGGAGCAGGGTCCTTAATTCTAGATATGTGATCTCTGACAGGCGAGTCATTCAAGCTTCCCTGGTCTCGCTTCCAAATTGTTTTCAAATGAGAAGAACAATAGTTGCCTGATACAGGAACGATGTGAGATCAGAAGAAGATAATTCATGTAAAAGCATGTCATCTTCAGGAAGGGGGAGGAGGGGTAGGAGCCACAGCATGAAATCATTCCCTTCTGCTTTCGTTCCTAGGGTGATAGTCACAAAGTGGCTGACTTCATTTTCCCAACAGAAACATCGCGTGCCCGGCACATTAAGCTACTCCATAAAAGTTTTAAAGTAAAGGTTAAACAAGGTACACACGTATGAAATAATCACTGACGAGGTATCCTCTCTGAGTTAGTCACAAAGAAGGCACCAGCGAGTGGAATAAGAAACACGCATTCTCCTCCGAGGGCTGCCATGATATGGTAGGAGTGACAATTCAGGGAGAAATAGTTACCATACAGAATCATAAGTATTTTAATGAAGGAAAATGTAGAAAGTGCCAAGGCATCATCTGTTCACCCAGAGGCTGGTGAGGAAGGCTTCAAAGGGAAGGCTCATAGGAGTTCACCATTTGGAGAGTCAGAGGGGTCCATCCACATGGGGCATTTGTGGAAAGAAAATAAGAGACAATGACTAAAACAGGAGGGTGAGGTAAGGATTTATTCTGCATGTGAACCATTGGGGAACTCACACAGGTTTCTTTCTTTCTTTTTTTTTTTTTTTGTTTACATTTATTTATTTGTTTATGGGGGGGGGGGGTTTGCAGAGAGAGAGAATCCCAAGCAAGCTCCACCCCGTCAACGCAGAGCCCAGTGTATGGGTCGATCTCACAAACCCTGAGATCATGGTCTGAACAGACATCAAGAGTCAGATGCTTAACCAACTGAGCCACCCAGCCGCCCCCACAGGTTTCTGATTACAGGGTGCTGTGATCAGAGTTTTTTAAGAAGAGAATCTTGGACATATTATAGATTATGCATGGGCATGAGGAAACCCAGGAGGCAGGAAAACTTATTAATAAAGAAACTATCCCCAAGTGTCCATCAACTGAATGTATAAACAAAGGTGTTTTATCCATACTGGAGAATATTATTCAGCCATAAAAAGGAATGAAAGGCTGATACAGGCTACAATATGGATGAACCCTGGGAGCATTATGCTAAGTGTAAGAAGCTAGTGACCAAAGACCATACGTCGTATGATGACGTTGATATGGAATGCCCACACTAGGCATATCTCTAGAGACAGAAAGTAGATCACTGATTGCCCGGGGCTGAGGGGAGGAAGGGTTGGGGCGTGACTGCTAATGGGTATAGGGGTTTTTTTTGGGGGGGGGGGGGGGGGGCATGATGAAAGTGTTCCGGAATTCGATAAGATAGTGGTGATGGTCTACAACTCTGAATATACTAAAAACCACTGGATTGGAAAACTTAAAATAATACAACTTAAATTTCAAAAAGAATCTATTGCCTTTGTCTGATAGAGAAATAAAAAAGAACTGACCAGAATTAGCACCAGAGAAAATAGAGAAACAGGATGAGTTTCAAAATACTTAGGGGACACCTGCGTGATTTAGTCGGTTGAGCGTCCAACTTCAGCTCAGGTCATGATCTCACGCCTCCAGAGTTTGAGCCCCGCGTCAGGCTCTGTGCTAACAGTTGGGAGCCTGGAGTCTGCTTGGGATTCTGTGTCTCCCTCTTTCTCTCTGTCCTTCTCCCGCTCACGCTCTCTGTCTCTCTCCTTCTCAAAAATAAAATAGAATAAAATAAAATAAAATAAAATAAAACAAAACAGAAGATACGGCAGTAAAAGAAAAATAGAGCTTTCCTCAAGCCTTCCAACCAGAGGCAATAGCTGAGTGAGCCTGAGCCTGAGGTAAAGAGGAAACATTCTTGCAAATAAAGAGCTGGGTTTCAGGTGCAGTGGGAGGGCAGTAGAAGTGACCTCTATAAGGTCTTGTGGAGATGGGGTTCATTAGCAGTCAGGAAGCAACGAACAATGTTTTGTGGACCTTTTGAGAAGGCTGTATTTAGCAGAAATATATTTTCAATAATCACCTTCTTTGTAGGTTTGTTTCAAAGGGAGTTTGAAGCCATTTATAAAAATGCATCATATACAAACGTAGGATAAAAGTCGAGAATGTGATTAAGGCATAGGCATATTAATAATAAAAATGGTCAAGGGGCGTCCGGGTGGCTCAGTCGGTTGGGCAGCTGACTTTGGCTCAGGTCATGATCTCGCAGCTCACGAGTTCGAGCCCCGCGTCGGGCTCTGTGCTGACAGCTCAGAGTCTGGAGCCTGCTACAGATTCTGTGGCTCCTCCCTCTGCCCCTCCCCTGCTCTGGCTCTCTCAAAAATAAATAAACATTAAAAAAATTTTTTTTAATAAATAATAAAAATGGTCAAGTGAAGCTGGTTGGGTAAGTACTATACAGAATTATGTATCAGAAAATCTCTTGTTCGTTCTGAAAGTGTGTGCAAAGTGAGCTCTGGGTTTTTGGGTGTTTTTTTGTTTTTTTTTTGTTTTTTTTTTTTTTTTTTTTAGCAGCAGGAACACGAAGTACAATTATTTGAGAAGCCTAATGAGCTGGTTACAAGAGTCACTGGTGAATGAGAAGTCTGGATTCGTTGGCTTCCTGTTAGCTGAGGTTTTGCTATATAAGGCTTTCCTGTTTTGCAGATGAAACCACCACTGCTGTTCGTGTCCAGGTGCGTGGGCTCTGCACAGAGCCCCTGCTCCACCGGGTCTGGGGGAGCCCAGCTGTGCTGAGGGGACTGTGCATTGATGTTCTCAGCTGGTTCCAGCCACCCTGTCCTGAGAAGGAAGGGACGAGGCTGGGGACACCGGACGTTCGTCTCGAGCAGCAGCGTGTAGCCATCCCAGCCCTTGACCTGGGGCTTTGTTGTGTCTTCTCAGCAGAACAGGGAATATGCCAGTGAATTAGGTGCCTTGACGACCAGACCCTGAGCATAAACTGCGATCAGACCTAAGGATGCGCCCAGTGTCTGGTCCTCTCCCATCCCGCCCGTCCTCAGTGCCCTAAAAGACAGCAGCAGCTAAACTGATGGCTGTAAGGAGAAGACAATGAAGCCAGTTGGCAACTAAAAATAAATTTAAAATCCATCGAATGGGGCTCCAACCGTAGAGCATGCGATGCATGCGACTGGATCTTGGGGTCATGAGTTCGAGCCCCACATTGGGTGTAGAGGTTACTAAAAATAAATAAATAAATACATACATACATACATAAGCTCTAAAAACCAATAATAAAATAAGATACATTGGACAGCAATACTAAACGTGGAAAAAAATAACAGAGGGCAACTGGGCACTCCTTTTCACGTTCAAACACAAATAACTGCTTTGATTTCGCACACTTCACCACATACCTAAGGATTATTATTACTAGTGTGGATTTTTCTTGTTTGCTTTGAGATGCTAGCTCCAGCAGGTCCAAGAAACGTTTTTTTTTTTTTTTTTAAATCAGGTGACACCGTTATCCAAACACAGGCATCACCTTTGGGATGAGATGTCTTGCTGTTAAAGGGCAGCTCAAGGAACAAGATGAGGGGTGGGAGGAAGAGAGGAGACAGAAGGCAAACAGGATGAGAGCAAAGGGGTCTGTCTAACTGAATGCAGCTGCAACACCTTGAAATAACCCATTTTATCACTTTCTAGAAAAACCCTGATACCTCACCTCCCAGCTCTCCTTTCTCCAACTTACTGTTTTATGTTTCAGTATTTACCAGAGTTTTGGTTTGTTTTTGTTTTTTTAATGATTTTATTTTTAAGTAATCTCTACACCCAGAATGGGGCTGGAACCCAAAACCCCGAGCTCCATTGACCAAGCAAGCCAGCCAGGCGCTCCCAGAGTTTTGATTTTTAAGCCGCTGGATATAAAGCATTTTACCAGAAAATCTTATATGCAAGCACGTGAGTTATCTGGGCTTGGGTGACCCCAGTTCTGGCCCTGCAATTAGCCGGCTCACCCAGCAAAAAGCAGAGCTGAGACCACTCCTAGCCTTAGTCTCCTGATTCATAAAGCAAGGCGTTTGGCCAGGGGTTTCTAGTCACCCTTCCATCTTTTTTTTTTTTTTTTTTCCAAGGAGGCTCCACACTCAGCGTGGAGCTCAAACTCACAACCCTCAGATCAAGAGTCGGGTGCTCTACCGATTAAGCCACCCAGGTGCCCCAAGTAAGGGTGTATGTCAAATGCCTACCCGAGCATGGCATACACTAAGCCTTTAAGAAGGTCTTTATTGCTACCAGTGTTAATAACAGCCTACGGAAGAGATAGACAGCTCTCCTACTGAAAGCACAAGTCACTTGATATTCAACAACAAGAACAAACGTGAGTCTTTTCATTTAAATGTGTTTTCATTTCAAAAATAATATCACTGGCGGTAGGAATTTTAGAAAATACTTTTTCAGTGTTAGTTCTTCTGAGAAAAGAGATCTGGAAAGCGGGCCAGAATTTCTTCAAATGCAACAACTCTTGAGCTAAAAGGCCCAAGGGATTTAAAACCGGAGGACTACCAAATCCAAGTCTTTTAAGCTTCCAAAGTCATCCATTAAGCAGCAGAATGCACAGTTAGAAAAGGCCACATACAAATGCCTGTGATTCACTTCCGTTCCTTGTGGGGGCTCTGCCGTTTGAAAGAGGATTTCCTTCCAAGGAGGAAAATTATGGAAACAATGACCAAAATGTTTCTTCTCCACCCCCTGCCTGTGCTGGCCCTATTTTGGTCAGCAGGCTGCATCTGCTTTTGATAGGCAGTGGCCAATTTTCCCTCTGCACCTGCCCGGCCCCGCCCAGCACAGATAATTTGCAGCGAGCAAGGCCTCAAGGGCTAGCTAGCAGCCTGGCAGCCTTCCAGGGTCTCGATGCATTGCTAGGAACAAGATTCTGCCTTCCCATGTAAATCCAGTATGGTTTGTAGGCCATGGGAACGAGACAGCTCAAGTATTGTTCACAGAGAACAATTTCGTGCTGGGGTCTGCAGGAGACCCCAAGAGAAGAGAAAGGCAGAGGGCATCACCAGGGTTTTTAGCCCCTGTGCCCCTGCACCCATGTGATGGCTGTGGCAGTAAGCTTTTACGATACTAAAAGCCCAAAGGAATGAAATTCTGACATATGCTACAACATGGATGGACCTTAAAAACGTGCGAATTGCCACAGGCCAGGCACAGAAGGACAAATACCGTACGATTCCATTTATGTGACGTGCCCGGAACAGGCAAATTCATGAAGACAGAAAGTAGAATATGGGTTACCACAGGCTGGAGGGAGGGGCCAAGGGGGAGTAATTGTCTAGAAAGTACAGAGTTTATGTTGGGAATGATGAAAAAGTTCTAGAGATAGATATTGGCGACAGTTACACAACCCTGTGCATGGAGATAATGTCACAAATGCATACTTACCAATGGCTAAGATGATAAATGTGATGTTAGGTCTATTTTACCACAATCGGAAAAAAAACAAAGCAACAAAAGCAGCAGGGGAAGGGAAAACTTGTCAAATTCAGTGTCTCAGAGAAGCAAGCAGCTTCGACCCCAACTTAAACACCAAAAATTGGAAGCACCTGTACCACGTACACCAGCTTTAAGGGAGTGGTGATCTCTAGGAGGACGGAAAGGGCATACTCGTTGGTGGAGAGTTATTTTGACCAATCCCTGCCTGCAACTCTTTCTCCCCAATTCTGAACGAGGCATGGGAAACTGTCATCTGTTCGATCCCAGTGGTCATTTACAAGTGTCCGTGACATCATTTTCTGTACGAAATGCGTCAGTGTTGTACCCTTCAGCGTCTATCTTCAAACCCCCCAACACCTCTTCCCCATCCTCACTTTCTGCTGATGTTCCTGCCTCCCACTTTCCAGAAAGCACTGACACAATCACAGCTGCCCAGGCCTCCCCAACCACATCCTCCCACCCACCAGCATCTAGACCCACACATTCCGCTTTTTTGCCGATTGACATAGAGGGACTATCTAAACCTCTGTCTCTGTTTGTCACTAGGTTCCACTGTGTTGTATATTCAAGGTGATCTCTGCAGTATTTCTTTATTGCCTGTCTCCTCGGTTAGAACCTATTCTTCGTGAAAGCAGGGATTTTGCCTACATAATTCTCGGACGCAGTCCAAGCATGGAGGTCAGTTGCTGGCAAATAGTAACCTCTCAATACACAGAAGAATACCTTCCTTTTCTATCTGTTTGAAAAATACCAGTATCTTAAAAAATGAAGTATTGGAATAGAAAAACATAACTTGATCACATGAAATATTTGGAATAAACACGTCTTCCCTGCTATTCCCATAAACCAATGAAATGTTTCCAAAGTAATAAGATTTCAACACCCAAGCCACCTCCCCCGGAAGTCACACACAAAATATTTTGTCACCCATATCTTCCCAATATTATTTTGGAAATAAGTCTGTCTCTCTTTCTGCGGCAAGGTGTCTCTGGACCTCCGGACACCAAGGAATCAGGAGATCACTCACGAAACCTCAAAAAATGGGAAAGTCATTAAAATACAGACAGAATCGGAGCTCTCAGAGTACAATGGGTTAAGAGCTGCACGCACTTTTCTAGACAGCAAAAATTGCCAAGGTAAATTCTCTATGACTAATTACAAAACTAACCACCTGTAGTCGGAATTATGGACGCTGTGTTTCTCAAAACACTAAACAAAATGTAGGCTTGTAGCGCAGAAGCCGGTGATCTGTGCAGGGCCTCTATACTTCCTGTCATCAAAGGAGAGCATGAAGGTCATCATTAAAGAATTGTTTTCTTCTGACCTACTTGAGAACACTCTGAAATGATGAGCTGCCAAACACTTTGAAAACTTGGCCATGTTGGCCCCGACAGGGACAGAAAAAAAAAAAAAAAAAATGCATAAGTGTGTCTCCTGAGGGAGGGGGTCTCATTCAGCAGAAATACATAGACACATTTTTATTTTAAAATTTTCCACCCTGATAAGCGACTGGATTCACATTCGAGGCTTGGGAGAGCCTTTTAGGATAATATTCTAAATTACTGCAAAGAGCTTTTTTAGCTTGAATGTGAGCTAAGAAAAGTGAGATTTTACTTGTAAATACTCTATGTTTTAGCTTAACAGCTCCTCTGCTCTTTGCATCTTACCTGTAATCAACACTATTGGGGGGAGGATTTTAAAGATCCTTTCCCTCTGGCACACGGTACTTTGATATACGAGCAGCATGTGCGTTTTGGGAGTGGGGTTAAGCTTTGAAGTTAAAGAACAGGATTTCTCTTCTGGGCAAAATTACGTTCCATGACCTAATTTAGGGGGAAAACCAGACCCAGGGATCAGAATGGCTCGTTAAGGCTCAAGAATTCTAATCGTTTCTCTGGGCTTGTCCTCAACCTAAAGCATCGATGATTGCTTTCACTTCTCTTTGGCTCCATTTCTCCATTTCCATCTTCTAGGTGGTGGATTTGGGACCCCTCTACAGTTTCCGCGGCAGCTCAGCCCAACATGGACATTGAGGGTTGATGTGGTCACAGATTTCAGTCTGCCACTGTTGTCAGTGCCACCAAGTGATTTGTGTTCGTAAACTTCCTTGTTCTGAGCACAAGAATGAGTAACTTTTTTCTATTTCTCGTTTATTGGAGCAAGTAAATATTTACAAAGGAGATCCAAGTATGGTGTTCATTACAGCATAAAGTAGACGTACAGGGCGAAAACCAATTACCATAAAGGATGTTAAAAGTCAGCAAATTTCTTTTCCTGCCTTAACATTTCATCAAGTGCTCATTTATACAAACCCAACTTGATCCAATGATTCACAATAAGCCTCTCAAAGGTTAGTTGCGTTTTTTTAAAAACGTTGTTTTTGTCAAGTACTGTTCAAGTGGAAAAATATACCATGTGTTCATTGATACAGATGAGCTCATTTTTATATGCAGCTGATATCAGAGTATTATAGATTATCAAATGAATATTAACTGCTATCTATGATATGTCAGTGTTTCATTATGAGGGCACTAAAAGTCTTAGAACTGTTTCATATATATACTTTGTGTTTGCTGTCCAATGACATTTCCCTCAAAATGGGATTTTGGGATTTTTTTAATCACTCAAATGTCCTTTTGAGATTGTTAAGACCTTTATTCATTTGTGTTCCAACTTGGCAGAAATCATGGCGTATCCATTTTTATATTTCTAAAAGTCAACAGAATCCCGGGGGTACATTTGACAATGAAAATACTTGCTGAGTGAAAATGTAGGCCCACATTGACACGGGTATATCACTTTTAGAAATCTGTTCCCTCTTTACTGCACAAGTTTTCAATATGCACAACTGAGCAATTTGATTTGGAAAACTTGGCCTTTAGTGTGTTTCCTTTAAGACGGATTTATAGCTGAGCCGCCTGGGTGGCTCAGTGGGTTAAGCGTCTGACTTCGGCTCAGGTCATGATCTCACGTTTCATCAGTTCGAGCCCCGCCTCAGGCTCTATGCTGATCACTCAGAGCCTGGAGCCTGCTTGGGACTCTGTGTCTCCCTCTCTCTCTGCCCCTGACCCATTTGTACTCTGTCTCTTTCTCTCTCTCTCAAAAATAAACAATTTAAAAAATTGATTTATAACTTATTTCATTGCTTCTACTGAAGGTCATCAGTGGATTTGGGTTTTCTTAGCTCCCCCCTCATTCTCCACAGGTCTTCCTCAGGGACGACCTCCGAGGAGATGTCCTTCTGTCTATATTGGCTCATTCCACCAATAGAGACGTCCTGAAAGTCTTCTACAAGCAGCAACTGCACAAAACCTGTTACTGAGTAAGGGAAAGATGGCCCAGTCTTCTGCTAAACGAGAGCTATCTTCCACCTGCCACGAGAAGGACTGATGCCCCAAGAAGGAAACTGGACTCATGGAAAAGCATCTGGAAACTGGAGAAACGCACCAACTCCCTGTAGTGCAAGGACATGCGATCCCTGCAGTCAGAGAAGATGAATGTAAGTTCTAAAGTTCATTGCCATGACACAGAGACGCTGCTCAGAATAATCAATAACAAACCCAGCAATTCATAGCATAAGATTTGGGATGAAAACTGACTGCTCAACGCTTCTCCAAATCTCTTTAGAAGGAGGTGCCTTTACGATTTACCACCTCCCACTAATCAGGGAATAATCCAGAGGTGACTATTCTAGAAGCATTTTGATGAAAAGAAGCAGTAATGTGAAAAACGTAGGCTTGGGAAAATGTCAGGATTTTGTCCACTCCTGTTTAAAAAAAAAAAAAAAAAAACAGGAATAAAGGGAAGAGAGTTTATGATTAAAAACATAAGTCTGGGGCGCCTGGGTTAAATTCAGTCGGTTAAGCATCTGACTTTGGATCAGGTCATGATCTCACAGTTTGTGGATCCGAGCCCCACATCCGGCTCTGTGCTGACAGCTCAGAGCCTGGAGCCTGCTTCGGATTCTGTGTCTGCCTCTCTCTCTGTGCCTCCCCCCTGCCCAAACACACACACACTCACACTCTGTGTGTGTCTATCTCTCAAAACTAAATAAACATTAAAAAAAAATTTAATAAAAAATAAATAAAAATTTAAAACATTAAAAATAAAACATAAGTCTGTGCCTGTGTCCATGTCGACAACCTCGTGGCTTGCTAGGAGTTCCAGAGGCAGATGTGGTAGTTACCTGAGATGCTGAAAAGGCCATATGCTACCTTGGTACCTTCTCTGTTTCTGAGGTTCCAGCTAAGTTTGTGTTGAATGAGTACAAACTACACCTCAGACAATTCTAGAGTCTCCTCTCTCCCACTTTTGTCTAAAGAGCAAAATATTCTTGGTGGGGCGGGGGGGGGGGGGGGGGGGCGGTGGTCAGTAGGAAAGACATTTTGCCTTTCCCTTGAAATATCTACCTAATGCAGAAGCTACAGCTGGATATTCACCACGTGGCTTTTATAACTTACCCATGGCCTTGAGGTCTGGAGACTCTGTTAGCCCCAGCTGTTTTCAATGGCTTCCCTAAAAAATATTATGTGTGTTGAGACACTGAACTCTAACTGCCGGCTTAGACTTCAGTTCCAATGAAGAAAAAGCAAGTACGCTAAGACAGATCTGTTTGTAAAAGCGTGTTTAAAATTAACATCCTGAGGAAACCAACAGAACTTTCTGTTATCTGATTTCTTTCCACGTATGGTTCAATGCACCACTAATGGTTTCCATTTGAAAAAGCAACTTCATTTAGAAAGAAAGATGTTTTGTAATATATATATAAGAAGACTTAATGTTCTTAAGAATGCACCAGTTCTTTGGAAGTTGGGTGACTCAATCTAAGAATTGCCAGTCATAAGATCTAGATACAATTAACTATATTTTACTTGAAGTTACAAGCTTCATCGTTCATTGGTCCACAAATGGGGGTTCCCACACGTACTGCTCAGTGAACTCTTACAACAGTTAAAAGGATAAGTAAACGCCAATAATTTTGTGGGAATAACATCCTGTCCTAAAATACCTGCATAAGAACCATCCTGCATATTCACGCGGGTTCCCCCATGTCTACCTTCCCTGCCGCAGTAAACCTCCTACGTCACAAAGAAGGAGCCTGTCTTCCATTCAGGTGCGTTGCTTCAAGGACTAAAGATCTCTTTAAAAAATATGGGTTCTGTGAGGCACCTGGGTGGCTCAGTTGGTTAAACGTCCAACTTTGGATCAGGTCATGATCACCCAGTCCGTGGGTTCGAGCCCTGCCGTCAGGCTCTGTGTTGACAGCTCAGAGCCTGGAGCCTGCTTCGGATTCTGTGTCTCCCTCTCGCTCTCTGCCCCTCCCCTGCTCACACTCTGTCTTTCTCTCCCTCAAAAATAAACAAACTTTAAAAATATGGGTTCTGTGGAGCACCTGGGTGCCTTAGTCGGTTGAGCATCTGATTCCTGACTTTGGCTCAGGTCATGAGCTCACAGTTCATGGGATCGAGCCCTGCATCAGGTTCTACACTGACTGTGCAGAGCCTGCTTGGGATTCTCTCTCTCCCTCTCTCCCTGCCCCTCACTATGCTCACTAGCATGCACGCTCGCTCTCTCTCTCTCTTTCTCTCTCTCAAAATAAATAAATAAACACTTTGAAAAACTACTTCTTAGAAAAAAAAGTATGGGTTCTGAGGCAGTCTTATTTAATGATAAATCAATTTGCTATAAAGCTGCCTCACTATGTATATTTCACCTGAGACCCAAGTTTGACTTTAGCATCAGAGCATTTTGGCTGCGGTGGGGGTGATCCGAACTCAGGTATATGGCAGAGTGGAATGTTGGGAATGACTTTTCCTTTTCCAAGCCCTATGATCACGTAATACATAACTTTTTGGGAAGAGACCTTTGTGAGCAAAAGCAAAGGAAGCCTCAAGCTGAAAACAGCTTTCCCAGTGTATTAAATGCAATCTAATAAGAGGTGTACAGAAAGGTGTTATCAATATGACTTCCGTTCGTGAACTTGAAAACCTGATTTTGCAATAGTTAACGCACGCCCTAATCTCTCTTTGTAATTTTGAGCCAATTTCTTTAGGCAGTTTGGTGCCTTCAAAATTAGATCACAAACCAATTTAAAATTTGAGGTTCTGGCAAGATAATTATGCTTCAGAGTAACTGAATAAAGTGTTAACAATTCACAAGAGTTTATTTTAATTCTTTCTAATTAGGGGCCCCATTTTATTTCTCTTCAAAAAGTAATACCACCTGGGGCGCCTGGGTGGCTCAGTCCGTAAAGCGTCCGACTCAGGTCATGATCTCACAGTTTGTGGGTTCGAGCCCTGCGTCAGGCTCTGTGCTGACAGCTCAGAGCCTGGAGCCTGCTTGGGACTCTGTGTCTCTGTGTCCCTCTGTGTCCCTCTCTCTGCCCCTCCCCCACTTGTGCTCTGTCTCTATCAAAAATAAATAAAATGTAAAAAAAAAAAAAAAAGTAACACCACCTTACATTTACATTGCAATTTATAATTTTCAAGGATTTTTGACCTGTGTAATCTCATTTGATGCTTATAAGCATCCCACACAGTGAGGAGGGTTTTATTTTGGTGAGGGGACCAGGGCTCAGAGAGGAAAGCATGGAGATCAGACCAAACTGAGAGCTCCCCGTTAGGCCCAGTGCTCTTTCCATTCTATCAAACTGTAGTTAACAAGTTAAATGAAACCCTCCATTGTTTGGGGCCTGTGTTTTCATCCTTCTCTGAAAACCCGTGGCAAAACAGAAACAAAAACAGAACGCCAAGTGCAAAATGTATTAATACCAATATAATTGATCAGGGAAAATTTTAGGCCAATAAGCAACTGTTTTGTTTTTATTAAGTCTTAATTTTTTGGAGTGTCTGGGTGGCTCAGTAGGTTGAGCGTCTGACTTCAGCTCCGGTCATGACCTCATGGTTGGTGAGTTCGAGCCCCGCATCGGGCTCTGTGCTGACAGCTCAGAGCCTGGAGCCTGCTTCAGATTCCGTGTCTCCCTCTCTCCCTGCCCCTCCCCTACTCACACACACTCAGTCTCTCTCTCTCTGAAAAATAAACAAACATTAAAAAAATTTTTTTAAAGACACCTTTTTTAGAGAAGTTTGAGGTTCATGGCAAAATTGGGGGGCAAGTACGAAGATTTCCCACATACTTCCTGACTCCACACATGCATAAAAACAGTAGTTTTAATCCTTTATGAAAATACAAAGTTCAGTAAGTAATTTGAGAATGCAACGGTTAGGTCGCCATCCAATACTCCCACTAAATCATCGTACTCTTTGAGACTTAGAACAATATCAAGCAGTTCTAAGGTGGGTACAATTTGTGGCACATAAATTATACCTCAGTAAAGCTGTTAAGGCCACATACCCATTGCTGGGGACCTAACTGTGTCCCCCGAAATTCATATGTTGAAACACTAACTCCAGCAGTTCAGAGTATGATGGGGATCTACCGGGATAGGGTCTTTCAGGGGGTAATTAAGTCACAGTGAGGTCATTAAAGTGGACCCCAACCCAATATGACTGGTGTCCTTGTTAGAAGAGAAGATTTGGACACAGACACACAGAGGAGGAGGACCACGTGAAGACGGAGAGAAGACAGCCGTCTACCAGCCAGGGAAACTGGCCTCAGAAGAAATCAACCCTGCCAACACCTCGATTTCAAACTTCTGCCTCCAGAACCGTGAGAAAATTAATTTCTGCTGTTGAAGACACCTCTTCTGTAGTGCTTTGTTATGGCATCCCTAAAGACACACACACACACACACACACACACACACACACACACACACATAATACTATGCTACCTAACACAAGCTATATGAAAACCTACCTTTGTAGGGGCGCCTGGGTGGCGCAGTCGGTTAAGCGTCCGACTTCAGCCAGGTCACGATCTCGTGCTCCGTGAGTTCGAGCCCCGCGTCAGGCTCTGGGCTGATGGCTCAGAGCCTGGAGCCTGTTTCTGATTCTGTGTCTCCCTCTCTCTCTCTGCCCCTCTCCCGTTCATGCTCTGTCTCTCTCTGTCCCAAAAATAAATAAACGTTGAAAAAAAAATTAAAAAAAAAAAAAAGAAAACCTACCTTTGTGGGCAGCCTTGGGTTTTTACATCTCCTCCGGGACACTATTTTACTCACCAAATTTTCTACGCTTAAATTTCAAGTATTTATATTTTGACGTTAATTGCTACAGACTTTAATAATAACCAAGATTCAACATACAACAGTAAGAAGCTCGAATCTATAAAAGAGAGAGAGAGGGAGAGAGAGAGAGAGAGAGAGAGAGAGAGAGACTAACCACGCCGCTGTGTGGTGAAAAATGACTTTCCCAAAGTGTCCACAGGCACTGGGGGACTCCTTCAGTTCTGGGAGCCAGTATCTGGGCATCTGTCTCCTTATTAAACACTTAATGGATACTCATGGTGGCAGTGGGGGGGCTGCCCAAAAAGCTGGGCCCAAGAAAGCAAGACGAAGTTCCTGCTATCTAGTTTGTTTGGAGTTCACGTAATTAGAAAGCATAGAAATCATACGATAAAGCAAGCACTATTTCTTATATTTCTTAACAGTAAAAATCTCCCTTGTTTCAATTCCCTTCTTAATTGTATACCACAGTGGCATGTTTCAGTACAGTGAGATCCTGAAATGACAGAAAAACACTGAGGTTAAGTATTGTTTTTAGTCAGATGAATTGTAAGCTGGGCAGCAAGGAAGTTCAACATCAGCTGCCATGGGACATTTCGTTCGTGGGACCGTCCTCGTACTTTGTTGACAGGTTGGGAGGCAAAATGTACATTTCTGGTTTCTACTTGTAACATTTTTCTGGATTTTTTTTTTTAGATCTTTAGATCTTTTTGTTTTTTGGTTTTTTGGTTTTTTCAGTTTGCAAATTAAAATCTAACCTGGTATAAAGAGGGATAAAAAGTCTAAAAATCAGGGGCTCCTGGCTGGCTCAGTCAGTGAAGCACGCAACTCTTTAAAAAAAAATGTTTATGTACTTATTTTGAGAGTGGGGGGGATACCATGAATGAGCAGGGGAGGGGTAGAGAGAGCGGGATATGGAGAGAGAATCCCAAGCAGACTCCACAGTGAGGGCAGAGCCCCACGCAGGGCTTGAACCCACAAACCGTGAGCTCATGACCTGAGCCAAAACCAAGAGGTGACTGAGCCACCCAGGTGCCCCTGCAACTGTTGATCTAAGGTTGTGAATTCAAGCCCCGTGTTAGGTGTAGAGATTGCTTAAAAATAAAATCTTTTGGTTCAAGCTAGAGCATCCGGTGAAGGAGGGAGGGAGCTACGTGTCCTTTGCTAGGGGAAGACCAAAGACAGACTGTAGGAAAAGCAAATAGAAGCCATGTTTCAAAGACCCGTGTTAGGAGTATTTCATCAGTTTGTAAGAAGTGAGTCTGAAACTGCCAGCAGCTTTGATCCTGAAAGGTCTCTGAACTGTGTGCAGCTCCTTGGGACAGTGGGTCAGGACCCCGTCATGAGACAGGTGGAAGGGAAGAACCCAGTCACGATATTTCTCTAGCGACGAATGAGGTGTGGCGGTCAGGGGAGAGTGGAGTGCACCAAATGGGTGATGTCAGTCAGACGACAGAGCACAGAGTATCAGTATTCGGACCAGGCCTCAGAGACATGGCGTATCAGTATGTGAAAAAGGGGTCCCGCATCTATGTGGAAGGGAAACTCAACTACGGTGAATACACAGGTAAACACAATGTGGGGCCACAAGCGACAAGAATCAGAGTTGGTAATAGTCTCTTTCTGGGTGACCCGACCAAAGAAAAGGCATAGAGTGAATGATTCTTCTTTGGCCATTGTTTGGTAGGGTCTCATTTCCAAATCACGTACGGTCTTTATAGTTCCTAAGGACAAGATTAAAATATTCTTTTATATACAAAAATAAGTAAAATAAAATAAAATCTTTTTTAAAAGTCTAAGAACCATCTTAAAAACATAAACACCACCCCCGCAACTGTAAGAAAATAATTAATTTGCTTGCTATCGAAGTTAGGAAAGAAAAATTCCCCACGAGATGGAACCTGATACTTTAGAGGAAAAGATCATGAAGTCCAGTGAAATGTTGGGTGGTGTTTTATAACCCAGAGGTCTGTAGCCCCTGCTATTTGTTTTACTCTTTCTTTGTGCCTTTATGTTGACCACTCACCTCTATTCTCTTGCGTGGAGTCCACAGAATTTGTGACCTCCAAGGCCATCTGCCTCTAAGACAATCACTAGTAAGTTCCCCAATGTTTAAAGATTACTATCCCAGATACTGGCTCTAAGAACTCAGATGGCTTTCTCATCATTTTCTCTAGATTGACAATATGTAACAGCTACTAGTTGGAACTTCCATTAAAGAAAGTATGTACATGAGACCCCAAGTCTCTCGAATTCTAAAATCTTGACCATGTACATCTAATATATTTCCTGGTCCTTAAGTTTAAACTTTCATGTTTAGTTTATCTCCATGAAAGCTGTCTGTATTTCCAAGAACATGGCAAACATAAGCATTCACTTCAGAGGCAGAGCAAAGTTTCAGCTGATCTAACTGTGCATCATAGCTTATGTAATTCCCTCACCTTTCAAAATCTTTCCCAAAACTTGGGATTATCTGGGTAAATAAGCACCAGCTCCATGCTTACAAGAAGATCAGACCACAGGATAGAAAAGTCAAAACATTAAGCCAGATGCCAGACTAAACTTCACGGCGCTTCAGGGTAAATGTCACCAGAAGACAAATATCTATGCTTGTATGATTATGTAGGTTAATGGCCAGACTTAGCCAATGGTCTTCAGTTGTCTGCCATCTTGGCTGCAAATCGGTATATAGGCACAGGGCCTCGCCTTGCCACTCTGCCTGATTTCCCTAAGCTGACGTTAAGGGGACCCATTTCCAAGAACCAGGTGGCTGGCCGTTTCAGGACACATACGTATGAACATACTTATCGTTCCTGATAAGGACGGAAACTGAGAGCGCCAAAGGATGAGATTTGGGCTGAGACCAGGAGGAAGAGCTGGCAGTCATCCCACACTAGAAGACCCACTCACGATGTTGAGCAAGTCCTTCATTCCACGAGGCCTCTGTGTAAAAAGGATCATAACACCTTCCTTTTTACATTAACACACAGAAGACATTTCATAAAACAATACAGTATATTAAAACAAAAGAAGGGGGTGCGCCTGGGTGGCTCAGTCGGTTAAGCATTCGATTTCTGCTCAGGTCATGATCTCACAGTTCACGAGTTTGAGCCCCGCGTGGGGCTCTGTGCTGAGCCTGCTTCAGATTCTCTGTCTCCCTCTCTCTTTCTGCCCCTCCCCTGCTTGTGTGGGCATGTTCTCTGTCTCAAAAAATAAACAAATAAAACATTAAAAATTAAAAAAATAATAATAATAAATAAAATAGGAGAGAATATTCTGGGCCACACCCAAACCTCTGATTCCTCGTGGACTCAAGTTCATGCAAGGAGGAGTGGGCCAGCAGGTGTGCATAAGAAGCCCTGATGAGGTCAGCTCCAACGTCTCCCTGAGGACCAGCAATTAATTACATGTAGAGAAGGAAGCAGAAGGGAAGGCCACCGACCCCATGGTGTTTGCATCCAACTGTCAGTGGCCAACTTCTTAGATTCTATCTGTGGCCTAAATGATGAAAGATTATTTGAAGCCAACACAGAATTTTTTTTTTTTTTTTTGCGTTTGATTTTAAAGCTGTTCTTTCATACAGTGAGAGAGCATAGCAAAGTGTGTAGAGAGGCTTCTAGAGCAAAGCCCTCTATGGATGGCCACCTAATAGGTGGCTTTCTTGCCTGTGTCAGCCAAGATAATTACATTAGTTGTTTGTACCTGGAAGGGATCCCACCTGGCTAGGATCCTCCCACCTGGAAAGTCTCCCTATATGACACCTGGAAGGCTTTATAGAAAAAAAAGAAGAAGGAGGAGGAGGAGGAGGA
This sequence comes from Leopardus geoffroyi, assembly GCF_018350155.1. Lineage (NCBI taxonomy): Eukaryota > Metazoa > Chordata > Mammalia > Carnivora > Felidae > Leopardus > Leopardus geoffroyi. The sequence goes on along the minus strand of NC_059339.1, from coordinate 78,065,898 downwards.
GGAGGAGGAGGAGGAGGAGGAGGAGGAGAAGAAGAAGAAGAAGAAGAAGAAGAAGAATTGACTACCTTTAGCTAAAATATAAAAGTGTTTCTTAACCTTTAGAGTATAAATGATTACCTGTTTCCAAGCGGGCCCCCTAAAACCCTCACTTCTGTAACAGGATGCTAATAACACCATCTAATATCATAACAGGTGTCGTACATTAAGACCTGCTGTTTTTATTCTTCATCTGCCGTTGGCTTTCAGCTTTGTGGGTTATAACAGGTACAGTGTAACCACACGAGGCTGAAGTTGGCTGAGTTTCATTTCCAACCACCCCCAAGACAGAGCTTAATTTTACCTTTTGCTAAATGGATATCATAGTGGTATCACAGCGATCTTCACTTTGTTATTTCTACAGAATGCAAGGCACATATACAGAAAAGGGCCAGTAAACATAATTGCCTTAAAGAGGCTATGCTTCTTAATATCTTTTTCATGCCATACAAATCCACATCACTGAAAGTCGATTTTTTTTTTTAATTTTTTTTTTCAACGTTTATTTATTTTTGGGACAGAGAGAGACAGAGCATGAACGGGGGAGGGGCAGAGAGAGAGGGAGACACAGAATCGGAAACAGGCTCCAGGCTCTGAGCCATCAGCCCAGAGCCCGACGCGGGGCTCGAACTCACGGACCGCGAGATCGTGACCTGGCTGAAGTCGGACGCTTAACCGACTGCGCCACCCAGGCGCCCCTGAAAGTCGATTTTTTAAAAGTATTTTACCAACAAAATCAACTTGCTAATTATTTTTAACTGCTTTTGAATCAAAGCATTCAACCTCCTGATGGCCAAGATGACAGATGTGTCTTGGGACCCAGCACCCCAACGGGTGGTCTCTGGGGAAACAGAGGAGAGAAAGACACAACCCGCCCATGCCCACCCCAAACTCCCTTGGCCACAGAGTGCATCTCAGGTCTACCCAAGGTTGTCCGCCCTCCAAAACCATACATTCAAATATGCTGCCTAGTTCATCCTGGCTGCTCCACAAAATGGCATAGACTGGGTGCCTTACAAATAACAGACTTATTTCTCACCGTTCTGAGGCTGGAAGTCCGAGATCAGACTCCTGGCATGGTTGGATTCCGGTGAGGGTCCTCTTCAGAGAGGCTGTTTTCTTTCATATGGTCATGGTGGAGAAAAGGAGAAAGAGAGAGAGAGGAAGGAGGAGGGAGAGGGAGGGAGAAAGGGAGAGAGGGAAGGGGAGAGAGGGAGAGAAGGAGGGAGATGGGGAGGGAGAGAGGGGGAGAGAAGCAAACTGTCTTGGGACTCTAATGAGGGCATGAATTCCATGCATGAGGGCTCCACCTTCTTGGCCTGACCCTGTCCCAAAGGCCCCACATCCTAATGGTGTCACATTGTGGGGTAGGGTTTCAACATACGAATTGGGGGTGGGACACACAGTCAGTCCATAACACATCCTTTTTGGGTTTTTTTTAAAGCTTATTTATTTTGAGAGACAGAGAGAGAGAGGGCATCAGTGGGGGAGGGGCAGAGAGAGAGAGAGGAAGAGAGAGAATCCCAAGCAGGCCCCACACCACCAGCGCAGAGCCCAATGTGGGCCTCAAATCCATGAACCTCGAGATCATGACCTGAGCGAAGCCAAGAGTTGAACAGCCAACCGACTGAGCCACCCAGGCACCCCAGCATACCCTTTATTGGATGGAAAGCTCTCCCTCCCTGCTTTCAATCCCTTTCACCCACTACATCTCTCTCCAATTCCATCAAGACCTCCAGGTACTTGATGGAGTGCCTGGGTGGCTCAGTCAGGTTAAGCCTCCAATTCTTGGTTTTGGCCGAAGTCATGATCTCACAGTTCGTAGATTCAAGCCCCACTCTGACAGGACAGAGCCTGCTTGGGATTCTCTCTCCCTCTCTCTCTGCCCTTCCCCTATTTGTGCTCTCTCTCTCTCTCTCAAATTGGATAAATAAACCAAAAAAAAAAATTTTTTTTTGGACCTCCAGGAACTTGAGCCCTTCCTTTACTGTCAACCAGGTGTGTCTGCTCTGTTCCCCATCCAGGAAGCGTGCGATGGTTCCTCACCTCTGATTCTCTCCTACGGAGACCTTCACCTCCCTGGTTCCCTTGCCCTTCTGTCCATTGCCCCAGACCCCAAGCTGGATCTAACCAACTATCTGCCTGTTGTTGTGAGCTGCTGGAGGAAAGCTCACCACCCCACAGATTGGAACTTGACATCGATGTTTTCCTGGCCAGCTGTTCCTCTCGTGCTCCAGTGGCTATTTTCAACCTTCTCAGTTTTCTCCAAACCTTCTACCCCAGGACGGCAGATACAGCATGCTGTGGAGACAACCGGAGTTGTCTTTTTCCAGGATCCCGGGAAAACCACGTTTCACAGCCCCCCTTAACATAGGGTGTGGTCATTCTGAGATCTAGTCATAGAATTTGAGCAGAGCGATGTTCCCCTTCTCCCAGGAGTGGCCTATCCAAACCTCCCCTCTCTGTCTCTTGCCCCATCTGCACAGTGGATGCTAACACCTGGGGCAGAACTTGGAGGTCACCCATTAAGTCATGCAGGTTATAACAGGTACAGTGTCACCACATGAGGTTGAAGTTGGCTGGGGCTCGTTTCTATCCACCCCTGAGACAGAGTTATATTTTACATTTTGCTGCTTTGTGATAACTATCCTTTACTTTGCTGTGTATATAGAATACAATGTATATACACAGAAAAGGGCTCCTAAACATAATCACCCGGAAAAGGCTCTGTATCTCTTTCTCGTGACTCAGAACCTCTATCTGATGTGGCCCTGAATGACTCTGTGAAACAAATCACACACACACACACACACACACACACACACACACGCACACCCCAACCCCTGAGCTTTCTGTGCCAAATGGATTTTACCTGAATGAGACATAAACAATGGTCAGATCACAGAAACAGATGGGAGGAGAATATCAGCTCGTCTCCCTCCTCACACCCAGCTCACCCTCCTTGTAGTGTGGCCTTGTTCCTGTTCTCCTGAAGAAGAAAAATGAAATCTTATTTCGTTCTCTTTTAAATGCTGGAGACCAACTAACTGTAGGCTGAACAATTAGGGTTTCATGGTACCTACTGTCACTGGAGGGATGACCTCACAGAACCTGAGAACAGCAATCATCCCATGGCCTCCGCACCTAAAACTCAGTGTGGAGAGGGAGAAATGAGGGCTGACCCGGGTTCTGTGCCTTCCCATGTCTCCCCCAGAATTATATCCCCAATGTAACATTTTTAGGCCCGAAAGTCTTTTGTTCTTCTTCCCTATGTGTCTATACCAAAAATAGGTATATAAATTGAAATTGAGAATGGTTTCTTTTGACCATAAATAAAAATATTTTTTTCTGGGGGCGCCTGGGTGGCTCAGTCAGTTGAGCGGCCGACTTCGGCTCAGGTCATGAGCTCACGGTCCGTGAGTTTGAGCCCCGCGTCAGGCTCTGTGCTGACAGCTCGGAGCCCGGAGCCTGCTTCAGATTCTGTGTCTCCCTCTCTCTCTGCTCCTCCCCTGTTCACACCCTGTCTCTCTCTCAAAATAAATAAAGATTTAAAAAAATATTATTTTTCTGGATTGAATTATCTTTTTTTAATTTTTTTAAAATTTTTTTTCTTAATGTTTTTATTTATTTTTGAGACAGAGAGAGACAGAGCATGAGCAGGGAAGGGGCAGAGAGAGAGGGAGACACAGAATCAGAAGCAAGCTCCAGGCTCTGAGCCATCAGCACAGAGCCCGACGCGGGGCTCAAACTCACAGACTGTGAGATCATGACCTGAGCCGAAGTCAGATGCTCAACCAACTGAGCCACCCAGGCACCCCTTAATGTTTATTTTTAAGAGAGAGAGCATGCACACATGAGTGGCGGAGAGGCAAGGGGGTTAGGGGCAGAGGATCTAAAGCTCGCTCTGTGCTGGCAGCAGAGAGCCCAATGCAGGGCTCAAATTTACCAACTGTGAGATCATGACCTGAAGTTGATGCTTAACTGACTGAGCCACCCAGGCGCCCCCTGCATTGAATCATCTTTACAACTGTTATCAGGAAACAAGGGCTCAAAGTACCTGAATATCACATCTGTTAGGTCATTAAATATAAAATAAACATAAAGTAAAATATAAAACAAAAAATGTAAAATAAAAACTAAAATGTATTGAAAATAAAGCTTTTAATAGATGAATGGGACTATTTCGTTTGCGGGTTTCGAGTTTGGGGCTTTTTTCCCTCAATTATTTGCTAAATCTGTGGGTGATAGACTGTTATTCTTCTTTCCATTTTTTGGAAACAATTGTGAAATAAACAAATAGGTAGAAAGGGAAGGCATTTGTCTATAAAAATGTACCTCAATTACTTGAATGCTTCCTCAGAATTCCTGGCAAAATTATTTTTACCATTTACCATGAAAAATAAGCTCCTTTTTTAGTTGTCTGTCATCAAAAACATCACTTGAATAGTCATCGGATTAAAAGCTCGCCACAGGCTTATGTCCTCTTCCACTTGAAAAGTCCTTGATCTGCAGAAGAACTTACCAGTCCGTCATTAGTCATTCGCTTTTCTCAACTCCTCACCTACACTTCCAGCTGCCCTTGGCTTTCATAGGCACGGTGTTCATCCCCAGGGCTGGTAGCCACGGCAAGATTCATAATAAATGGATAAAAGAGGACAGGATAGCAAACTCTCAGGCAGATACGTTTTAGGAATATATACATATGCCCGTTGAATATCAGGAAATTCATTCCTTAAACCTACCCACGTGTGTGTTCCCCTTGCAAAGCCTTTGCATGCCCTCCAAATACATGAAGGCCACCTATTGAAAACCATTAACATAATGAATTGGTAGAGTCCCCAGGTGGAATCGCCTGGATTTTGGTGGATGCCAAAAAGCAAATGCCAATAAATTTCATATTTAAAAAAAAAAAAAAAAGCAGATGCCATTTTGTGAAGAGACTTTCTTCCTTTAAGGGGAGAGACTGTTTGGTCTCTTAAATTCATTAAAAAAAAATTTTTTTTTAATTCCTTGCTTGAATTTTTTTTTTTTATTTATTTAAATTCAAGTTAGTTAACACATAGTGTAGTATTGGTTTTGGGAGTAGACTTTAGTGATTCATCACTTACGTACAACACCCAGCGCTCGTCCCAACAAGTGCCCTCCTGAATGCCCATCACCTATTTCGCCCATCCCACTCATGCTCTCTCTTTCAAAAATAAATAAACATTAAAAAAACTTTTAAGTATAAGACAGGCTGATGACATTTGAGTGTAGATCAGCAGTGGGAATTTTCGCTGCACATGGTATGTTTGGTTGATTCTGGGCTGGTTGTTGGGTTTTTTTTTAATGGTTATTTCTTTTTGAGAGGGAGGGTCAGAGAGAGCAGGAGACACAGAATCGGAAGCAGCCTCCAGGCTCTGAGCAGAGCCCAATGCGGGGCTCGAACTCATCAACTGTGAGATACTGATGTGAGCCAAAGTCAGACACTAACTGACTGAGCCACCCAGGCACCCTTTTGTCTGTTTTTTTTTTTTATTTTTTTACTTATTTTTTGTTTTTTAAAATGTACATCCAAATTAGTTAGCATATAGTGCACCAATGATTTCAGGAGTAGATTCCTTAGTGCCCCTTCCCCATTTAGCCCATCCCCCCTCCCACCACCCCTCCAGCAACCCTCAGTTTGTTCTCCATATTTATGAGTCTCTTCTGTTTTGTCCCCCTCCCTGTTTTTATATTATTTTCTTTCCCTTCCCTTATGTTCATCTGTTTTCTCTTTAAAGACAGGTGTATTACTCACGCCAAGCCAATCAGCTAGCGCCATCACGGGAAGGGCTCTGTGGCCACCTGTCCTGGGGCAGCCTGGAGTAACAGGACTTTCACTCACCCCCTGAGGCTATTGGCGTGGCTGAGGCAGCCTGCTGGATTTGGTGCTTGTCCCTAATTAGAAGAGGCAACGGCCAGTGTCCTCTAGGACCCGAGTCTGGAAGGAAACAACTACCCCTGTCCCTTTCGCTGCAGCAAGTGACAGCTGGACCCTGACTACAGTGATAAGTGGAAATTCTAATCCTTGACTTGCTTTTGGCCAGGGACACTACTCTCCTTTACTCCCTCTGGGTCTAAGAAAGAAAAGAGGTAGCATTAAAATTTCCTTTTTTATTCACACTGTCAGTCTATGTTTTACATGAAGAAGGACCCCAGAACCAGAGAGTGACTGTTAAGCAAATCAACACGCTAGACTCTGACCGAATTAGCATCCCAAGTGTGGACAGAGCTCTTTACACCACACCACTTGGCAGGCTGCTAGTTAACTTCTGGAATGGAGCCCTGCTCCACTCTTCTTGATTCAGTGAGGGACGGGTTGGGCTGGGCACAGAACCACAGGCACAAAATGCAGCTGCCGAAGACTGCCATTGCCTCAGGAACAAAATGAAAGGTCACTGTCACTTTGAGACCGCTGTCACCGTCCTTAACCTCCGCCATCCCCTCCCAGGCTCCCTGCTCCTGGCCATGCCTAACTCCTCAACTGGCTCAGGAAACTATGTCCTGCTTCAGGAATCTTCCAGCTCACACCTGTCCTTCACAACTTGAAAACACTGAAGATTCTCTCTAGCAACTCCTTGCAGACAAACATAAAATGCAGATACAATGACTAAAATACCTTGAACCTGCAAAAGACATAAACGAAAGTATAGATTCCAGAAACAGATCAAACGACATTCTAGACTGTAATTTGTTGTCAGGTAGGCATTTCAAATCAATGGCCTAAAGAGCATTGTTTCATCAATGGTGGTGGGATGACCATTTGGAAGATGAATAAATCTGCATCTCAACTTTTCTCTTTAAGCCCAAAGACATTCCAGAGGAACCAAAAGTTTAAACATAAAAACCCTAAAACTTCTAGATGAAATAGTGGGGGGGATTTGTACACGTTCTTGAGTAGGGAAGACATTTTTGAATAAGGATACGAAATCATAAATGTTAAAGGAAAAGGTTATTAAATTTGTTGCCATAAAAATATAAAACTTACATTGAAATGTAACATTATTCGATAAATATATCAAGCAAAGGGCAAACAACGGACAAGTCCAAATGACTTACTTGATTCGATTATTGTCTTTTTTTCCCCCCAATATTTACATGGATTATTTAATCCACTATTGCATTGGCTGGATCCTCCTCGAAAGCAGTGTAGAACTAATCAATCAATAAGTTGAGATAATAGTAATTTCTGTCATATTCCCAATTTTGTCTCCAACGACTTCTTTTGCACTATAATGCTCGGTCTGATGTTCGCTTTTGTGTTTTGGTACATCTTACCATATTCGAGTAGCTTTTTTCTGAAGTGGATACTTACTGAATTAACACAAGCCTTTGGAGAACCTCTTTGTATTATGAATTTTTCTTTCCATTTGTTACTGTAACAAATTATTATTTACACATTCTTTTTTTTTTTTAATTTTTTTTTCAACGTTTATTTATTTTTGGGACAGAGAGAGACAGAGCATGAACGGGGGAGGGGCAGAGAGAGAGGGAGACACAGAATCGGAAACAGGCTCCAGGCTCTGAGCCATCAGCCCAGAGCCTGACGCGGGGCTCGAACCCACGGATCGCAAGATCGTGACCTGGCTGAAGTCGGACGCCCAACCGACTGCGCCACCCAGGCGCCCCTATTTACACATTCTTGAATGTCAAACAATTCTTGCATTCCAGAATAAAACTACTTAATTTCTGTATGTTATTCTTCTGATACAATACTGCATTGAATGTATGAATATTTTATTTAGAATTTTTACATCTATATCCATAAGCGAATTAGTCTATAATTTTACTTTGGAAGTGTCTTTATTGGCTCTTATAAAATGTAATGCCAGGTTCATGAAAGGTACTGGGAAACTCAGAATACTGTATTTCATAAGATAATTTGAGGTACCTTTCATCTACTTCTGAAGAACTGTTCTTACACTATTTTGAGCCATATACTTTGAAGAATTTAATGAAACCATTAGACTTTAGCACCAGAAAACAGAATGTGCTTACTTAAACTTGGTTTTGAGTTTGTTTGTTTGTTTGTTTTTTTTTAATGTTTATTTATTTTTGAGAGAGAGAAAGATCACAAGCAGGGGAGGGGCAGAGAGAAAGAGAGACAGAATCCCAAGCAGGCTCTGCCCCGTCAGCACAGAGCCCAACGGGAGGCTCGAACTCACAAACCGTGAGATCATGACCTGAGCCAAGGCCAGGAGTCAGACGCCTAACTGACTGCGCCACCCAGGTGTCCCTTACCTAAACATAATTGTGCATGAAATTTCCAGGGGCTCCTGAGAGGTCACCTGCAAACTCTGCATTATACCCCTGGCCAATAGGAACTCGAAAGAAATGGCCTATTTATCTATTAGTGGAAACCACAGGCCTTAAGCATAAACAGACCAATGCAACTGGAAACTAATGCAGAAGTCTGACGTTGCCAGGGTAGAAATATGACTCCATCTGATTCTTTTGTTCCTGTGATAGGAACCCGGGCCCCGATGCCCGACCACTGCAATGAGCCAGGACCCTATCGGCTACTAGAAAGGAACGTACGCTCATCTCTCAGGACACCTGCATGCATTAGGACATGTAGTTTGCACCTTCCCTTAGCCATGGCTGTTGCTGACAATCTTTGGCATAAGTGCCGTTCCTTTCCTGGTCGGAAGAACAGAGCCAGTGTGATGCAACAAGAAATACTTATTTGGTCTTAGTCCCTGGTCCCTGACACAGAGCTTCTAAACCCTCCACGTCTCCAGAGTGAGGAGTGTCTTTTTGTCTGATCATGCAATGGTTGCGGGCCGGGGGAACCCCTAGGCCACTTCAGGCCAGAGGCTGATCTCCAGAGAGGCCACCGGGATGCTTTCAGCTCCACCCCCCTGAGGGCAAAGGGAGGGGCTGGAGACTGAGTTCAATCACATTGAATCAATCAAGCCTTCCTAGAGGAACCTCCATAAAAGTCCCTGAACAACCAGCTTCTGGAGCTTCTGGGTTGGTGAGCACGAGGAGCTGTAGGGGGGGGATGCTGTACCCAGAGAGGGCCTGGAAACCTCGCTCCCCTCCCCCACGCTTTGCCCTATGCACCTCTGCCATTTGACCTTTCCTGAGTTGTGTTTTTTTTATGATAAACTGGTATGTGTAAGTGTTTCCTGGGTTCCGTGAGCCATTCTGGCAATCATGGAATGCGAGGAGGAGGTCGAGGGAATCCCCGACTTATAGCCAATCAGGCAGATGTGTAGGTGTGAGGGCAATCTCGGGGACCGTGCTCACCTCCAGGGACCTTATTGACACAATTGATGATCCAGAATTGTACTGAATCAGAGACTTCGGGGCGCCTGGCTGGCTCAGTCAGAAGAACATGCAACTCTTGATCTCGGGGTCATGAGTTCAAGCCCCACCTTGGGGGTAGAGATTTTTTTTTTTTTAACTTTTTTAAAAACCTAGAGAATGGGAGACTTGCTCAGTGGGCAGAAGAACTCCCCCACGTTTGGTGTTAGAAATGTTGTGAGTTACACAGTTGAGAAGCCAGTTCCCATTTCTCTCATTTCCCAGTAAGCCACTCAGACAGCGCCCTCCACTCCCCTGGGGGTACTTGTGCAATCCCATCTGAAGCAGAGAAAACGTGAACCCCCTTCTCCCTGTCTTCTTCCCTCCTGCTCTAGGGAAGACTGAAGGTTGCATTCAAGCTCATTTTGTCTTACTCTTACCCCATGCAGCTGGCTTCTCCACATCAAGGCCCTCTCACTTGGAAAGGAACCTGGGTGGGGTGCCTGGGTGGCTCAGTCCCTTAAGCATCCCTCTCTTGATTTTGGCTCAGGTCATGATCTCACAGTTTGTGAGTTTGAGCCCCACATGGGGCTCTGTGCTGACAGCACAGAGCCTGCTTGGGATTCTCTCTCTCCCTCTCTCTCTGCCCCTCCCCTGCTCTCTGTCTCTCAAAATAAATAAATACCCTTCAAAAAAGAAAGAAGGGAAGAAAGAAAGAAAGAAAGAAAGAAAGAAAGAAAGAAAGAAAGAAAGAGGCCAGATGGGAAAGAACCTACTTCTGAGCACAAAATGAGAACTAAAATGTTGGCAACAGCAGAGCATCCTTAAACCTTCAGTCTTCTGAATGTGTCCTATCGGACTCTGTGAGAACTCTTTGTGAAAGCCAAAAAGAAAGTCACACGGTAAATAGTTGTATTCTCCTCCTGCCCCCGATCACATTCACCTACTTCCAGAAATAAGTTTTATTCTGACTCAGCCCCAGACTTTGAGTCACGGACACTCCCACACATACTTGGCAAGCCTTGGCCTAGATCCTCTATCCTTTCAGACCACCAGACCTGCCTAACTGCCTGGCGATTAAGAGTGGTCTCTCTCACCAGTTATCCAGTTCAGGTCCTTCCTCCGGTTAAAATAACAACACTCTCACTCAGAATGGAATTTCGCCACCAAGCCCAGTTTTTCCCGTTGGGCCGGTCTGGAGACCTGGGTTGGGGTTGTGACTGCGATTTGAAGAGCTGTCTTTCCCGAAGCAGTGGACTTGTATGGCGTCCGTGAGGAAGCAGGCTGAGACTTGCGGACCTCCAACAGAAGGGCCTACGTTCTCGTGTCAGCCCCTTGTGCAATTGGCCCTCATTCTGTAAATTAACGTATTCACTTTCTTCACATTGATGGTTCCTGTTCTTCCTGGAAGACATAAACAACAGTGGCAGATTTATGGCCAGGAATGACAATACTTTGCTAGGTCTAAAATAACAATAGTTACGTAGCACTTACTTATGCCCGACACCGTGTTAAGTTCCTTCTGTACATTAACTCATTTTATCGACACAGCAACCCTATGCGGTGGGTTCTGGTATTATCCCTAGATTACAGGTGGGAAAACCGAGCCACAGAGTGGCTAAGTGACTTGCCCACTGTCTCACAACTGTAGAGTGATGGGTTCAAAACCAGACTCAATGCCCTTGGCTACCTCTCAATTCCACTTCGCATATGATATATTTCTGAATGGGATTCTAAGAGTGACGATCTCAATCAATGGAAACCCTAATTGGGACCTCAGGAGGCATGCGTTCTCCAACAGATATGACAGGCCCCAAATACAAACACAAAAATAGGAGAAAGGCTGTGAGTCAACTACTCATTTCTGAGCATCTTTCCTGCTGGATGAAGGAAATGAGCGTGCATGTGTGCAGTAAAACACGAATTTTGAAACACAATTGGGAAAAGCGTTTTTTTTTTTTTTTTTTTTTTTGGTGAGTAATCTCTATACCCGATGTGGGGTTCGAACTCACAACCCCGAGATCAAGAGTCACACACTCCACTGACTGAGCCAGCCAGGCGTCCCCGGAATGTTATTTTGTTAAACACATTTGGCTATTTTCAGAACAGCCCTATAGAGAATCAAAACAACTTAAGTTTCTTCTAAAAATATCTAATTCCTCTAATAACAGAAAATAATAATCTCATTATTTTTATGAAAGTGATTCTCTCTCTCTCTCTCTCTCTCTCTCTTTTATTTGAGAGACAGGGTGTGAGCAGGGGAGAAAAACAGAGGGAGAGAGAGAGAGAGAGAGAGGCAATCTAAAGCAGGTTCCATGCTCACCGCAGGATTTCATGACCCTGGGATCATGACCTGAGCCAAAATCAAGAGTCGGATGTTCAACCTACTGAGCCACCCAGGGGCCCCGAAAATGATTCTCATTGTTTGACTTCACATGCAAACATAGAACAACAACAAAAAGCAAGCAAACAAACAAACAAAACTACACAAATTTCAAACCATGAGATTTATCTACACGAAGATCGGAAGATTGGTTTTTCCCTCACTGCTGTCTAATCCAGGATCCCTCCCATCCAGGGAAAAGGAGATAGCTCAAGTTCCCAGTAAACGGGCACTGCTTTTGAGGTGGCAGGATAGGGTTTTTAGTTTTGGGTTTTTTGCTTTTTAATATTTGCACTGTGGTACACCCCACATGTATTCCAGAGTGTTGAAAACATAACGCACAGCTTGAAGGAGAACCGTCAGGGGACATGTATGAAGCCACCACCACTCTGACTAAATCCGGGGCCGGGGATACAGATGGAAGACGTACGTGCCATCCTCCTCGCCGCAAACACAGCCCAAGAGAGCCCCCAGAGGGGACTTTCATCTCTGTCCCCTCTTCTGTCCTCAGGATGACGACAAGGTGTGCTGGTTTCTGAGGGCCGCCATAACAAATACCACAGACCAGATGGCTTAAACAGCAGAAATGTATTTTCTTGCAATTCTGCAGACTAGAAGTCCAAGATCAAGTTGTCAGCAGGGTTGGTTTCTCCTGAGGCCTCTGTCCTTGGCTTTCTTGGCTTCCCGTTGTGTCCTCACTTGGTATTCTCTCTGCCCAGATTTCCTCTCCTCATATGAACACCAGTCAGATGGGATTCGGGCCCACCCGCACTGCCTCATTTTAACTTAATCACCTCTTTAAAGTCCCCACCTCCGAAGAGAACCACAATCTGAGGTACTGAAGCTTAAGGTTTTAACATACGAATTTGGGGGAAGGGGGTTGACACAATTCAACTTATACCAGTGGCCTTGGGGCCAAAGGTGGTAGGTAGAGCCACAAGACGGAAGGATCCTGGGTCTTCAAATCACCCCTGGGAAGAGAGAAGCCTAGAGCACCTCTCAACCAGGAGCATTAGCAGGAGACTTTATGTGACCACAAATGAAATTTCCATTTTGCTAACTCGCTTATATTTGAGGATTGTTCATAGCAATGAGCATACACTGAACAACACTCCAGTGAAGGAAAACTCAACCATCCCCTACTGAGTTTGGCTAATTCAATCAGGCATTAACATACTAGCTTCAGGTGATGAGAAAACGGCACAGGTAAAGGGAAACGATTGTCAGGTCGTAGCCTCCCAAACTGATTTGGTGACATTGACCACGTACATCGGCTCCCGAGAGAATCAGTGCTTCAGCTGACGCTCAAGCGTGTGAATAATTTGAACTAAACTTTTGTAGGTGCGGTGAAGAGTTCTCATTCGTAAGTGTGCCTAACAGGATTACAGAATCAACACATCCGGAATCGGTTGATTTGCAATTGTTGGGTAAATTGATCAATCCGCACATCCTGACAGCTTTTCAGTCTCTGCTCCATCTGTCGAAGTGCGAAGATGGGAAGTAGAGGGTCTGCCCACACCCAGTATCGTTCTGTTCAGAGGCAGCACATCAGGATGTTAAGAGAAAAACAAAAAGACCTAGACAGGAACCTTCCGGACAGTTCCCACGGCCTGGGTTGCTGAGCTGGGCATCCCCTACCCGCCCCTGCCATGAGCAGTAAGGAGATACCTATGCACAGATCCGTGATCCAGGCGAGTGTTCCTTGGGGGGCGGTCTCCCCTGAAGGACAGGACACCGAAGGAGGTGAAGGGTGCTTCCTCACAACTTCCTGGTGCTGGAGACCGCTCCAGCGGACCCCGCTGCTGTCCACCTGTGGTCCCGTTGTCCCGAGCCTCACTGGACTCTCCTGCCCTTCCAGTCCTTTCCGTCCTTTCCGTCCTTTCCGTCTTACACAACGTTACCTAGACTTCACTCATTGGAGAACTGCCTCTGCTTGACCCTCTCTTCCTCCAAATCTTTTTTCATCCTCTACCCGGAAACTAGAAGCCAGGAGTTTGGTTCTGATTCTGCTGTGACAATTCTTCGCTAAGAAAACGGGGCTCGGTTTCCGTCTGCCCGGCAGCAGGAGGTTCGTGGAGTCACCCACCTAAAACTCGGTGAATATATCAAAGCATCTTCCTGCCGTGCTATAGAAATAAAGAGTCGGAAAAATGTCACCCTTGCCTTATGTTTGGCCGGCGGGGGGAGAAAACAATCAAAGAAAGCTGCAAGTTATCTAGGGAAACATTTACAGCCAAAGGCCATGTGACCTCTGGTGGGAATCCCTGGCAAGGAGTCTGATAGGATGATGCGGTCACACTGAACTTGACAGGGAAGTTGCTGGCTATGGGGTGAGAGGAAACACTCCTCCCAGACGACAGGAGGCATGTGGGTTGCCAGGCACTGGTGTCCTCTTGCGGATGAATCCTGGCCCTGTTTGGTGGCATTCCAAAGACACATGTCATCTGGGGTGTTCCGGTCAGAGCTACAACCATGGAAATGAGCCTCCTGTTTAGATTACAAGGCAATAGTGAACACAGTTTAGATATACTACATTAGCCAGCTCAGGGTGGCTGATTTCCCTGTGCTTCACAGCAGATTGAACCAGATAAAAGTCAACCTCATGGTATGTTGACAGCATTAAAAACTTGAAATGATATACAAGTGGCAGTGACCGGTCAGGCTTCCAGACCAGAGTATTCTACCATGGTGTTATCTTTGTAAGACATTTTGCATTTGAGAGTAGCAAGAAGCCACAGGTGACTGCCAGTAGGTTGCCCCTCGCTCAGACTATTATTTGGGATGGATTGTAGCCTTGATGTTTTTTGCCCTTCTCTGGCCATGGGAAGCTCTGAAAAAGACCGGAGGCTTCTTTGGACTCAGAAACGGCCAAAGAGATCGGCATACACACGCACAAAACAGCACTAGGACCTGTTTTCCACTGCTTGGCCTGTTCCAGGAATCTGAGCAGGAGAGGGTGAACGTTGCCGCCATGAATTTTTGGTGGTTTGGTCATTTGGGTTAGAGGGAGGTTTGGTCTGGTTTATTCTTACACCCTATTTCCAGAACGGGCAGCAAATCACAAGAAAATTAGCCAAGATCATGAATCTTCAATGGGACTTATGGAATTACCACCCCTACACACACACACACACACACACACACACACACACACACACACTTCGCTTCTATCTCCGAGTCCAGAGCTTTCTCCACTTTAACGTATCGCCTCGTTGGTCATCACGTGCTGTCAGAAAAGCCACCCGGTGGCGATGAGCCAAGCATCTCCCCTCGCGACTTCTTCAAGCGTCTTCGAGCATCTTCTACCACAACTGTGACTTCGGCACGATGGCTCCACTCTGTCCGCACGAGGGAAACTCGCGTGAAGGACGGTGCCAGGTCGGTGCAAGGTTCTAACTGAGACAAGGAACCGTACACACAGCACACGGCGGTGCTGAGTAAGTTGTTTATTAAGGAATTAATGAATAAATGTGTAAATAAAGCATGGTGCGTTGTCAAGACATTATACACATGCTGAACAGCCCAAATGTATCGTGGGCTTCTCAGGTCTAACATTCTCGAAATATGTGGCTAAAGTTTAGCCGATAATGCTAAACTCATTAATGGCGCCAAGCATACACCCCAAATTCGGGTCACTCTAGCGTTCTGACGCTTTAAGTAAAACATCAAAACGCGCAACATAGGGGATAACGGGAGCCTGGCTGGCTCAGTCAGTAGAGCGTGCGACTCTTAATCTTGGGGTCATGAGTTCAAGCCCCACCTTGGCCATGGAGATCGCTTAAAAACCAATAAATAAATAAACCCGCATTATCAGGAAACTTTAAAAACAAAAAAAGAACAAAATGGGATAAAAAGAGAACTGCTTATTCTTTGCAATTAAAATACTCTTAAGGTTATAGTAAAGCCGTGAAATTGTTCAGAACCAGCCCGGCCGATGGTCTTACGAAGCCCAGCTGTCCTGTGAAAGGTGAGCAAAGCTTCACTTTTCTGAACACTTTACTTTTCAATACGCGGCCCCAGTACCTTGTCTCGTCTGGATGCACAGAAGTCTTGCTAGCCCCACTTTATAACTGAACAAAAAGAAATCCTGGACTAAAAACAGCAGCCAGGGTCGCACCACTGGTGGGGGAAAGAACCGAGACTAAAATGAACATTTTCCAGTGTACCTAGAAGCTAGCAATGCCTAGAGAGCCAGAGCCGTGGGCTTGAGCACTGACATTCTCCAAAGTGCCTTGCACGTCGCAGGCTCTCAGCAGCGCTCTTGGAATTAGTTCCCACAGGGAGAGGGACAGCCAGCTTCATCACGAAGACCAAGGACACGGCCTCTGGAATCAGACAGATCTAAGTTCTGTCTCGACCTCTGCATTTAGTCTTCTGACTTTGAGCAGGCCTCCAAATCTCCTAACCTTCAGTTTCTCCCCTTGTTAAAAAAAAAAAAAAAAAAAAAGTGGGGATAACCATACTTCATCCTGAGCTTTGCTGTAAGAATTAAATGAAATTAGGGGCACCTGGGTGGCTCAGTCAGTTAAGCCTCCAACTTTGGCTCAGGTCATGATCTCACAGTTCGTGAGTTCATGCCCCACATCGGGCTCTGTGCTGACAGCTCAGAGCCTGGAGCCTGCTTTGGATTCTCTGTCTCCCTCTCTCTCTGCCCCGACCCCACTCATGCTCTCTCTCTCTCTCTCTCTCTCTCTCAAAAAATAAACATTAAATTTTTTTTAACATTTTTATTTATTTTTGAGAGACAGAGAGAGAGACAGAGCACAAGTGGGAAAGGGGCAGAGAGACAGAGAGGGAGACACAGAATCCGAAACAGGCTCCAGGCTCTTAGCTGTCAGCACAGAACCCGACGCGGGGCTCGAACCCACGAACCGTGAGATCGTGACCTGAGCCGAAGTTGCACGCTCAACCAACTGAGCCACTCAGGCGCCCCAACATTAAAAATTTTTTTAATTAAAAAAAAAAGAATTAAATGAAATTATGCTTACAAAGCACTTAAAGCCAGAGCTGGCACACATTATTCGATCAGAAGGGTAGACTAGTATTAAAACAAGGACCTAGAGACAGTATTTAATCCCTCCTTGCTCCCCAGCCAACTTCCTACCAAACCTGTTACAAGACACTGTAGCTTAAAATAAAACAACTGGGAAAGTCTCTTGTGTCCAACTGTACTGAGCCCCACCCTGCCGGGCCCCGTTGTGTTGGCTGAAGAACGTGGTCTGAGTCATCCCAGCTGCTGGCAGGGCAATTTTAAGTCCCATGGGGCCATGTCCCTGAGCAGAGCCACAATACCCCACACCCAGCTTTCCCGTCTGCAGAGAGATAAATGACACGGGGGAGGCTCTATGTGCTTCTGGGTGTCTGGGCAATCAACTGGAGACCAGTGTCTTATGGGAGTACCCAGCCTTGATTTGTGGGCGGAAGGCAGAGACCCCTGGCTCACGCCGTCCCAGTTTGCAGAGAAAAGCGGAGAGGCATTGGATTATTTTTGTGCGTAACTAATTAAACAATTAAAGCTATTTCCCTACCTGACATAAGAGGCCGAACTCTTTTTCAGTCCTATGAACTTACCTGTTCGCTGGTTCTCCTTCACTAGCTCGTTCAAGCAAGCAAGCAAGAAAAAACACTTCCTGAAAATTAGCTGCTGAGTCACCCCACAAAGGCAACTGTGGCCCTTTTCAGCATCAACGGGTCTGTGAGCTAGCTCACTTTTCAGGCTCCCGTTAGAGGCCCAGTTCTTATCACCCCCACCCTCCTTTTCTGTAGGCAGCCCCCCCCCCCAACGTAACTGGGGCTTTTTCTTTTCTCTTTTCTTTTCTTTTCTTTTCTTTTTTTTTTTTTTTTTTTTGTGTGTGTGTGTGTGTTTATTTTTGAGAAAGAGAAAAAGAATGCAAGCAGGGGAGGGGCAAAAAGAGAGACACACACAGAATCCAAAGCAGGCTTCAGGTCAGCACAGTGCCCGACGCGGGGCTCGAACCCACGAACTGCGAGATCATGACCTGAGCCGGCTGAGCCACGCAGGCACCCCGAGCCGGCCTGCCCCTCTCACCACACCCCCCCTTAGAAGCTATGCGGCATCCCTGTCTGTGGCTCTGATTCTTCCTGGAAGCTAATAGTATAGGAAGTGGGCCAGAGGCCTCAGAAGCCAGCTGCCTGCACCCACTCCCTGCAGCTGCGGCATCCACCCAGAGCTTCAAGGAAGTTCTTGAAACGTACACCAGAAGTACCTTAAATCATGTTCCTCATGGGCCCCAACACGCCCTCCCCCATAGCACGGATGGCGTTGACCGATATGCCCTCTTGCCTATTTAAAGAGCAGAGGGGGTCAGAACCTGAATATAAGTACAGAAGGAGGTGGGGGGCGTGGGGGCCTTCTGGTTCAGTGGTTCCCAGCCCAGCTGCACCCTGCAATCCTCTGAGGACCTTGGAAACTACAGATGCTCAGGTCCCACCTCTGGCCAATTGAATCAGAGTCTCTGTCCCCCACCCCGGGGGGCGGGGAGGAGACCAGGCATTTTAAATCTCCGCAGGAAGTCTCCCTGCAGCTAAATGTTAGAATCACCACCAAAGCAGTCCAATGGTTCATAAATATTACTGAGTCATAGGCTGTCTTGACAAAACAATGGATGCCCTCCGCAGAAAAAAATAACCTTCTTTTTTTTTTTTTCTCAGTGCTATTTATCATTGAGAGAGAGAGGGAGAGCTCACGAGCAGGGGATGGTCCATATTCTTCCTTCTCTCCTAGTGGTGAGTTCTCCTCCCAAACAGTTTTCTCTGATGGAACCTAGCAAGGCACCACAAATGATGAGAAAGGCAATGGCTGCTGTGTATCTCATCAAAAGCCTTTATGGATCCCATCTCGGGCTGATCACGTGATAACACTACAATCCATAAGTCCATTTAAACCGCCTCCTTGAAGTTTACCAATTATCCTTCATACCTCTTGATGTGGGTTGAACTGTGTCCTGAGGCTATGGTGAAGTCCTAACTCCCAGTATGATTGCAACCTGTTTTGGAAATAGGGTCTTTATAGACGTGATCAAGATAGGATGAGGTCGTTAGGATGGGCCTGCACCCAATATGACCAGTATTCTTTTTTTTTTTTTTTTAATGTTTATTCATTTTTGAGACAGAGTACGAGTAGGGAGGAGCAGAGAGAGAGGGAGCACGAACCCAAGAACCACGAGATCATGACCTGAGTCAAAGTCGGACGCCTCACCAACCGAGCCACCCAGGCGCCCCTGAACGGGGTTCTTACACGAAGAGGAAAAGGCCATGGTGAAGACCTCAGCACACAAGGAGGAGGCTATGTCATCATAGAGACAGAGATCGAGTAACGCGTGCTTCTAGAAACCACGGAAAGCAAGGATTGCCAGGTGAGAAAAGGCAAGGAAGGATTCTCCTCTACAGGTTTCAGCGGGAGGGTGGCCTTGCTGACAACTTCATTTCAGATTTCTGGCCTCCAGAACTGTGAGAGAATGAATCTCTGTTGTTTTAAGCCACCCAATTTGTGGCGCTTCGTAAGACAGCCCTCGGAAACTGATATATCCCCTCCTGTCCCGTGGAGAGAAACAGCAAGCTGGTGTGCAAAAGCCACTCAGGACTGCTGCTGGGCTCTGTGCACCAGCCTTCCTGCCTAGTATGGTCGAGAGATTTCTAGGGGCCCCCGGGTGGCTCAGTCGGTGAAGCGTCTGACTTCGGCTCAGGTCGAGTTCGAGCCCCAGGTCGGGGCTCTGTGCTGAGAGCTCAGAGCCTGCAGCCTAATTCCGATCTGTGTCTCTGTCTCTCTCTGCTTCTCCCCCACTCATGCTCTCTCTGTCTCTCTTGCGTGCGCACTCTCAAAAATAAATAAGCGTTAAAAAAAAAAAAACCTTTTTTAAAAAAAGTGATTTCTTCAATGGGAACTCTGAGGCTATACTCTGCTCTGCTTTTTAGGAAGATTCAGCTTGTATATTTTGTTCCCTATGGTTTCACTCGTGGCGCCCTGTTCGTTTTCTTGGAGCACTTGTCACTGTCTCTACTGTCCATCTCCCCACCTGGATCGTGACTTCCCTGGGAGCAGGGATAATGCCTGTCTTGTCCACAGCCCACACCTCTCCCACTGTCTGGCATAAAGTAATCTCTGGACGAAGGCTTGAGTGAGTGCATGTACGTGCAAATGGTATTCCATCTTTATCTTTTCGGTTTTAAAGATTTCATTTTTTATTTTTAAGTAATCTCTTCACCCGACTGAGGCTTAAATTCGCAACCCAAAGACTAAGAGGCCCCGCTCCACAGACTGAGCCGGTCAGGTGCCCCTAACGATCTTTATCTTAATGGACTTCGCTGCAGCTTCACCCTCTTGGTCACCTCCCCTTCTCATCTGAACGATGCCAAATATTCTCCTGACCATTGTGATTATTCCTTCTTCTTAATTTCACTGGCTTCTCTTTCTCTGCACATACCAAAACCCTTGTGTTCCTAGGTTCTTTTTTTTTTTTTTTTCAAGTTAATTTATTTATTTTTAGTAATCTCTACACCCAACGTGGGGTTTGAACTCACAACCCCAGGATCAGGAGTCACGTGCTCCTCCGACTGAGCCAGCCAGGCGTCCCCCACATTCATGTTTTACCTCATTTTCTATGAGACTTTTTTTAGTTGTCACTACCACCCACATCCATAGGACTCCCAAACTGTGGGCCAGATTCTTCCCTGAGCTTCGTACTTGTACATCCACACCGTCTGCTAGATGTTTCTACCTGAATGTCTCCCGACTACAGCAAATAAAAGTCAGTCAGCTTTACCTCTTCTTTGTATCTGAGATCTCTCCCTGATTCTCTTACCCTAAACCACTGCCAACATCAAGGCCTTCATCGTCTCTCTACAACAATCTCCTCTGTGGTTTTCCAGATTTTATACTTACTTCCCTCACATGCATCCTTTGTATAGGTGCAGCTGAGACATTTAAAAATCAACCTTCTAGACACTCCCTACTTATAGTAGCACAACCATTCTACAAGATGTAGTCCAAGACCCTGAATATGACAAACCAGACCCCACTTATCGCTCCTTCCTGAAACCTGAAGACCCAGAAGCATCAAAATGTCTTACAAGCTGGGTTATTCTCCTCATCCTGCATTTGCTCTTGCTGGTTCCTCTGAGAGAAACGAACTGGTGACCAGGGTGCCTGGGTGGCTCAGTCAGTGGAGCATCTGACTTCTACTCAGGTCATGATCTCACGGTCTGTGAGTTCGAGCCCTGCGTTGGGTTCTGTGCTGACAGCTCGGAGCCTGGAGCCCGCTCCGTCTCTCTCTGTCAAAAAATAAATAAACATTAAAAAAAAAAAAGAAATGAACTGGTTACCTTCTCATTCCCACTCATTGTGGTGGTGGACAGCCTTTCAAAACAGATGTCAATGATACCCAATTCCTAGTATTTATGCCCTGTGTAATCCCCTCCCCTTGAGTGTGGATTGAACCTAGTGACTTGTTTCTAACAAACATAACATAGCAAAAGTGATGGGATATCATTTCCGTGATTAGGCTATAAAAGATTATGATTCTGTTTGCTCGCTCTCCCTCCTTCTTCTTGAATGCTTCTCTGATGAAGCAAGATGAGGAAGCCCACGTGGCAAGAAACTGGGCTCTAGCTAACCACCGGTTAAAGACTGAAGATCTCACTCCAACAACCATTAAAGAATTGAGTCCTTCCAACCACATGAGAGAGCTTAGAAGTAGTTCCATGCCCATTTGAGCCTTCAGATGAGACCACCTAGTTAACAACTTGATTGCAATTGAGGTGAGAAACCCGGAAGCAGAACAGAAGAGAAGATCTCTCTACTCCATGCCTAGACTCCTGACCCACAATGAGATAATAAATGTGATTGTTTTAAGCTGCTAAAGTTGGGGAGGTAGGGGCGCCTGGGTGTCTCGGTTATGCATCTGACTTCGGCTCAGGTCATGATCTTGCAGTTCGTGGGTTCGAACCCATGTCGGGCTCTATGCTGACAGCTCAGAGCCTGGAGCCTGCTTCGGATTCTTTGTCTCCCTCTCTCTCTGCCCCTCCCCTGCTCACACTCTGTGTCTCTCTCTCAAAAACAAACATTGAAAACAAAAATTAATTAAAAAAAGAAAGAGAGAGAAAGAAAGAAAGAAAGAAAGAAAGAAAGAAAGAAAGAAAGAAAGAAAGAAAGAAAGTTGGGGAGTTATTTGTTACATACCAATATATAACTAAGGCACTCATTTCATGCAACATATATTCCATGAAGACTTGAATACCTTCTGCCAAACACACACACATGCACACACACACTTTGTGAACCTGAGAGCAATGCTTTGTGTTTACTACGTAGCACTGTACTTGACTTTTCTTAATGTTTATTTTATTTTTGAGACAGAGAGACAGACAGACAGAGCATGAGCAGGGGAGGGGCAGAGAAAAAGGGAGACACAGAATCTGAAACAGGCTCCAGGCTCTGAGCTGTCAGCACAGAGCCCGACGAGGGGCTCAAACCCACGAACCATGACATCATGACCTGAGCCGAAGTCAGACCCTTAACCGACTGAGCCACCCGGGAGCCCCAGCACTATATTTAATGGATTCATTGTAATTACCTGATTTTGTTTTGGTGTCTCCACTGAACTTTGAGACATTTGAGGCTGTGATGTATGTTCTTTGTTATCTTATCCTTATATCTCCAGTGTCAAATGTAGCTCTTGGTACATTTGGTCAAAAATTATTTTATGGATAAGTGAACAAATGAGTGAATGATTATCATTTTGCTAAGTGATGCACAGGGATTAAAAAAAATACAGTTTGGGGCGCCTGGGTGGCGCAGTCGGTTAAGCGTCCGACTTCAGCCAGGTCACGATCTCGCAGTCCGTGAGTTCGAGCCCCGCGTCGGGCTGTGGGCTGATGGCTCAGAGCCTGGAGCCTGTTTCCAATTCTGTGTCTCCCTCTCTCTCTGCCCCTCCCCCGTTCATGCTCTGTCTCTCTCTGTCCCAAAAATAAAAAATAAAAACTTAAAAAAAAAAAAAATACAGTTAGATCTGTGTTATAGGTGTAGAAGCTTATAATCAAGTTAGAGAGACTGACATAAAATCAACTAACAGAAATGTGAGTGAAATAAATGTTGGATCAAAATAAGAAAAATGTGCCATAGAAACATGAAAGATAGAATGTCCTTTCTGATCTGGGCAATCTGAAAATATTTCTCAGAGGAAATGGCTTTTGACCTTGACCTTGAAGGTTAACAGAACTTTAAGCAGCAAAGATGGGAAGGAAAGGAATTCAAAATTAATAAAAACCATAAACAAATCCTAGAAGTGGAAAAATCTAGCAGAGTGACAGAGTCAGGCCTGGTCCCAGGGGGAGAGAAACCAGACGGAGATGACAATTGGAGATCAATTAGCTTCAAAGGCGCAAGTGAGGTCACTACTCTTAGAGAACACATTGAAAGCAGAACCTTGGGAAACTGACATTTAAAGACCAACAGGAAAGGGGAACTTGCCAGGGAGAGTTAACCGGACTCAGGCATGTGATATGGTATGCTAATCACTTTACATAAGTTTGAAGGAGGAGGTGATGTTCTGAGGTTGAGTATGATGCAATTTTAAAAGAGGCCTTTGGGTTGGGGCAAGTAGGCCACTAGTAACCTTTAAGAAAACAGTACCTATGAAAAACTGGAGATGAAAGGTTTTGCTGATACAAATACATGTTTGAGGAAGTCAACCAGCCTCTAAATAAGTGTCCCAATGATACCTTGGGAGACCTGCCTGTTAAGACTTCTGAGTCACTGGCCATTTTGATAGTGAAATGACTTATCTGATAAGCGACATTTACCTCTGAAATAAAAAAATACCTATACGACTCTCCATCTCGGGGCTGTGAGTTCGAGCCCTACTTTGCGGGTAGAGATTACTTACAAAAATAAAATCTTTAACAAACCGAGAGCAAAAGCCTGACCCTACCTGACTTTTGTCCTTTCTCCAAGGGACCCCTTCGTGGTTTATAACTGTTAATTCTGGGCCACTTGCATGTTTCATCTGGTTGCACTCGTCCGTTTCCTCAGCTAAACTGCAAAGTCCATGAATCATGACTTCCTTCACATCTCCACTCAGTACGTACTTAATAATTCCAATAAAAACCGTGATAACCTTTGGCTTCTGTACACTCTTTGTAATCCCCCAGAGTATTTTTTTCAGCAACTATTTATTGGAGGCTTGCTAACTGCCAGGCTCTGGGCTGAGAGCATCACATCCATGATCTTTTTCAGTCCCCTTACAAATCCTGGGCTTCCACAGGGCTGGGGAGCTATACTTACCCTATTTTCACAAATGAGCCAACAGTGGAAAAGAGAAGGGAGATGTAGTTTATTTCAATGAAGATCCTCAGAGATAAAAGTGTATTACAGCCACACCAAGGTGACCAACTGTCCCAGGTTGTCCAGGCAGGAGGGCATTTGCAGAACATGAGACTTTCAGTTTTTTTTATTTATTTATTTATAATGTTTATTTATTTTTGAGAGAGAGACAGGACGCGAGTGGGTTGGGGCAGAGAGAGAGGGAGGCACAGAATCTGAAGCAGGCTCCAGGCTGTCAGCACAGAGCCTGACGCGGGGCTCGAACTCACAGACTATAAGATCACGACCTGAGCCGAAGTTGGACGCTCAACCGACTGAGCCACCCAGGTGCCCCGAAACTTTCAGTTTTAAAACCAGGACTGGTCCAGGTAAACCAGGGCTAGGAAACTTTCCCTAGTCTTTAAGGATGAGACAGTAAAACGCGTAATGGAAGGGCTAATATCTATGTCCTATTAGCAATATTCATTATAAAGAGAATTCCTATGTACCTATAAGATGACTTGGGTTGAAAATTACACCAGACTTTGTTCCAAGTCATGTAGAAATACACACTTCTTCATTTCCCAGCTGATGCTTGAAAAGTGTGGGTTGCAAGTGGCACACGTAGGCAGCCTGAATGCCCTTCCTCCTCCTGTCTGTTAAGTTCAAGTCTGGAAGAAAAGTCCAGATTTATCATCCTGGCTGGCACTTTCCCAGGGCTCCCATGGGTCCTCTGTGAAGCGTTAGCCTGACTTCCTTATATTCTTCTATATTTATATGATGAAACTTAAATAAAAGTTTAGTCCTAACTCTCAGAAACCTGTTCTTTTTAATGCAACACCAATAAAATTTCAAGAAGAGGAAAGGAGTATTTTTATCATTTTATTTGCAGGTGCCATACGGCGTTGGGTCTTTTTTTTTTTTTTTTTTTTTTAAGATGGGCAAAGTAAGATGTTTTCGCTCTCTGCTTTCTGATAAACGCGTGCGCGCCCTCCAGACAGAGGATCTGGGAATCTCTTACTAAAAAGTAAACTTCGAAAAACAAAAGGATTTCACAATCGCCACAACCACCCAACGCTCCCTGCCCCTCCTCCTCCTCCGACACTTGTCCGAATGAATCATCAAGAAGGCAGACTGGTTCACTTAGATGTTCTCTATTGTTTGGGTTTAAAAAAAAAAAAATGGTGGTAGCAGTTTCTTCTTCCTTCCTCGCCGCTGCTTGGCTTTGCTGAAATAGGGCAGCCCAATCCGACAAAACACACAAATTGCTGTTTTGACTGGCTTCTTTGAACCCTCTTCTTTCCCATCACAAACAGCTCCTTCAGGTCTGTCTCAGGAAGGTGCTGCTTTGGCATTCACCGGTAAAAAGCAAGCCGGTAGGGAGTGTGCCTTTCAGAATTAGTTCCATGCTCATTGCCTACAACATCCCTCCGGAGGGGTGAGATGCCCCAACACCTTCCTTGCCTCCAGGTTCCCTCTGGCTTCTTGAAATAACGTGACACCCTTTCTGAGGTCACGTTTTCATCACTGGGGGTTGGAAAGCACCTAGGAGCGCCCAGCTGCAGCGCTGTGCTGGGGGGCGGGGTGGGGGGGGGGAGCTGGCACTGACCTTATCAGTATTTTTCACATATCAGCTGGTTTAATAATCAACCCCGCACCCTCAGAAAACCCAGGGGCATAAAACTTGGCTGCATCTAATGAGGCACCGGAGCGGAAAACAAACTAGCTTTGCTCTGGGACGGGGCCCTTCCCCGGGCCCCTGTGGGAAGCCGGCTGGACTGTGGTGGCCGGGGAAGACTGTTTGGAGGTTAGAAAGGCTCGAGTTCGAATCCCATGAGTGTTCCAGCCACTTGCCAATCAATCAATCGACTTCGGGGAGACTGCTGATTCTCTGAGGCGGGCCCCCTCCCCTATAAAATAAGAAAGCTAATCAGAGATTCCAAGTAGGTGACCACTGGATGATACAATAAAATTGTATCACCTTGTGAGTGATTACTAAGAAGTGTTTCTCTTGGGGAAGTATTGGTGATCTGAACAGACTCAAGAGAAGTCCTCTGGAAACCCTGTGGTTTCCTAAAGCCAAAAACAGAAGCAGCCAGGATTCAACCTCTGTTCCCCAAATTAGCACATTTTATTTTCACAGTTTCATCCCAGGGGAGAGACTGCCTTTTATGATTCCCTGCTGAATTCCCTTACCCAAATCTGTTCAAAGTAACTACACAGAACCTTCTTCCTATTTTCTAAAAAAAATTTTTTAATGTTTATTTTTGCAGACAGAGAGAGAGAGACAGAGACAGAGCATGAACAGGGGAGGGTCAGAGAGAGGGAGACACAGAATCTGAAACAGGCTCCAGGCTGTGAGCTGTCAGCACAGAGCCCGATGCGGGGCTTGAACTCACCAGCTGTGAGATCATGACCTGAGCCGAAGTCAGGCGCTCAACCCACTGAGCCACCCAGGCGCCCCCCTTCTTCCTATTTTTTGACGCAGTATTATATAAATCAGGACCTGCATTTTTATATGAATACATGCCAGGAGCTTTGGGCAATTCAGTAGTATTCATGAAGCCTATTATGTACAGAGTGAAAATAAAGGTTTTACCATCACTAGAAGGTTATAAATTAAAAACAGATGGCCTCATCAAGGGAAAACCTGCCACTTCCTTTCCAGCTTCACCACTGCCTTTTTTCCAAAAGCTTTCATTTGAGTCTAATAATCTTAATTGGGCAAGATCTTCCATAGCTTTGTAAGGAAGCTAATATCTAACCCTCCGTCTTGAAAGTGAAGTTAACTGGTATTTACTGAGCATGACTGTGAGCCACACACCATGCACATTCTCACCTTGTTTGATTCCCCAGAAGCTTTGAAACCGGTGTATCTTACACTGTTTTATAAGAAAACGGAGACGAAGCCATTTATCCAGAGTCCTGCAAAGAATAAGTGGCAACACCGTAGCTGATTTCAAAGTCCAAAGCCAGTGATAATTGTGGCGAAAGAAAGTTTGTGGTTTTAAAAATAGATGTGAAGTTGGAAATGGGCAAATCTCCTAGCTCTGTGAGAGGTCATTAGTGAGAGAGCCTGATGAAAAGAAAGAAAAAAAAAAAAAAGTCTTTCATTAAGACACAAGAAATATCAAAGGGCTATTTGCACATTCCATTTCCAGCCCAAATCCAAGCCCAGGCTCCATGCACTGTGAGACTTTCTTTCTTTCTTTCTTTCTTTCTTTCTTTCTTTCTTTCTTTCTTTCTTTCTTCCTTCCTTCCTTCCTTCCTTCCTTCCTTCCTTTCTTTCTTTCTTTCCTTCTTTCTTTAAAAAACTTTTTTTCCCCACTGTGCAGTCTCTAATCACACCTGGGAGCAGTCTGGGGCCCCAGCCTTACAAAGTAAGGGAATCCCAAGTCCCCGCCTGTAACTCCTCAATTCTCCCCTTTTTCTGGTGTTTTTTTTAAATCAACTGATTTGGAAGAAGACTGTCGGTAGGTCTGACTTTGTTACACTGATTTCTGAAAGTCCTTAACAGAGAGAAGGCCTGGATTGTACTGACACAGGTTCTGTTCTTGAACGATGACCCATGACGTGAGATACAGGGTAGGGTGTGTCCTGTCAGGTGACCCCTTCTATTTTCAGCTGCATATAAGAAGCAGCCCAGATTCAGTGACACCACCCCCCGGGGACGCCAGAACACATGGGGAATTTTCATGTCCAAGAAAATACTTCTGAGTCCAAGATGTTTCTGCCCAACCTCCTCCAGGACTTCAATCAATGTGGAGGAGAAGAACTTGGAAAAGAGATTTTTGGAGGGGACTTTGTACACCCACCCTCCTACTTCGTTTTGCAAACCCTTCAGTTCACCGTGTGCCGTGAGTGAGGTCAGGAGCGGGTCTGCTAGGACCAGGCGTGTGGCAGATGTCTCCAGACCCCTTTGCCGTCCCAGTTTCTGTCTCAAACCACAAGTGACCCGAGAGGTAATTCAGGGGAATCACTCTGGCTCAGATAGACTGCCTGGCTCAGGGTCTCGAAGCTCACTGATGGCTTTGCCCTCAAAGTCCAGCATCAGGATTCCACTCTGTACGGCTTGTCACTCTTGGTGGTGACTTTTTTCAAGGTGCCAGTTATCTTCCTGCTGGGTCATTCCCTCTGACAAAGGTTTGAGGAGTTTGGCAAGATTTTTCACAATTTATGCTGTTCCAGCCCAAAGGTGTGTGTGTGTGTGTGTGTGTGTGTGTGTGTGTGTGTGTGTGCGCGTGCTGGGACAGGGGCAGAGTTACTGCAAGGGATTAAACAGCCCAAATCACAGCACACAGAGTCTTTAGACTGAAGAAAACAACTTATCTCATTCATAGATACATTGATAGATAGATGATAAAGAGAGAGGTGATAGATGACAGACGACCTTTGTTTCCCCCCACCCCGCCCCCGCCCCCGCCCGCATGTATTATCAGTCCTCACACAATTGCCATATGAAGTATTATTCCCATTTTTTACCTGCGAGAGCACAAGCTAGGAGAAGCTAATGAATTGCCAAGTTCTCAGGGCTGAAAAGTGACAAAGCCATGATTTGAGTGTTTGTTTCCTCTTCTTCATTGTTTCTTTAGAACTATTTCTCATCCCCTCGATTTACACAAAAAATTACAGTATTCGGGGGGGCCCCTGGCTGGCTCGGTTGGTAGGACGTGTGCCTCTTCATCTCAGGGTCATGAGTTCAAGCCCCATGTTTGGCACAGAGCTTACTTAAAAAAATAAAATAAAATATAACAGTATTCATTAATGAGTGCCATGAGCACACATGGAATCAGTGGTACACATGAGATAGTGGAATAAGTATAGACTCAACATGCTAAAAATTTGAAAATTTCTTTTTAAAGGTTTTGATGGGAATTCTGTATCCTTTAGTTAGTAATTGCAAATTACAGCACAAAGAGATTTCTATCCCTCTTCTTTCCTCCCCGTTTCCTACCTGCATCCCTGCCCAGCCCCCACAGGCCCTGAAATGATGGGTTATTTGGGCAGTATTTAATATTTGTAGAGAGACAATACAGGCATTTCGCCTAAGCACAGGAGAGACACATGAACAGAGATAAATAAATTCACCAAAAAAAGGAAACCTTGCTTTGGGAGAGACTATGATAAAGCTCTATAGATGTAGTGTGTTGACGATGCAAAATCTTTGAATTACTGAGATGTTTTTGCCGGTTTTCTCTTAAATTGTTTGTGTAAATGTAAATGACACAACTAGATACCTGTTTGCTCGATTAGTGATGGTAGGAGAGCTGATAAAAACATCTCAAACAAAACTATCAGCACAGGAGGGGGTGCCTAGCGGGCTCAGTCCGGGGACCGTGCGACTCTTGATCCTGGGGTCGTGCATTTGAGACCCACGTGGAGTGTACAGATTACTTAAATACATAAATAAATTAAAAAAAAAAAACATCAATATAAGAAAGTTTACCAAAGCATGTCATGTTATCCCTCGAAGCATAGCCCATTTTTACCTGATGACCCATTCAAATGATAACAAGGACATAACTTCAGAAGAAATTCCGTCCCTATAGATGCTAGCTTTCTTGACATTTGAAGCACACTTTTTATTTTTTAAGGGTTTTTTGCTTTTTGGCTTGGTTTTGGTTTTTGGTTTTTGTGGTTTTGTTTTTGTTGTGTTTGGGGTTTTTTGTTTGTTTGTTTTATTTTTGTTTTGAGCGAGAGAGAAAGCATGCGGGCAGGGGAGGGACAGGGAGTGCATGAGAATCCCAAGCAGTCTCTGCAGCGGCATCTCAGAGCACAATGCGGGGCTCGAACTCCCCAGCTGTGAGATCATGTCCTGAGCTGGAATCAAGAGTCAGATGCTTACCTGGCTGAGCCACCCAGGTGTCCCAGAGGCACTAATTTTTAAGCGGTTTAGTATATTCAGGATTCAGAATGAAGTTTCTGTGGGATTCGATCTTCTTCAGCTCCCTCAGTGATGGTCACAGCTTCTTAATTCTGGTATTATTGCATTTCTGATTTTTTTTTTCCCCGCAAAGGTCCATCAGTTTTTGCCACAGTCTAAAGGGTGAGGGGCTGCGCTCTGCTCAAGTGATTCGCTATTGCTTTAATCCAAGACGCAAAGCCTGGGAAGGCTTCACTTATACTTGCTGTGGAGGGAATGACAGTAACTTTGTTAACGTGAAGGATTGCGAACGCGTTTGTGCAAAAGGCAGTGAATTTTTTCTTGCTCAATTTTATTTATTTTTTTTTAACTTTTTTAACGTTTATTTATTGAGACAGAGCATGAATGGGGGAGGGGCAGAGAGAGAGGGAGACACAGAATCTGAAACAGGCTCCAGGCTCTGAGCTGTCAGCACAGAGCCGGACGCGGGGCTCGAACCCACGGACCGTGAGATCATGACCTGAGCCGAAGTCGGACGCTTAACCGACTGAGCCACCCAGGGGCCCCTTCTTGCTCAATTTTAAACTAACTAGAAGCAATTCAGAAGCAAAATTATTCTTTAATGTAACCATTTTGCGAATAGCACTTTGCCATTTCTAGGTGACTTTTCAAATATACGAGTTATGGTTTTCTCTTAGATATAAATGCAAGTCGGGGGCGCCTGGGTGGCTCAGTCGGTTAGGCGTCTGTCTCTTGGTTTCTGCTCAGGTCATGATCTCATGGTTCATGAGTTTGAGCCCCGCATCAGGCTCTGCACTGACAGCATGGAGCCTGCTTGGCATTTTCTCTCTCTCTCTGCCCCTCCTCTGCTCTGTCTCTCAAAATATATAAACTTAAAAAAATTAAAAAATAATAATAATAAATATATAAATGCAAGTCAAACTGTTTTTTAATTCCTGGTAGCTTTTTGTTAGTCAGCATTGACAATTACAATGATGTGGGCATCGTGGGAATTTTTTTACATTCAGAGTCCTGAGGGGGAGAGGGGGGCTTCTGGGTGGCTCAAGTCAGTTAAGCGACTGACTTCTGTTCAGGTCATGATCTCCCCGTTCAGGGGTTCAAGCCCCATAGAAACCATAAGCTCAGTTGAAAAGGAATCCAGACTAGGCTAGGTATGAAACAGCATTCTCAGGGCCTCTGCTCAAACTCAGGCTTCTTTTTCTTTAACCATTAAAAAAAAGTAAAGATTGATACCTTCCTTTCAGGGCACCTGGATGGCTCAGTTAGTTAAGTATCCAACTTCAGCTCAGGTCACGATTTCATGGTTTGTTGAGTTTGCGCCGCTGGTCCCAGCTCAGGGCCTGGAACCTGCTTCAGATTGTGTCTCCCTCTCTCTGCCCCTCCCCCGCTCATGCTCTGTCTCTCTCAGAAAATGAATATAACATTTTAAAAATTAAAAAAAAAAGAGTTCTCAGAACATACATAGTTCTCAAGCCCGAAGATTGCGAACTGTTCAAGGCTTTCCTGCTATTCCCTGTATAAAAGAGTGGCAAGGCCGCTCGTAGCAAACCTAATTAACACCAAGGGTTCGATTCCGGCTCTCCAAAGAGGCAAAGGGACAGGAGTCACTCTTCCAGAGAGGCTCAAACCAAATCCTGCAGATCCCCCACCCTTTACAGAGCCAATCGCCCCCCTGCCCCCAAGCCCTCCTCCTGAGATGCCCCGGGGCAGCCCTTCATCCCCCACCCCCCCCACCTCCCAGGTCCCCGGCTGGCTGTCACCCTCTCCCTCTCCCGTGGTCACCCTCCTCCTGAAGCCCCTCCTCTCTCCCTCCCCAGCTCAGGGAGGCCATACACATTCCACACTTTCAGCAGGAAGACGCCATCCAGTTGGAAGCTACAAATTAGGAGGATCTTTGGAGTTCTCACACTGGAAGGGCACTTGAGTGACACCTACTTCTGCACACGACTGGCTTCGGATGAAGCAATATTTGCTGCTCGGGGTGGGGGCGGAGGAAGGGTGAAGCGTGAGGCCATCGAAAAGGAAACCGCCAAGGCAGAGGCCCCAGGGTGGCCAAGGAGGGCTCCCCGGGTCTCTAATGAGGTCCCACATCTCTGAAGGCTCCTTTAAATAAATCACTCTCCAGGCAGTACTGCGAGGGCACTCGAGACCCACGCCTGGCACGAATATCTTCTTTTTCCGCTATCTCCTCTGCCAGTTAAACCGTAAGTCCCTTGACAGCAGAAGTCATGCTAAACGTCCCCGTGTTTTCCACTCCTGCCCCAGAGCTGGAACCCAGGAGGCGGTGATCAGCCATGTGCCTGCAGACGGAAATCGGTGAAACGATTTTGGTTTCGTAACGAACATTCGGCAGCTTACGTGACCGAAGTAAACACGCAGCCAAGACTGGTGATAATCTTTAATAGTTTACAGCTACAGTATAAAGTTTTACCTGTATAAATACAATTACAGACCATAAATATCCATAGGGCAAAATATCTGCCTCCAGACAGATCAAAAAACATCGTTGCCACGAAATAAACTAAAAGCCTTAAGTAACACTGCAGAAAAACAGATACTGAGGTAATTTTTCATCTAAAGTGACTACAGCCTATCATGAAAACATTCTTACTGTTCAAGTACTTATGAAAGCCTGGTCTCATAATCTAAAAATGTAACTTTAACGAATACGCTTTGAAACTGAACAAAATATTTTAATTATAAATAGGTAAAATAAATAAGATCATTCTTGCTGAAATTCAATCATGACATTATTATTTCTTTTTTATGTATTTGGGGGCTTTGTCGGTAGTCTGGCCTTCTAACAATAAAAGGGGGAAATTCATGATACCTTTCACAGAACCTACATATTATTATAATGCAAATTACACATATAGATGAGATTTCCATTCTGGATGAGCAATCCATTCTCTTTTTTTTAAAAAGTATATCCTATGTAAAACATGCTTAATTTCTTTTAAAGGACCACTTCTTGAAAGAGGTACACTGACTAGTATGAGAAAAGGCAACTTACAGATTTTCAAAACTTCTTTAGAAATACATTCATTTTCCTATCAAGTTACTTGAGAATTTTTGTTTCACTAAGTTTTAATTACAGCAGTAGAAAGCCTAAATTGCTTTTTTCCCCCATTATTTCTCAGTATGCAAATTCCCACGTTCTTTATGTTGTAACATTCTAACCGGTAAGAATCTTACTGGCACCATATAACGTCTCTATCACATTTCTTCCCAAGTACAGACTTTCCAGCGAAGATTCAGAGGAACATAATTCAATGAAGGGTCATCCGAACAGAAGCAATACATTTTGAGTCAAAAGGAAAAAGCTTTCAAATTACCCTATATTTTGTAGTGACCTATGGGATCAACATTCGCCATGACATTGTGTTTCCAGAATGAAATCTTTACTTTTAACAAGGTAATGTATAAACCGAAGACTATACAGCACTTTTCTGTCTTCCAAAAGTGAAAACCAACACTGAACATTCGCTCTTTCTTGCCCCTGCCCACCGTTATCCGTTTGCCAGCACCCCTGGGCAGCAACCTTCAGCACACATACCAGAATAATTTTCGAAGTAAAAACTCAAGGTATAAGTAATTCATTCCTTATGTTGCACAGTTCCTCCATTCTTGCTTTACAAATAAACAAAGTTGTCTTATAACGTTCTCCCAAGCCCCAGAAAAATGACTTCTGGGAAATCCCCGACAGAAATCCTCTTGGATGTATCCCATCCTGGTTTCCAAGGGCATCCAAAAGCAAGTGAGATCTCCCTCACAACCTCCATTACAAGGCAGTCTCTTCTAACTGATGAAATTTGCATCCACTGGGGAACCTTCCGTCTCAAAGCCATCTCCTCATTCGAAAGCTCCCAAAGCAGTCAGGTTCCCGAGCGGAAGAGTTTGGATATCAGATTCATAAGCTTCTGTCGGAAATTCAGTTTGTCTCCAAATCTCCGGAGCTGCATGGCGCATTCCACTTCGGGCTCTGAAAAGGAAAGCAAACCATCAAAATCATGCTGACATGACAAGCTGTAACCGGCAAGAGCCCCATCCGAGGGGCAAGCTGAGTGTGCATCCAGCGAAGCGTTTATGTCAACTTTAGCTCTAAGCACACCCATTTTCTGAACGTGAGAAAGGTTACTTAGAACACACACGACATATGTTAACACGGTGTGACTCATAAACAAAAAAACAACAGTTACAGTAAGAATGAAGACTTTTACTTTGAAGTCTTTTTTTTTTTTTTAACGCATACCGGATGAGGTAAATGTCATCTTTCTTTCAATAGGGACATTTATGTCACACACCGCAGTTTAGTGAGCCTTTGCCAGCCTCAGATGATGTAATCCTTTTCTCTCTCATTTAAGGCTGGTTAGGGGAACAGAAGTCGGAATTCTAAACTTTTTTATGTTGTTTTCAAGTAGGATTTATTTTATAAATGGCAGTAATTCACAGCTCATATTATGCCTTCATTAATAGGCAAATCCAAATGTGTTCTTATCCCCATTTAAAAAAAACTCTTTGAAATCTAGTAAGTCTCATAAAATCTTGTATCCAAATTAAGCCCACATTCTCTAAAATAACTTAGAAATTTATATTCTACTGTAAATCAAATTCTTCCTACAAACCAATTTTTTTTCATACCATCTTCCTATACTTTTTTTTTCTTTGGGGGCCAATAATCTTTTATTTTTTTTAATATAATTTATCGTCAAATTGGCTAACATACAATAACACCAATACATAAATTGGTGTAAAGTGTGCTTTTGACAAACCAAATTTGTACCAATCTGTTGCCTTTATGAGTGAAGCAGAAAATATAACGTTTAACTCACATGTGTACTACGTTTGAAACGTGAGATATTATAATTAAACAAATATTAATTGAAGAAAAAGGATTACTAGGAGAGTTAAAAAAAAATGATCCCTTTCACCAAAAAAGGGGGCAGAAAATAGCTGCTAGTTGTTGCCTAAATCTTTATTAATTACACTTCTATAAATGTAGCAACAAAAAAAAAAAATTGTAACTAGGTGGAGTGGCGATCTTCACTAAACCTATTATGGCAATCATTTCACAATGTATACATATGTCAAATCATCATTTGATATATGCATATACCACATCAAAGCTAATACAATGTCACAGGTCACTTATATCTCAATTAAACAATGTATTACTATCTAATTAAGTTTAAGAGGGACCTTATTACTGGGAACGAAGTTAAATGGCAGGCAGGTTATTCTCAGGTTAGGCCTTCCCAAAACCGGAGAATTCTTGGACTTCCCAAAGGGTAGGCCAAGCTTTTTCCCTCCCAAGCAAGACCCGAGAGACAGCAACAAGGTACCAAGTTAGCCTTGGCCTATCGTCAATCACCACTTCCTTTGCACGCCTCAGGGGCTCTATAAAGCGAAACCAACTTTAAAAGGGGGCCATTATCGTCTGATGCAATAGCAGTAGGACGGATTTCGAGCCCAGAGCCTTTCTGCCTTCTTCGCTACAGCCCCTTGGCAGATGACTGCCTTGTTTGGTAAGATTTAGAAGGGGAGGGGGGAGGGGGGGTTCTGAAAAGTTATTTGATGGGGCTATATGTGGGGACGAGGGGAAAGTGCATGGATTAAAAACCACTGCAGACCAACTCCTGTTCTTCTCCTATCCCATCCCCGCAATAATAACGATTGTTAAAATGTTGCACTTTTAACAAAGCAGCAAAACTTTCTAGGCTCCTGGCTGCAGTGGTCCTCGCAGGGCCTCTGTAGCGCTCCATCAGTCCTTTGTGGGAGAGCGTGAAGGTACCAAGCCAAGTACTGCTTTTTTGCGTTGGGGGGGCCCGAGAGTGGCCACACTCGGAGTGGGGACCTCCATGGTCCTCGCCTCTGGAGGAAGAGGGCTAGTCTCAGGAAGCGCTGGAGGCTCCCCGAGTCTCTCTCCCGCCCCCACCTGCCGTGACAATGACTTTCTCCTCGTGATGGTCGCCCGCACTTGCACTTTTCCTCCCCGCGGCCCCAGGGCTGAGCAACTGGGGACGCAAAGCAAGCGAAGCAAGCGAAGCAAGCGAAGAAGAGGCTTTCTGCCTCCGCCCAAACCGCCCTCTGCATCCCAAATCGGGTTTCCTCCCGCGCCGTCTCCACGGTCCCGGGGGAAACCCCGCAGGGCTTCCTGGAGGCGCCCCCAAAGCACATGCAGGGGCGCAGACCTGCCCGACCCGGAGGCCGCGTGCCGACGGACTGAGCCCGCCGCGACCGAGACCCCGGCCCCGGCCCCCGCCCCGGCCCCGGCCGGGTTCTCAGCGGGACCCAGCTGCTCCCTACCTGCCGGGGCCCGCGCGGGGCTCGGCTGCGCGCTCTTACGCGTCCTCTTCCCAGGCATCTCCGCCAGCGGCCGCCTGCTACCGTGCCGCAGGAGCCCGGGGTTCTCGGTCCCCCACCCCGAACACCTCGGGGCGGCGGCACGCGAGCTGCACGCGCGGGGGGGGACGGGCCGGACCCGGGCGGCGGGACCCAACTCTACCAGCGACGACAGGCGCGCGCGCGCACCTCTCAGGTCTGAGCGCCGGCCGGCTCCCGCGCTCTCCTCTTATGGGGACTTCCCGGGGACGGTGACGTAGCGAAACTTGACTCTGCGCCCGCCCCGTCCCCGCCCCCTCCCCCCCCCTCCGAGGGCAGCCGCGTGGGGAGGACCTGCCCGGACTCGCTCGCGGTCCGCGGCGGCGCCGGTCCGCGGCGGGGGGCTCAGCGCTGTCGGCGCGGAGACCCTGCCCCGCCCCAGATCGCTCCGGTCGCGAACGGGGGCCGGGGGCCGGGGGGGGGTCGGGGCCGAGAGGCTGCGCCCGCCCGAGGTCGCGGCCGCTGCGGTCGTGGCGGGAGTCCGGGAGTCGCGAGAGGGGAAAGTTCTCGTGGCGGGAAGGCTGGGGGTGGGGAGGCAGGGCGCTCGGCGCTTCCCGTAAACCCGCAGTTAGAGACTCCGGGCCAACCCTGGAAGGAGTGCGGGGGGGTTTGGGGGGGGGGGAGGAAAGCTGGAACTGGGGGGGGGGGGGAGAGGTAGTTGCGGGGCAGGGGAAGGGAGACAACTTTCATAGCAGGGGAGAGGATGCCAGAGGCGTGCGAGAAAGTACCAGCTTGAAACCCCGGAGCCAGCAAGCCAACGCTGTTTTGGTTTGAGTGGGGGTGCCGGTGTGTGTGGATGCGATGTAGGGCGACAAAGGGACGAGCTCTCGGCCCGGATCAGGTCTGTGTGGAGCACATTGCCCCCGGATAGGTCCATGTTTCTCCCATCTGGATGCTGCGTAGAAACACAAGGAGAGTAGACCGTAAAGTGCCCTTGTGGACGGGAGAACGAGGTATCTGGGGAATAGGAAGTTATTTGCACGATGCTTGCCCGGGCCAGGCGTAACTCCATTCTTATCAAGAGAAGTGGTAATTTGGGGTGGAGAGAGGGTACTGGGGGCCAATTCACGATAAGGGCTTCGGTAGACCATTTCTCATTCTGTCCCCGGAACAACCCTACGAAACTGTCATTCTTAACCATAAAAGCCGCTTTACAGGTGTGAAAACATTGGCCAAGAGTCGTGCCAGGATCTGAACCTGGGCCGGGCCCTACGGAGCAGTGGCCTTCCCAGTAACGGGAGGGGGGTTTGGGGTGGTTGTGGTGGTTGTTGTTGTTGTTATTGTTTTGAAAGTGAATGGTCTTAATTATCTGCACTGTTCAGTGGCGAGGTTACAAATTGGCCACTTAGGGCTGTCTGGCTCCCAGGAGTGTTTGCTTTTGGTTCAGGGTATTGACTTGCAAAATGTCTTCTGAAGATTTGAAGTGGTTACCAACATTTAAAAATTGAGAGATTACATTAAAATCCCCGATCTCTGGCGTCCTTTGTAAAAGGCGAAGCTGGGACAACCCAGGCTCCGTTTCCGAGCGGAGCAGAGCTGGCTGGAAGTGTGGGAGCCTCTCCCGCTTGGACCTGGGGCGGGAGCTCCCATCCGCCACACTCCCCCCTGTTGCGTTTGCCATTTACATTACGTGGCCCCAGTAGGCGTTTGGGCTTGTTTATTTACCTGAGATCACCCGATCAACGCAAAGCTGCAAGTATTTAGTTATTCATGGCTTGGTCCTACAGCAGTATAGACAACGCTATCATCGTGGAACCAGACTCCTCCTGAGTTTAAACAACGTAGTTTTGAGTGTGGTAAACACTCGGAGGGTTAAGAGGGG
Organism: Leopardus geoffroyi; assembly: GCF_018350155.1. Lineage (NCBI taxonomy): Eukaryota > Metazoa > Chordata > Mammalia > Carnivora > Felidae > Leopardus > Leopardus geoffroyi. Next base: position 78,027,803 of record NC_059339.1, on the reverse strand, counting down.
GCCGCACTGAGGAGTTATCCCCTGACCTGGGAAGCGCGGCAGAGATGCGGCCTCCAAATCTTTTGTCACAGCCCAGAGCCACGGGGACTCTCCCAGGGCTCATTTTGACTGTGTTAATACTTAAGGAACACCATTAACTTTCTGACTGGATGAATTGGGAAACTTCTGGCCACATCGTGCACCCTGAAATGCAGGGAATACATTCAACGAAAGAAAAGCCAGTCCTACGGTTGTTTACCTACAGAGAGGGTGCCAATCTCGTCCTGGAACATTATCATTACAAAAGGTTGTTGGCCACGTGACCCCTACTAGGTACAAACCTTAGGCAAGTAGTGCCTTTTAGCGAATTGCAAATTCAGCTTGCTGGGAGGGGAAGGGAGGAGAGAAGCTAAGAGGAGATAGGCTTCAGAGGTGGGTCAAGTCAGCCATTTATGGAGGATTTTCAAGATTCTGGATTTGAGGGCGCGCGTGTGGATCAGTTGGTTAAGTGTCTGACTTTGGCTCAGATCATGATCTCAGGGTTAGTGGGTTCAAGTCCCTCATCTGGCTCTCTGCTGTCTACGTAGAGCCCACTTCAGATCCTCTGTCTACCTCTGTCTCTGCCCCTTCCCTGCTCGCTCGCGCTCTCTCTCTCTCTCTCTCTCTCTCTCAAAAATAATCATTAAAAAAAGATTCTGAGGGGCGCCTGGGTGGCGCAGTCGGTTAAGCGTCCGACTTCAGCCAGGTCACGATCTCGCGGTCTGGGAGTTCGAGCCCCGCGTCAGGCTCTGGGCTGATGGCTCAGAGCCTGGAGCCTGTTTCCGATTCTATGTCTCCCTCTCTCTCTGCCCCTTCCCCGTTCATGCTCTGTCTCTCTCTGTCCCAAAAATAAATAAACGTTGGAAAAAAAAAAAAAAATTTAAAAAAAAAAAAAAGATTCTGAATTTGAGATGGTTCATAAACTGTCAGATTTAACATTCTATTAAGGGAGTTAGAAGCTGAGTGTGGAAAGGCTCTCTTACCTGTATACTTCTCTGGAAAAGTGACGTATCATTTACTGAGAGCTTGTGAGAAATAGAAACATATCAGCGTATTTTGACCCCCGGGACTGACATCACAAAGACTTATCAGGAAGCATTAGAACACCCAGTTATCTGTTGAATGGGAGAAAAGGCGGAGAGGGGAGGGGCTGGGATAGGGAGGGGAGAGGGAGAAGGAGGAAAAAAGAACGGTGAGGACCATTTTTAAAGCTATTACCAGGTATCAGTTTTCATGGACCAAGTTCAAAAATAACAGTGTAAACCTGGCTATGCCTGTGTTGTCATGAGAGCGGATTTTTTTTTTTTTAATTACTTAAAAAAAAAAACAAAAAACACACACAAAACAGAACAGAAAACATGATTAGTAATAGAACAGTCATTCGCGTGTTTCGTGCAGAAAATAGGATTTGGCAGGAAAACAAAGAATATGACAGATGTAAGGGGGAATTTCAAGAGAGCTGTGACAAATACATACAGGCTAAGGACCTGAGTCTCTGTATTCCGATAAAAGGAGACTTGCTTTTTTCTAGTTTGGTCATTGTTTTTTTCCTGCGAGGCACGCTTGTTAACAAGAAATGGGCCCAATGCATTCATCAGTTACATCTCTCTTTAAACAGACACTGTGCTGGGCTCTGGGAGACAGTGCTCCCTACCCCCGTGGAGGTTATGCTGAAGAGACCAACACCTCACAAAGCCAATGTGCATGAGAACCACCCAAGTCTCTGGTGAAAATGCACATCTGATGGTGAAAATCTACCTGAGCTCCACAAACTCTGGTGATGCCCGAGTGCCTGTCCCCTAGACCTCGCTTGGAGTAGCAACGGCTAGAGGGTGATACAGGTAAGGACACAGGCGGGTACAACGAGATGTGCGTCGAGGCTGTCCCACGGAAATTATGGGGGACTATGGGACGGCCCCGGAGGGCCATGGGGCAGGAAAGGACATCTGCGTAGAAAGGGACTGAGGCATAAATGGGATCGGCTAAGCAATGAGGCCAAAGAAAAGAAGTATGTTCTGGGCAAAGACTGCAGGGCAGTGTAAGGAGGAAGGGGTGAGAGGCGAGTGGAGACGGAAGCCACCTCAGAAGTCTGTGTATTATTTGGGGGGGGGGGGCCACGGGGGAACCACTGAAGGTTTTAGGCACGTGGGTGATAGGATCAGATTCTAGACAGTTCACTCTGGCTACACTGTTACTAGATGAGCTGAGCTAAGAGGGGTGACGCTGTGACTCATGAAGATATGTGCTGTGGTCATCCTCCTCCACGATGGTAGTGTCCACAAGGACAGTCACAGTATTAACCCCCGTCTCATCAAAATCCCCACATTTCCATGGGGCGCCCGGGTGGCTCAGTCCGTTGAGTGTCTGACTCTTGATTTCGGCCCAGACCGTGATCCCAGCGTCGTGGGATCGAGCCCCGTGTTGGGCTCTGTGCTGAGCGTGGAGCCTGCTGAGGATTCTCTCCCTCCCTCTGCCCTTCTCCACCTGCCAACCTCCCGCCAGTAAAAAAAATACAAAAATAAAATTCCCACATTTCCTGATTAGGATAGGACCACATTCTATTGGAGCAAGACTTGATATTTTTCAGCACGATTATAATTGTCTCCTATATTAGGGTCCTAAGGCTGCCACGACATAGTACCACAAACTGAGGGGTTTGAGACAATGGGAGCGTGGGCACCTGGAGGGCTCTGTCAGTGGAGTGGGCAGCTCGTGATCTCAGAGTCACGAGTCCAAGCACCGTCTTGGGAACAGAGCGTAGAGATTACTTTACACACATAAAATAAAATTTTAAAACAATAGTTCATTCCCGCACAATTCTGGAGGCTGACATCAAGGTTTGGTATGGGCAGGGCTGTGCTCTCTCTGGGGTCTCAATGGGAGGAAATCTCCCTTGTCTTTTCAGCTTCCCGTGGTCGCCTGCAGTAATGACCTTCCTTTACTTGTAGATACGTCGCTCCAATCTCCGCCTCAGTCTTCACATGGCCTTCTTTCCAAATTTCTTCCGAAGACATCAGTCATTGTTTGAGGGTCCTCCCTGCTCCAATAGGATCTCATTTTAATGAGACTCCATCCGCAAAGACCCTGTTTTCCAATAAGTTTACGTTCATAGATGGAGGTAGGGGATGATGAGATGGGGGGGCCGTATACTTCAGCATATCTTTTTGAGGGACGCAGCTCAAGCCATCACATCTCCCTTAGCAAGGGCCTTTTAAAAATTTCTGTATATACATTTTCTTTCATCCTATTTGCAATTTGCACAATTTGTAAACCAAAAGGCCCTTAGTAAACTTGACAGTGGGTTCAAGCGGCCAGAAATAAAGCTCAGAGTAGTGTGGTTAAGATAAGAAATGAGATGGCTTCTAAGGGAACAGGTTTAGGACACCTGTCAGCCACAGAAGGCATGCGCATCTTCGTTGGAGACTGTGATATGATGCCTTCCCTTCGTCCCACCCCCAGGCTTTTCACTCACAAGGCCAAATGAGTTTTTGATAAATTCTTGGGTGGCGCTTGAAAGCAAATTTAATTTTCGTTAGTGCAACGTATAAGCACATTGTAAAATTTGGACTGCATTTTAAATTTGTTTAATCCCCCAAAGTTTCTATGCTTCATTTTCTTCTCTCTGGTTTACAAATGTTGTTATGTTTGGGAGACCGGGGTGGCGCAGTCCATTGAGCGTCTGACTCTTGATTTCAGCTCAGGTCATGACCCCACGGTCGTGGGATGGAGCCCTCTCCCCCTCCCCCCCCCCCCCCCCCCCCCCGCGCTGAGCGTGGAGCCTGCTTGGGATTCTCTCTCCCTCTGCTCCTCCCCCGTTTGCGCACATGGTGATGCGTGCTCTCCCCCCCTCCCCCAATTAATATATTTTTTTCTGTTTTCTTGCTGGATAATCACAAATAATGATCATCAAGCATGTTTGTGCTTTATTCATCTGTGAAGATTCCAGAAGAGAAATAGGCAGTGTTATGGCTCAACAAGTATCAATTGAACAGTAGAAATCAGTCGGTATCACTGTGTTGTCGATTTTCAACAACTGGTAAATTCAACTGACTTAGAGGATTTAATCAAGACACAATTAGGAAATGCTGTGTTTATTAGAATCCAGAGCGTCTGATGATAAAATGATTTTTAGGTGGTTATTGAATAACTGCTAGCAAGGTGATTCAGTCTTGTGTGAGTAGAAAACAATGATTGTTTAAGTGTAATCTGTGTAACTACGACCTCAGGATCGATTTAAAATGCAGACCTGATCTCACATTATTAGTGTGCTTCACAATCCATGGGGCCCTGGCCTGAAAATCCTCATTTTCACAAGCTTCTACACTAATGGAGAGGATGAAAAACCACTTAAGAAATGATACGTGGGGCGCCTGGGTGGCTCAGTCAGTTAAGCTTCTGACTCATGGTCTCTCGGTTGGTGAGTTCAAGCCCCACACCAGGTTCCACATTGGCAGTCAGTACAGAGCCTGCTTGGGATTCTCTCTTTCTCCTCTCTCTCTCTCTGCCCCTCCCCTGCTCATGTGCTCTGCCTCTCTCTCTCTCTCTCTCAAAAATAAGTTAATTAATTTAAAAAGATGATACCTGACCTCAAATAGTGTAGAGTCTAGTTAAAGAAATAAAATATATATGAATTAGCAAATAATTAAAAATGGAATCTCATTTGTTATGAAATTATGACACATGGAAATATTTTTACAAGATAATTAATTGAAAATAATTTGTACATTGCTTTTATTGGATGAGCGTTATATTTCACAATTTAAAAAAATTATGTAGGGGGGCGCCTGGTTGGCTCAGTTAGTTAAACGGTGGACTCTTGGTTTTGGCTCCGATCACGATCTCACAGGTGGTGGGTTCGAGCCCCGAGCTGGGCTCTGTGCTGACCTGCAGAGTCTGCTTAGAATTCTCTCCTTCTTTCTCTGCCCCTCCCTGCTCTTTCTCTCTCTTTCTCGATAAATAAACTTTATAAAGAAAAAAACAACGGGGCGCCTGGGTGGCGCAGTCCGTTAAGCGTCCGACTTCAGCCAGGTCACGATCTCGCGGTCCGGGAGTTCGAGCCCCGCGTCGGGCTCTGGGCTGATGGCTCAGAGCCTGGAGCCTGTTTCCGATTCTGTGTCTCCCTCTCTCTCTGCCCCTCCCCCGTTCCTGCTCCGTCTCTCTCTGTCCCAAAAATAAATAAACGTTGAAAAAAAAATTAAAAAAAAAAAAAAAGAAAAAAACAAGTAGGGAAAGGGGCAAAAAAAAAAAAAAAAAAAAGACTTGTTAATTATCCTCAGGAGACAAAAGAAGCCTGAACCTCCAGGATAAACAGTCTTAGGAAAAAAGGATAAAAACAGTGATAACACATTCACAATCCGACCCATAGCATTTGCCCAGTGGAATGGGAAGAGGCAGGGCTGAAATTCTTGGTACTCATGATCGACAAGAGGCAGAAGGGGCAAAACACGACACGATCGATAAACGAGAGGGGAACTAGAAATTAGAAGATGTTCGGAGTGTCCAGAAGCTTTGGGTGTTACAACTAGGGAGCAGAATTCTTAGCCGGCTGTAGGGATAGTTGCTGCCTTTAGTAGAAGGTACAACGTCAACTCCGGCACACTGACGTGGAAATGGAGGCGGAATTCTTGCTTACCCTCAGCCATGCCTAATTCCATCTGCCGACAGCACCCCAGGGGGGACTCTGTGTCACTGACCTAGTGGACTTGGGAATAACATGTAGGGGGCCACCAATGCATCTCACTGATACCCACCTCGTTGAGCCTTCTTCTAACTCACCAAATCCCTTCCTGCTTCTGAGCCTTTACCCTCGCCCTGGACTCTGCCTAGAATGCTTTCTCCTGATTTTTCCATAACTAGATACTTCTGGCCATTCAGGTCTCAGAACAAATGCTATTCTCTTGGCAAGCCCCCCCCCTGCCGCAGACAATCCTGTCTAAAATTGCCCACCCCTACCCTCCATATGACTCTCTACCGTGAGATCTATTTTCTTTAGTTGTCCGACTTGTTTATTGTCTGGTTCCCCTTCTGAACTCAAACTTGACATGAGCTCACACCTTATATGGCGTGTTCTCTCCTGGTCCCAGCACCTAGACCTATGGTACCAGGCACATGAGCAGACCTCAGCAAATATTTGTTGAGGAAAATCCCTGGCCATTAATGGGATGTTGGGATGGACCTTCCAGTCTAAAACAATTTTGTGGACTAGGTTTTCACTTTCCCACACACAGAGGAGAAAACCAAAACTGAAGGTTACTATCATTTGCCTGAATTTGCAGTGCTAAGAAGTAAGCCAGTGGCCATGATAATCCAAAACTTCTTACTGTACGCTTAGTTCATTACACCTAGTTATTGGTTGATAAGAAAGGGGCATCTGGGTGGCTCAGTCGGTTAAGCCTCCGACTTCGGCTCAGGTCATGATCTCGAGGTCCGTGAGTTCGAGCCCCGTGTCGGGCTCCATGCCGACAGCTCAGAGCCTGGAGCCTGTTTCAGATTCTGTGTCTCCCTCTCTCTGATCCTCCCCTGTTCATGCTCTGTCTCTCCCTGTCTCAAAAATAAATAAAAATGTTAAAAAAAAAAAAAAAGTTGACAGTAATCAGAAGAGATCACAGATGCTGGGCATTTGCAATCTGCCTCTTTTTTTTTTTTTTTCCTATAGAAGTATTTCTCTTCAGCAACAAACCTCCAGATTTAAAACTTGAGATGTTCAGAGGAAGAGGTGATGATGATGAACACACTTAGCCGGGCACCGTCTGAAGCGTTCTGTTTTCCTTCTCCTTCTAGGGCCCTTCTCAGCTGCTTTCCTTCTGGCAGAGGCCGCTGCCTTCCGCCCACCCCTCTGTCTCCCCCCTGCCCAGTCTCACCCGCTCCCACAGCCCATCCTGACCTGCTCTTACCCCACCCACCCCCTCCAGATGTCCAGGCCGAAGAGTCAGGACTCACCCTCCTCCCTCCCTCTCGGGCACCTTCACAGCCAGTCTGTCTGAAATCATCCTGAACGCCTGTTGGCTCGCTCTACACCGGTTCATCCTCTCACCTGGGCCCCTGCAGGGGCTCCCTGCACCCCACCCCCACCCCCGCACCCTACCCCTCTTCTGTCTGTTCTTCACAAGGCAGCCAGCTTGACTTTCTCTAATGCTAATTTCCCCTGTCCCTTCTTCGAGGCTTTCTATCCATTGTCCACACTGCTTCCAGAGTGGAGCAGATTTTTATTTTTAAGAAACAAGATCTGGGGCACCAGGATGGCTCCATCAGTTAAGTGTTGACTTCAGCTCAGGTCATGATCTCCTGGTTTGTGAGTTCGAGCCCCACATCGGGCTCTGTGCTGACAGTTCAGAGCCTGGAGCCTGCTTCATATTCTGTGTCTCCCTCTCTCTCTGCCCCTCCCCCGTTCATGCTCTGTCTCTCTCTGTCTCAAAAATAAGTAAACGTTAAAAAAAATTAAAATAGTCTTACAATCCAGCAACAACCACTTAGAAAATATAATGTTTCAAAAATACCCATTAATGGGATGCCTGGCTGGCTCGGTCCGTAGATTGTGCCGCTTCTGATCGTGGGGTCGCTGACAACCTGTGCCCACACGCCGTCCTGTTCTCCACACACGACAGTCAACACCTGGTTCTCAAACAGGCTTTGTGTGACAGGATTTTGCCCCACGGCAGGCTCATGTCAGTGGTCGGAGCTCAGGTGAGGGAGGCGCGGCCGAGCTCTGATGTCAGTGTAGTAAATGCATTTTCAACTTAGGATATTTTATTTTATTTTATTGTATTAACTTTTTTAAATGTTTATTATTTTGAGAGAGGGAGAGAGAGAGACAGAGTGTGAGCAGGGGAGGGGCAGAGAGAGAGGGAGACACAGAATCTGAAACTGCCTCCAAGCTCTGAGCTGTCAGCACAGAGCCCGACGCGGGGCTCGAACTCACAGACGGTGGGATCGTGACCTGAGCCGAAGTCGGAAGCTCAACCTCCTGAGCCACCCAGGAGCCCAGCGACTTAGGATATTTTCAACTCAATGGGTTTATCTGTATTTTCACTGACAGGAAGTACCCGAAATAAGATGGGACTCCCAAAGAAGGACGATGCCAGGTACAACTTAGGTTAGTGGGGGACTTAGTTCTCTGACACCCTTTTTTGTTATTTCATTGTATTGATGATATTCCAGCATCACTGTTTACTTGCTCCGTGTACTTGAGCAAGTTGCTTCACTTCTCTGAGCCGAGGTTTCCTATTCTGGAAAGGGAGACTAATGATGATACCTCCCACCCAGGGCTTTGTCCTGAGAATGAAAAGGGATAATGAAGGCAAGTCAGATAGAACCTGTGGGTGCCACATGGGGAAGGTTCCTTCCCCGTCTGCCTCCCCCCATCACCCTTCCCAGAATGAGGAGGGCAGGGCAAGAAAGTAGCAGCCCTCCCACCAGGAACCCTCCCCCCGCCCCCCCCCACCAGCACAATTCCCAGTGGGTGCCTTCCCCATCCCAAGCACACAGGGGGGTTCTGCCCGGGGGGGAAAACTCAAAGCGTCAGCATGATGGGCCGAATTCCAACCAGAATGCAAGGATTGTAAACAGGACCCACTTTGTCGAGTTCCTCAGAGAAAGGAAAGAGGTGACAGGCAGAGAAAGGAAACTAAAAGAAAAAGAGGAAATGAATCACTTTCTCAGTCTTAGAGCCTAGAGGCCCCACAGGCGGGGGACCGGGGACCCCAGTGCATCAGCAGGTGACTTGTGGTTTGCTTAGGTTTGTTTGCGTGTTTGTTTTTGAGCTGTCCTGCGGGAGATATGCAGGAGCAAATATCCAAATTTATCTTTCTAAATAAAATCCCGGCAGGAAAAGGAGCGTGGGGTCTGCACCTGCTGTTGGGGGTGCACGTGGGGGTCTCCCTGCTCCCAGACGCAGGCTCACAGCCGTCCTCAGGCTGGGGCCTCAGCTCGCGGACAAGCCCTGGGTGCAGGGTTCTGTGAGCTTGCACATCACTGCCGTCAGATATTAACTCTGATCCTTTATGCAGGAACAATGCCAAGCTTTAGAGACAGAAAACCTGGATTTACTCCCAGCGTTGCCACTTAAAACCCAATGTCTTTGTTGGAAAAGGACTGACTTCCTCCAGGGCCTGAGCGGTTAACTGGCTGGCAGTCGTGACCTTGCCCCGCCTCATGAGTTTTGGGAATGATTCAATGAGTGAGACAGTAGATTTTATTTTATTTTTTTTTTATTTTTTTTTAACGCTTATTTATTTTTGAGACAGAGAGAGACAGAGCATGAACGGGGGAGGGGCAGAGAGAGAGGGAGACACAGAATCGGAAGCAGGCTCCAGGCTCTGAGCCATCAGCCCAGAGCCGGACGCGGGGCTCGAACTCACGGACCGCGAGATCGTGACCTGAGCTGAAGTCGGACGCTTAACCGACTGAGCCACCCAGGCGCCCCGAGATAGTAGATTTTTAAATATGGTATAAACTGAGAGATCTTGGGGTTGTGAGCTCGAGCCTTATGTTGGGCGTAGAGATTACTTAAAAAGAAAATCTTTGAAAAGAACACATGGTATATAAACTGGGGGGTGATGTACCTTGGGATTTATCAGGACAGCAGTTCAACCAATCAGGAGGCAGTTATTAAGCTGTAATGTAACATTGGTTATACGGGGCAGTTGCAAAAAAAAAAAAAAAAAAAGAAAAGAAGTGACTTCACCAGAAACTAGTAACTGTGCTTCTTAGAGCAAGAGTGAGTGGTTGGCAGGCAGAAGAACGAGGAATAGCTAGTTTTCACTGTATGCTCTTTCGTAACTCGTATCCAAAAACGCGTTTATAGTCATTGCTCAAAGAATATGCCAATGAAGTTCAAATGGACGTGGACCAGTTTTCCTCCTAGGTATACAGGGAATAGAAATGTATGTATATATGTACAAGAATGTTCACAGCAGCGCTATTTTTTTTTTATTTTTTTTTTTAATGTTTATTTATTTCTGAGACAGAGAGAGACAGAGCATGAACGGGGGAGGGTCAGAGAGAGGGAGACACAGAATCTGAAACAGGCTCCAGGCTCGGAGCTGTCAGCACAGAGCCCGACGCGGGGCTCGAACTCACGGACCGTGAGATCATGACCTGAGCCGAAGTCAGCCGCTTAACCGACTGAGCCACCCAGGCACCCCGAGCAGCGCTATTTAGAGTGACCTCAAACTTGGAAGCTTTGCAAAGAATAACCTGTAATGCTGGAATGGATAGCTACGTTGCAGTCCGTTCACATAGTAAAATACTATGTGGCGACGAGAATGATTGACCTATAGGCAAAATACTCCAAAGCAGCCACACTACCTATGACGTTGAAGTCATGATAGGGGTTACCCTTAGAGGGGTTAGTGACCGAAGGATCATAGGAGGGCTTCTGAGTGTTGAGAATATTCCATTTCTTGATCTGGGTGCTGGGGGCCGGCGGGAGGAGGCAAGTTCACTTTGTGAAAATGTATCCCGTTCTTTTCTGCCTGGATGTTATACATCAATTCAAGGTAAAAAGAAATAAATGGCCATGAAATCAGCGGTCTGGAGCCATGCTAATGAGACTCACAAAGAAATAACAGAACATTAGAAGAATTTTTCAGTAATCACTAAATGCTAAACTTTTATTTTTTTCCCAAACGAATAAAAATGTTTGTTGCAGTATTATATAAAACAAAACAGAAACAAACAAACAAGGACAGCAACAAAACCCACCGAAAACTACCAAAATACCCAACAGGAAAAGGATGGTTTATTAAGTGTAGAACATCAGCGGGAGGTAACTTGATGAGTCATTAAAATGAGAATTACAAGAGCTATGTGTAGCTACATAGAAACAAATTCTACTAGAAACACAATTGGCCTTACTACCTACCATTAGTACTTTCTGAGGATGTGGTTTGTTCTGGGGAAAGGCAGGTTGTAGCTGAACATGTGGATTTTTTTTTTTTTTTTTTTTTTTTTTTTTTTTTTGTAGGCTGCTGGGGGACGGGGGGAGCAAGGACTGAGAAGACCTTGAACGTTTTGTACAACTGAGGTGAGGACCAGATGTTTGCAGGGGGACTCAGAATGTGCAGACGATTGACAGAAATGAGAGCTGTGGGGGTGGGACCGACACCGAGGAAAGCCCTATAGGGCATGGGATGGCCAAGAAGGGATTTCAGGGAACATCAACATCCAATTTGTATTTTTAGATTGTTTGCGCATAGCATAAGCTCTTCCTCGTCTCCCTGTCAAAACTGTCAGAAGAGTCTACTTTGTTCCCTAATAATCGTTGTGGACAAATGCTTCAGGAGAACTTCAGGAATCCTTCACAGCTGGATCGGTGAGGCATGGCTAAGACAGGAAGTGTGAAGCCCTTCCAGGCTTTAATACTGTCACGACTGAAGCTAACTTTCTAAAGTTTCTTTCTTGAGCTTCAGCTTCCTCATCCATAAAATAGGGACATAGCACTATATCCCCTTTCGGAGGATTGCTGTCAGGGTCAAGGAAGTAAATAAAGCAATGAGAGCAACACCTGGCAAGTGGTAAGCCCTAGGTCCATATTCGTTATTATCAGTCGTCATCAACATCATCACAATTCAGGGCAGAGACAGTTCACGAGGGCTCAGGATGTAGGTGACAGATGTTGTAATTAGGGCTGTGGACTCATACTTTTTTTTTTTTCTCGAAGTTGGGTCGATATTTCTGTTGCATTGACTGAACACTTTAAAACAGAGGAAGAACAGCTGAGTAGATAGCCTAAGTATTTAGCCCTTCCTTAGACACGTTTCCTCTGCGATCATTTAATACACGCTGAATTTTTAAACATTTGTGTTACAATGTGCTTAATGTTTTTGTTCAGTCTCTCAGTGGCAGTTTAGGAAATTCACAGATGCTAGCATTTGTTAGTTAGAAGTTACAGTACAGAGCAAAATCTGCTGTTAAAATCGGAGTCCGGTTCATTGGTGTCTCATTCAGTCCTACCAAGTCACAAAACAATGAAATAAAGATACGATATACGATAGGGAAACCTGTGACATAAGGTCACAGAGGTAGCAATACTAAGACATTAGAGTTAAGAAAGTCAGCGTGGGAGCAAAAGATAATTTTATATTCCTCAGAAATGGCAAACGTTCTATATCGTGTAGGAAACAACAATAAATGTCCAAGGTAGAGGGACACCTGAGTGACTCAGTGGGTTAAGCATCTGACTTCGGCTCAGGTCATGATCTCAGGTTGGTGAGGTGGAGCCCCCCATCGGGCTCCGTGCTGCGGATTTGGAGCCTGCCTGGGATTTTCTTTCTTTCCCTCTCTCTCTGCCCCTCCCCAACTTGCTCACATTCTCTCTCTCTCTCTCAACATACATGAATAAACCTAAAAAATATACATGTACATATATCCTAAGTAGAAGTCACGTGAAATGTGGAATCGGTGACTTCTGATCTCAGTGGCCATCAAGGTGACGACAATATGTCCAACCACTGAGTCTTACGACCTCAAAATCCCAGCGCTCTAATGTGTGTAGGGCACAAGGCTGGCAGTTGGTAGAGTCAACTGGTTTGGACCCAGATCTTTGAAATCCAACATCCGAGCATCTTGTCTTCTCAGGTTCTTGAATCACAGGAAGCTCTCCTTCCTCAATGTTGTTGTGCTTACTTGTACTTGCCCTAGACTCTGCCGAGGATGATTCTCCAATCCTCCAGATCCCAGCTGAAATGCCACTGAGACCTTCTCTGCACCTAACCCGAAACAGTTGTCCCTCTTGATCCCTCTTGATCTCCATCCCTGGCTTTCTTCCTTCGTAACATAGCCAAAGCGGTAGCAGCTTAATTTCTTGGGTGGCCGTACTTGACATCGTATTTGCTTATCAGTCTCCGGAACTAGACCGTCAGCTCCACGGGCTGAAGGCCACGTCGCCGTGTCTCCACCTCTCCTTGCTGCAGCTGGCACAAAGGAGAGGCTCGACAGATGACTATTTTAAATAAACCCGTCTTAACTTGTGCCGGGGAGACACGGATAGTCTGGTGGCACAGACCAGGAGTCGTGGCTGTGCCCTGCCCCTGCCCTTCACCTTCCTTTCTCAGGGCCGAGCTTTCCTCGAGTGTCCAAGGAAGGTTTGATTCCTTGCTGTCTAAATTTTCTCTGTTCTAATTCCCAGCTCTAAATTAAACGGATTCACAACCACAGGCCATCGGCCTGGTTCTATTTCCAGATAGGGTTGCACGTCACAAGGATAAAAGTTGCACATTAGTGTCTATTTTAGGCCCTCGGGCAGCATGATAGGTGATGACAGCATAACTGATTGGAGACACAGAACTTTCTGCACAGAGGGCCATTGAAGCTGAAAAGTCCGCCCTCTGGGAGTCAGCTGCCCTAATAGCTCCTGCTTTGCCTGGTTTCATCTTTTTCCCTTCTCCTTATTTCAACACAGGCTCCAAAAGCACAGGAATCTTAAAAATCATTCCTGCGCTTCCCCTTTCCGGGAAGGCAGCAGGCCCTCTGAAGGCCTATGGCCCCAGTGAGGTCTGACCTCTAGAAGCCTCAGGATTTCTCCTCTCTGTTCCCAACTGTGTAGTTCGGTCAGCGGGCAGGCATGGTGGTTTTGTACACGGGGTATTAATCATCTCTTGCCGAGCCTTCAGTTATCTTATTGTCTTTCTGGAACTGAAAGTACCCTACTAGGAAAATTAGTGCCTGGGCAAGGTGGGGGGCAAAGGTTGTCCCAGATGAACAGAGAGGAAGCACTGGACCGTGATAACAACATAGCTTGCGGGGACAAAAATTAGAATGTGCCCGGGGGCGGCTCTGTCCACAGTCTTTTCTGGAGCTGTTTTGATCCAGCTGTGAGAGAATCCGGAGCGGCGGGGGCTTCCTTTCCCGTCACTATCCTTTCGCACAGACACACGTGCAGGTGCACACGCATGCGCACACGCGTGCTGTCTCTAATCTGAGTCCTCCAGGGCTCTGGCCAGGGGCTCGGTAATCTGCCCAGCTGATCGGAGCTCCTGATGAAAGTGAGGGTACATTTAATCTCTTCACAGGGGCCCCACCCTTGTTTTTTCCTCTGGCTGCCGTTTTCCTCTGGGCTTCGAGGTGGCCTTCTTTGATGCCTGGGTCACAACCAACCCCGAGGGATGTTGCTATCAGGCCTTGCTGGGCACCTGTATCCACAACTCACCAGCGTTGAAGTGACAGTTGGATGACTTTGGTCATTGTTTCTTCAGCCAGTGCTTTCTTTCATCTCTGCCCCCGAACTCAGCCCCCCCCCCCCCTGCCCTGAAGCTTTATTACCAGAGGGGTTTATTGAAATCAATAGCCGCTAAGCCCCAACTCGCTGGCTCCCACCCCGGCCAGTAGAATTGCTTTCTTTCCTTCATAGGTCCGGAATTTTAAGGGAGCTGGGCAATTTCCAATGGACTCACTGTTATTACACCAAATGATAGCGATGCAAGGAAAGGGGGGGTGGAAATTCAGATATAAGAGAGACTAGTAGTCAGTGTTACTATGACATCTGACAAAAAGGCACTCCTCCCCCAATGTTTTCTAGGAAAGGAAAATGCCACGGACACAACCAACTTATCTTTCTTGGCAGGGCGTGCCTTGTAAAGCTTTTGCCCCCTGAGCAAAACTAAACCCTCGATTTCCAGGCAAATCTATCTCACTGCTACCATCCTGACTGCTGCGTATGAGATGAGAGGGCAAAGAACACTGGCAGCTCCTGAGACCTAGAAATGCAGAATATCCGGGCCACCTCAGACCAACAGAGTCAGAATCTGCATGCTAACATTCCCAGGGGGTTCTTACAGTCCTCAGAGTTTGAGAAGCACTGTCTAGCCTCACTCACTGGTACCTTTATTTTTAAAAAAAAATTTTTTTTCAATGTTTATTTATTTTTGGGACAGAGAGAGACAGAGCATGAATGGGGGAGGGGCAGAGAGAGAGGGAGACACAGAATCGGAAACAGGCTCCAGGCTCTGAGCCATCAGCCCAGAGCCTGACGCGGGGCTCGAACTCACGGACCGCGAGATCGTGACCTGGCTGAAGTCGGTCGCTTAACCGACTGCGCCACCCAGGCGCCCCAACTGGTACCTTTATTTTAACTAGCACCATGCACTCTAAGAGACCCTATGTGATGCCCGTGTGCCCGTAAAACGAGAGGTCAGGACATTTATAGAACAATCGGAAAGAAGAGAAAGCATTATCATTTCCGTGCATTTAGCAGTTTGGAAAACAAAAGCAAACCAAACTTCTGACACCTGATGGCGCGTGTAAACATTCGATGCGCCCGTCCTTTTCTTGTGTGATTTGTTCGTAAAAAGAAGATGTGGGTTTGGGTTTGTTTTTGCCATTTTTTTGTGGAAGACTGAGCAGGAAGCCTGACTTGATCTCCATCCTAACAAAAGCCACAACTGGTAGAAACAGAAGCTGATCAATTTTAAATGCTTTAAGAGCTTTTGTGAAATAAGCAAGCAAATGGGATGTTTCGCATTCATTGCCTCTGTGAGGGAGCAATGCTGATTAATCGGGCTTTGAGAGGAGGGGCCGAGAGGGCTGCTGGGAGCTGGTTCCTTGCTAATTATGGGGCGTCGATGGACCTTTAAAATGACCACCATTGTATAGTCATGTGGTGGGGGCTTGAGTGGCGCCCCTTTGACTAGATCCTGAGCAAGTTAACGGTGCACTGTTTAGATTACTTTTATACTTGAGGAGTGGGCACAGACAGGGAAAAGGGTTCTGGAAAGAGTCAGCTGAACAGGACGCTGAGGAGGGGTCCAGTAGGGGAGGAGCTGGCTGGGTAACTCCATTTAAATTTAAGCCTCATTTTCTTAAACACTAACTACACAGAATAACATCTAGGTCAAAAATCAGTACAAATTATATTTTCTTTTTTCTCCTTTTTTATTTATTTTTATTTATTTTATTTTATTAATGTTTATTTTCGAGAGAGAGAGACAGAGAGAGAGACAGCACGAGCAGGGAAGGGGCAGAGACAAAGGGAGACACAGACTCCAAAGCAGGCTCCAGGCTCCGAGCTCTGTGAGCACAGAGTCCGGCGTGGGGCTCAAATTCAGGAACTGTGAGATCATGACCTGAGCCAAAGTCGGACGCTCAACTGACTGAGCCACCCAGGCACCCCTCTCCTTTTTTTGAGAGTAAACTTTACGCCCAACATGGGGCTTGAACTCACAACCCCGAGATCAAGAGTCACATGCTCCACTGACTGAGCCAGCCAGGCACCCCGGAACACATCATATTTTTTTCATGTTTATTAATTTTTGAGAAAGAGAACATGAGTGAGGGAGGTGCAGGGGCGGGGGGCGGCGGGGAAGAGGATCCGAAGCAGGCTCCACACTGACAGCAGTGAGCCCATGTGGGGCTTGAACTCACAAACCGTGAGATCATGAGCTGAGTCGAAGTCAGATGCTCAACCGATTGAGCCACCCAGGTGCCCCCACATCACATTTTCTTAAACATGAACATACATAGAATACTAAACATGCAGAGTCTCCTCCCAAACGTTAATCGTAAAGATTTGATTCTTTTAAACATTTCTATACCAATTCAAATTCTTCTCCAGGTTGAAAGATACTACTTTAAGAAGAAACTATCTTTTCAAACTAAACAAATGTGGGAATTATGTTCCTATATCATTCTGGGGGTTGACATGTTCATTGGATTTTCATCAGACACCCTGATGAAACACCCTGAGCCTTATTTATGGTCTAGAACATGGACCTCATCCCTTGACACAATCGTCTTCTACTCATGGGCTCCTACAATTCATATCCTATTGTCGCTCTCTTTTTTTTTTTCTTAAGTTTTGTTTACTTATTTTGAGAGAAAGCATGAGCAGGGAAGGTGCAGAGAGAGGGAGAAAGAGAAAGAGAATCCCAAGCAGGCTCCGAACTGTCAGTGCAAGGCCCAAAAGTGGGGCTTGAATTCACAAACTCATGACCTGAGCCCAAATCAGGAGTCAGATGCTTAACTGACTGGGCCACCTACGCGCACCCCCACCCCGCCCACCATGCTGTTGTCTCTTAATTGATTTTGTATTTCTTTGGATCTTAAAATACGTAAGTGTGCTGTCCTTCTCACCTAGATTCTCTTCATAAACTTCCAGTCTCAAGACCACACTCTCCCACCCCCAGCTTTATTGAGATAAAATCACCATGTAACATTGTATAAGTTTAAGGTGCACAAGGTGTTGACCTGATTCATTTCTATATTGCAAAATGAATACCACCATAGCATTAGGTAACATTTCCAGCCTCTCACATAATTTCCTTTCCTTTTTGTGGTGAGAACATTTCAGATCTATTTTCTTCGCAACCTTCAAGTATATAATACAGTATTGTTTACTGTCATCACCATACTGCACATTAGATCCCCAAAATTTATTTATCTTAAAACTGAAAGGATCGTTACAACTTTTAATTGATAAGAGGTCTCTTACTCAATTCTCGACAGAAGCCATGGCTTTGCATGACAATTTGGTCACAATGTCCAAGATCATTCTACTATTCTACTGACACACTCCAGTACAGACACACACACACACACACACAGACACACACGTGCGCGCGCACACACACACGCACACACACACACACACACAGGCACAACAGCCAGGGCAAGTGAAAATAGTCATGAAAGGCAAGGATTTCTAATTTCTGTTTTTTTTTTAAGTTAGCACAGTTTTTTTTTTTAATGTTTTCTTTCTTTTTGAGAGAGAGAATGAGTGGGGGAGGGGCAGAGAGAGAGAGAGGGAGACCCAGAATCCGAAGCAGGCTCCAGGCTCTGAGCTGTCAGCACAGAGCCCGACGTGGGGCTCGAACTCACGGATGGTGAGATCATGACCTAAATGGAAGTCAGACGCTTAACCAACGGAGCCACCCAGGCGCCCCCAAAGATTTCTAATTTCTGAGTTAAAGAATATCTTGTAAATGAGAAGAGAAATATCCATATTTCCGGGGCTTCTTGGGAGCCTAGAAACAATTTTCAACCAATCAATACATTTCTAATCAAACAAAATGTGTAAGGTAATGTAATAAAAATAGTAGAAAGAGACAAAATAAAGAGAAAAATGACATCTGGAAGGACTAGGAATGTTTGTGTAATCAAATGGTTTCTGACTTGGGTAAGATCTCCTGAGTGAAAAGAGGAAATGCTCTATTCTTAGTTCCTTGGATATCCATCTATGTAAAAGAGGAAGAGAAAAAAAGCCTTCTCCTCCACCCTGCCCCCACCAGCAAAAAGTGTGGGTTTTATCTTAGGACAAGTTAGTAAAATAAATATGCTCTTTTCGTGATTTCTCTGATTATAGACTTTTTTTTTTTACCGTAATGTCATAACCTGTATGTGTGCTGAATATTTCTGATGGAGCTGAATGAAGGACACTCTACTATTTGAAAAGGACTTTGGGGACTAAAGCACAAAATTCTAACCACCTGCCGCTGAAATGTGATGGCTTGCATAAGACACTCCTTGAGATATCCAGACTCCCCCCTGCCCTCCATCTTGAGAACATTCTTTGCGGCTGTGGTTTCTGATGTCACTTTCCAGTGGGAGGGGAAGTTCTCTGAGATATTACTTTCAGCTGAGGGTTTGTTTTTGTTTTTAAGTCGTAACTTTTCAGTTCTATATTGTTATTCAGCAATTATGTCTCCTGTTTTTGCTTTTTGTACCCGCTGGCTCCTAGATATCTAAGATAATGGAAGTGGGTTAGATAATGGAAATGGGCATAAATCTCATAGTTCCTTATCCAGTTGTCACTGTCACAGTGTAAAAACATAAGTGTTGTTTCCATTTCTCAAGATATAAAAATTGCCGTTGACTACATAGCTAGTGAAATGGGGCGGAGTTGGGAGTCAAACATGTTTTTAGTTCGCTTTTTGTTGTTGTTTTTGAGAGAGAAAGAGAGAGAGAGAAATGGCACAAAAACCAATCAATCTATCGATCTATCTATCTCACATCTTCTTTATCCCTTTATCACTTGATGAACGTTTGGGCTCTCTCCATGGTTTGCCTATTGTTGATAATGCTACAATAAACATTTGGGGTGCATGTACCTCTTTGAATCTGTATTTTTGTATTCTTTGGGTAAATACCTAGTAGTGCAATTGCTGGGTCATAGGGCAGTTCTATTTTTAACTTTTTGAGGAACCTTCATAGTGTTCTCCAGAGTGGCTGCACCAGTTTGCATTCCCACCAACTGTGCTAGAGGGTTCCCCTTTCTCTGCATCCTCACCAGCACCTGTCGTCTCCGAGTTGTGAGTTTTAGCCATTCTGACAGGGGTGAGGTGGTATCTCATCATGGGTTTGCTTTGTGTTTCCCTGATAATGAGTGACGTTGAACACCTTTTCATGTGTCCGTTAGCCACCTGGACGTCTTCTTTGGAAAAGTGTCTATTCATGTCTACTGTCTTGGGTAGGAGTTAAAGAGACGTCTACATCTTAACTTGAATAGCAACAGTAAAGTCTGACATGTGATTGGTATATTCTGGGTGGATGGGGAAAGGTTCAAGTTCTTGATGGTGGATAACAGATTATCTTCTGAATTCCACTGAGGAAGGTGAAGTCCAGATGACTTCTATCTTTCCCTTTATAGGCTTTGGCATTGGTTCTATTCTTAGACGGTCCTACCCCAGGAAGCTTATAAAATTATCGTCCACTGTTTTCTTTCTTTTTTTTTTTTTTTAATGTTTATTTATCTTTGAGAGAGAGAGAGAGAGAGAGAGAGAGAGAAAGACAGAGCACAAGCAGGGGAGCGGCAGAGAGAGAGGGAGACACAGAATCCACAGCAGGCTCCAGGCTCTGAGCTGTCAGCACAGAGCCCCCCATGCTGGGCTCGAGCTCACAAACTGTGAGATCAAGACCTGAGCCTAAGTCAGACGCTTAACCAACTGAACCATCCAGGTGCCCCACCCTCTGCTGTTTTCTACCAGTGTTTTCTTTTGCTTCATTAGGTCAGCCACGAAGGAATTTCTTTCTTCCACCCCGCTCCCCAAAACGGGAAAATAAACTGCCCTCCAGAAAGGTTCTGCCCACTTACATTCCTGCCAGTAGTGAAGGAAAATAAGCATTTTCATCGTGTCAGGGCCACACCGCATACTTTCATTTTGATATTTATCGATTTGTAAAGAAAATCACATCCTTCTGATGTGATTTCACATTTCCCTTATTTGCCATGAAACCATCGGCAACATCGGTCTATTTACAATTTTTTTTTTTTTCGGTCAAAACTTGTTCGGTTATGTGCTTGTCCTTTTTTTCGGCGGGCTTCCCTCTTTTTTTAATGGATTTGCACGAGCTCTTTATATTTTCGTACACGTTTACAACAAGATCCGGAGGGAGAAGATGACAGCCGTGACCCTTTTTTCATGATGTCCGTTGCAAATATTTTGAATTGTATTTTAAACTCTGGGACACCGATAAAGCCTCAGATTGCGCAATCTGAGTTGCTGTCGGAAGGTAACCTCCTGGGTGGGGGCCTGGGCTGGGTGGGGGGAGGGGGAGGAGAGAAAACTTCCCGAACAGCTTGTGGGGAATGCCAGGACAAAACCAACCCTCCCCAACAACAAACAACAACAAAGCTTGACCCATTTTCATGCTAACACGCATCCATTGATGGTGGCCTCAGGTGTGTGAGTCTGGGCTCCCCCAAAAGGGCCACAGGGGAAACTGTTAGAAGGGAGGAGGGGCCAGCAGGGAGGGGAGAGGCTCAACGCTCAGCCTATAATACTCCCCCAGGATGATCTTGCAGAACACTTGGAGATTGCCGTGGGCAAGATGATTTTGTCTCTGCTCAGATTTACCCTTGTGATACATACATAAAATATGCACAGAACACACATAAAATACTGTGCCCCAGAACAGAAATGTACTTTTTCCCTTAAGCCAGAGCTCCAGAGTTATAGATGTTTGGGCTCCCAATTGCAACCCCACTCCCCTCAACCCTAGCCCTAGTAATTATAGATCAGTGCTTTTCACTAACCAGGGCCATCAGGTCAACACAGAGAACAAATTATTATTATGCTAAACCTTGCCTGTGATGCTCCAAGTCTCAAAACCCCGTAATGTTGCATCTTCCTTTGTCAAAGCTCTGGATTTGGAATCCCGGCCCTGTCACAGCTTCACCTGGCTCTTGGGAGGTCACCATTCGTACTTTTCTGTTTCATTAGAATAATGGAGGCACGACCTCAGCCGCAGCAATTTCTTACTTGACACATCCCCAAAGGCAAGGGAATTAAAAGCAAAAATGAACTATTGGGACCTCATGAAGATAAAAAACTTCTGCACAGCAAAGGAAATGATCGACAAAACTAAAAGGCAACCAACGGAATGGGAAAAGATATTTGCAAGTGACATATTGGACAAAGGGCTAGTATCCAAAATCTACAAAGAGCTCACCAAACTCCACACCCGAAAAACAAATAATCCAGTGAAGAAATGGGCAGAAAACATGAATAGACACTTCTCTAAAGAAGACATCCGGATGGCCAACAGGCACATGAAAAGATGCTCAACATCGCTTCTCATCAGGGAAATACAAATCAAAACCAGACTCAGGTATCACCTCACGCCAGCCAGAGTGGCCAAAATGAACAAATCAGGAGACTATCGATGCTGGAGAGGATGTGGAGAAACAGGAACCCTCTTGCACTATGGGTGGGAATGCACACTGGTGCAGCCACTCTGGAAAACAGTGTGGAGGTTCCTCAAAAAATTAAAAATAGATCTACCCTATGACCCAGCAGTAGCACTGCTAGGAATTTACCCAAGGGATACAGGAGTACTGATGCATAGGGGCACCTGTACCCCAATGTTTATAGCAGCACTCTCAACAGTAGCCAAATTATGGAAAGAGCCTAAATGTCCATCAACTGATGAATGGGTAAAGAAATTGTGGTTTATATACACAATGGAGTACTATGTGGCAGTGAGAAAGAATGAAATCTGGCCTTTTGTAGCAATGTGGATGGAACTGGAGATTGTGATGCTAAGTGAAATAAGCCATACAGAGAAAGACAGATACCATATGTGTTCACTCTTATGTGGATCCTGAGAAACTTAACAGGAACCCATGGGGGAGGGGAAGGGAAAAAAAAAAAAGAGAGGTTAGAGTGGGAGAGAGCCAAAGCATAAGAGACTCTTAAAAACTGAGAACAAACTGAGGGTTGTTGGGAGTGAGAGGGAGGGGAGGGTGGGTGATGGGTATTGAGAAGGGCACCTGTTGGGATGAGCACTGGGTGTCGTATGGAAACCAATTTGACAATAAATTTCATATATTAAAAAAGAAAAAGAATAATGGAGGCACGTAAGTAACAGGGGCTTGATGTGTTCCACGCCCGACGTACAAGTTTCCACTGGCGTCTGCACATTACCTAGTTGTTAGGCAGCCATACCTGGAAATGTCTCCTCTTGAAACTCGCTGCGAGTACATATCCTCAATGCATTAATGCCAGATAAAGTGTCCCTGTTCAGTCTTTGTCATTATTCGCTGCACTTTTGCTCATCCTGAGCCCGCTAATAATGCTTTCATTGACCGTTTCCTGATGAGTATGGTGGGATGCGCAGGAACGTTTCTCCACGGCCATCAAACACGTCCATTCACCGTCATGGTCACTAAGCTTCCGCGCATCCCTGCTTTCAATCCGAGCCCAAAGCCTCCCCAACCAGCACCAACAAATGAAGCGGAGTGCAATGGTCACAGGTGAGGACTCTTTCCTTGTTGCTGAACCTTGGACCTACGACTAATACTCCAATATGTGCTGAACAGAACTGGGTAAACAAAACACTCTCTGCTGCTTGTAACCTTCCTGAAAAGGCTGTGATGAGTTCCTTGAAAGGGAAGGGCGACTTCATCAACTCCTGTAATTCTAGGAAAGCGTGGTGGAGCGTCTACGCAGCTATGGCAGAAGAACCTGTATGTCTTCCCTTTGGTTGTCGGTCTCCCCCACCATTGTTTCCCTGGCACTGAAGGGCGACCCGTCTTATCTCAAGATGAGGTTAAGTCAAGGGAAGGAAGATAAGCACAGAGGGGTGGGAGGGAATGGAGACAAACAGGCAGAGGTGGTCTGGCAGGAGTGCATAGGAGCCACGGGATGGTGTTGACACGGAATGACCTTCTTGGAACACTCTGAAAATCTCTACCTGTACCTAAGGCGACTTAGGTGACAGGCATCTTCGTTCCTTTATGCAGGGCTTCTGATAGAAGAACATCATGGCGTAGTCTGAGTTATAACCCACGGTGAGGATAAAGTCATAAAAGGAGCTCTCCAGCTGTGCGTGTAGGGAGAACACTCGCCTCGCTTAGTGATACTGGCCTGACCCTGAATTGTTCCATAGCTGGGGCAACAGGGTTGGGGGAAGCTGGGGGAAGCAATTGGGACTCCACAAGTGGTAGGGGAAGGAGCGGATTGTGACAGTCTGTATTGCTGATGGTAAAACAGCTCTTTTTTTTTGGTCTGGCAGCCTAGGGTATAATCAGGAGAATTCAGGTCTGTTACCCTTTCCTCGGTGTAAAAGGCAACCACCCACTAACCCATTTCTGACAGTTCTTAATCTGTGGCTGTAATTTCAGGCTCTCAATGATGTTTCATTTTATTCTTTAACCTGAACTCCTACTCCAAACGTTCATTTCTTTTTCTGACAACCACATGAGGTCATAATAACTGTGTTTACTAATAGTTTCTCAAGTTCCTCTTACTCATTGGCAATTATGAAGCCATATAATCACTTTACAAATAACACATGACCAGGGTTATTATCTGCCTTATCACACTTGTATGGTTTTTAAATTGAGTGTTTTCCCTAGAACTTCTTAGAAATCAAACATTCGGTTTGGAATTTCTTCCACCTACTGACATACTTATTTTTAACTTTTGCCTTGGCCTTTGTTCAGATGTGTGTCATAAAGGCAGTAAGTCTTGGCTGGAAAAGTACTCTTTCCCTCCCGCCCGCCCCCCCAGCAGGGAGGGAGTAATCCTATCTGTCATGCAAATTTTGTTTGCCAGAGGGTCGGTCCTGTAGGAAAACACTTCCCATACCACTGAAGGTGAATACCGAAGACCACGGTGCCCAAACTTCCCACGGCCTTGGTTCATTGTCCTTGTGTTAAGGATCTCAGCAGGTGCGGGAGTCTTTGGAATAGGCAGAAATACTCTTGGCTTTGTGTTGGTTGCCTCCAGCTGGTTGGGACTTTCTATGGTGAACTTCCATTCACGGATCTCCATTTTGGATGTCTCTTCCTTCCCCCCACGGAGGTCTGAAACTTTTTGAAGGAGAGTGCCAAGGGTTGGTACTGGGAAGGGGAGGCTTCACTGGGTGGTGCATCCTTTTACAAGCAGAAAAGGAGGCTCTTCCTGGTATATTTGGAGGCGGCGAGGGTGATGATCCACCAGCTGAGGAGACGTGAACAGAATCTGCCATAACCACTGTGCTTATAGCCAGAGAGCCCTGCTCCTGACGCTAATTACACAAGCCCAGCTCCGGGCGAATGTGCCCCCAGGGACTAGAGGAACTCTAGGCTTCTTTACGAATGTCAGATGTCTGTCGGCACCCCGGAGATAACTGGAACAGGCCCTGGCCCCCTTGCCCTGTCTCTGTTTCACTAATTACTGGTTCCTTAGGATGTTGTCTCTGCGTGAGCCAGACCTGGAGGTATTGTTTATCAACCAATTTTATCTCTTTAGAACAGAGACTCGTCTCTTTCTGCCTTGATTTATAGCCCTATAAGTTCAACTGACAGATTTCCTGCTACCGACTTAAACTTCTTGCAGAGGGGATCCAGTACCCAGGGCTGCACCTGGGAAAGAGAAGGTATTCAATGTTTATTGAACGGATACAGTGAAATGTGGTTATAGTTACGGAAACATCATGAGGCGGTAGAACATATGGTCAAACAGAGCTGACACAGTCTCTCCAGATCTTGTATAATTGTTACCATCTATTGATCTCCAGTGAGACGTCCTAGGAGAGACAACATATTTCTAGTCAAAGCCACCACCTTGCAAAAATGGTTGTAAAATCCTCTTTTAATACAGGAAGAAGACAGATGCTCAGAGACATTAGGCAACTTGCCTGAAACCACACAGCCGAGTGAGTGGCTAGAGCAAGTGGGTTCCTTGGCCTCCAAGGCCCCTGGGAACTCCCCCTGCATTGAGCCACTGCTCTGCGCCATCTGCCTGCTGGAGATGTACCGAGTGAGACTGGAGCTACGACTGCACAATCGAGTAGATCAGGCCAAGTAAATCAGGTGGTGCTGGAAAGCACTGGAGGGTGGGCCCTCCGTCTCCTTAAGGTTGCTGTGCGGTCCTATGAGGCTGGTGCAGAGCAAAGGCCTTGGCTGGCTGTGTTCCTGGAGCATGGCGGCTGCGTTGGGATCAGATCAGAGCCTTGGCACCACGTTGAAGGGGGGAGTCACACGGGCCACCAGCCATTCGCACTGCCTGCCTCTCGCCTAGGAGCTCCCAAAGGCAAGCAGAATAATCAAGTATCCGTGTTAAGTGGGTAAAAATCAACCTGCGTTTCCTCGCTGAAACTCAAAGCCAGTCCTTCTGAGACAGGAAAAATACCGATAGAAATGTGTTTGATGGGGCGCCTGGGTGGCTCAGTCGGTTAAGCCTCCGACTTCGGCTCAGGTCATGATCTCACGTTTTGTGGGTTCGAGCCCCGCGTCAAGCTCTGTGCTGACAGCTCAGAGCCTGGAGCCTGCTTCAGATTCTATGTCTCCCTCTCTGTGTCTCTGCCCTTCCCCTGCTCACGCTATGTCTCTCTCTCTCTCTCAAAAATAAACATGAAAAAAATTAAAAAAGAAATTGTTTGAGACAGCCAGTTCCCTCCCCCAGCTCTGCCTCAATCTCACTTCCCCTCAAAGACAGCAGGATGATCGAAAGGTTTTGGTTAGACCCCATGACAGGCCTCGATCTTCCACCAGTGAATCACTGGGAGGAGTGGTGGTCTTTGCTCTGCCCCTAGAACGATCTCTCACTCTTGCCCTTCTCTGCTAGAGTCCAGAGTGCCCGAGTGCTCTCCTGTCTCATCTTCAAATCCCCAGACCTGACCAGTGGTGTCACTCCTGCACCAGAGCATGTGTTTAACCTGGGAGAAGCCTCTCCTTCTAGGAAGAAGTGTTCCTTGTCCCCTTCTGTGCTGTCACAGGCACCAGATGAGTTACAGGAACTGATAACAATGTCTATAGCTTCCTTTAAAAACTCTACCTTGACAATCCGACCACAGTCTATTAGCCACGTTACCTGTTTCTTCTCGTCTATAGCTGCTTCGCTGCTGGAGAAGCAAGGCTGTTGGACACGCAGCGGCTAAGGTGCGAAGGGAGATGGGTAACCGGGTGGCTTTAGTCCCTTGCAGTCATGCAGAGCACTGCAGCGGTCAATCAGGTGAGCTCAGAGCCAAGGGTTTAGGCTGCGGTTCAACCATGACCTAGTCCCATAAACTCAGACAGGGTACTTAATCCTAATTTCTTTTGTCTCCAAAGCCAGAATAATAGCAGTACCCACCTCACTGGGTACCTGTATGTATTAAATGAGATCATGACATAAAGCGTTTAGTCCACACTAAGTACTCAGTAGCTCCTGGTGTTATTATTATTACGGGGAGTACTGGAAAAAGTCTTGTCCTGTAAAGACTAGAACTTGCCCCTAACTCCTAACCCATCGACATCTTCCATCCATTTCTTTGCTCTGACTCCGCTAGGGTAAAAGATCTCATAAAGTCTTGTCCTGTAAAGGCTAGAACTTGCCCCTAACTCCTAACCCATCGATATCTTCCATCCATTTCTTTGCTATGACTCTGCTAGGGTAAAAGATCTCATAAAGGAATCCGCCAAGGGCTCACAGTTGAGGGTGGGCTATATATCTATATCTATATCTGTATCTATATCAGCTATCTATATCTATCTATCTATCTATCTATCTATCCAAAATGTTTATTTACTTCTGAGGTGGGTAGGGTGGAGGGGAGAAGGGAAACACAGGATTCAGAGCATGCTCTGTGGCTCAAACTCACAAACCCTGAGATCATGACCTGAGCTGAACTGGGAAGCTTAGCTGACCGAGCCACCCAGGCGCCCTGAGGCTGGGCTTTATTAATTTGCTACGGCTGCCATAACCAAGTACCACCCACTGGATGGCTTAAAATAACAGAAATTTGTTGTCTCACCGTTCTAGGGGCTGGAAGTCCGGGATCGAGGTATCGCAGGGTTGATTCCTTCTAAGGGCTGTGGGGAGATTCTGTTCATGCCTCTGCCCTAGCTTCTGGTGATTTGCTGGCCATCTTTGGCCTTCTTAGATTCTAGAAGCATCACCCCAGTCTCTGCCTTCATCTTCCCATGGCGCTGCTCTCTGTGTATGTCTGCCTATAGGACCAAATTACCCCTTTGTATAAGGACACAAGTCACATTGGATTAGGGCCCACCCTAATGACCTCATCTGTGAAGACCCCAGTCATTTAACCCGAGTTAATTTAAACTTGTTGCTATTCAGACGCCTAATATCTTGGCTTCTCCGGTCTCCAGAATCAGCTCTAATATTTTTTGTTTGTTTGCTTTTTAATAGCAAAAACTTCCGAGGAACAGAGGCACCCGCAAAATAAATACGAATTAAGGATTCCCCGGGGAATTGTTTTTTTTTTTTCCCCTGTGCTTTAGAAAGTTTGGATTCTTTATTTCTGTGACAGGACTGCATTCTAGCAACTCAGTGACGTATCGTATTGTCTCTACTGTAGTGCGGTAAATGGCTTGAAAAGACAGAGAAAAATAAAAAACCTATCAAAAGAGAGAGAGAGAGGGGCGCCTGGGCGGCTCGGTTGGTTAGGCATCCGACTTCAGCTCAGGTCATGATCTCACAATTCGTGGGTTCGAGCCCCGCATCGGGTTCTGTGCTGACAGCTCAGAGCCTGGAGCCCGCTTCAGATTCTGTGTCTCCCTCTCTCTCTGACCATCCCCCACTCACAATCTGTCTCTCTCTCTCTCTCAAAAATCAATACACATTAAAAAAATTTTTTTAAAAAGAGAGAGAAATGGTTACATTAGAAGTCCACCAAATGCCTAATTCGTACAGGCACTTTTGTGTGTCTTTTATTTTGAGACTAGAATCCAAAATAGTGACCTGTATCAAGATTTCACATTATGGCCAGCCACCTGGAGGGTTTTTTTTCTTTTTTTTTTTTTAAACTTTTTATTTTGGAGTAATTAGAGATCCATAGGAAGTCGCAAAGATAGTCCTGAGAAATTCCCTACGTCCTTCAAGCACTTTACCTCAGTGGTGGCACATTATGTATCACCCACTGCTTTTTAAAGACGATTGTCCTGGGCAACAATAATATACCGGGATTATTTGCTGGAAAATCTGAGCTGACTCATCCACCCAAGCCCTGCCTTTAAAGGAACCCGGAACCACGGTGCCCCTGGCACCTTCCGCGGTCTCCAGACACAGACATGCAGCTCTGAGCTGCATGAGTTTCCTGATCTGATTTATCTGACTCTTTTCCAGGCGGGGATTTCCACCATCCAGTGCGGGAGGCCGCAGCCCACTTGGATGAGACAGAAGGGGAAATTTCCAAGGGGGGACAGTGTCAGCCCTTGCCTACAGGGGACACCGAGGATTTGTGATTGGGAGGCTCGTGTATCCTCTTGGTTTCATTCTGCTCATTTTCATCGGTGGGCACCTGGAAGAAGGTGCCGTGGGGGCTTTGGAGAGGTGGGTGCTTCTGTCCAGCTGGCAGACGAAGGGGCTGAAGAAATGAGTTACAGGTAAACTGGTGAGGGGGACGGCGGCTTCTCGGAGCTTCGGGAGGTGTCAGAGGCATCCAAAGGAGAAGGACTGACTTTTGCCTGGAGCCCGCCTTGGAAGCAGGGAGTACCGGGGTGGGGGGAAGGTACGAGGGGCAAGGGAGTCGGGAGGAGGGCAAACACCCCAATTCTAGCCAAAAGCCCATTTGGCTGTTCTGCTGCTGTCTTTCCAGTTACAAAAATAAGGATTCTCAAGAGTTTAAAGAAATACAGAAAGATATAAAAAGACAATAAACCCACCTGTAACCCTACCACCCAGTAGCTTAAAAAACGAAACAGAACAACAACAAACGTGGCATCTTTCTTGTAGGAGAAATGCATGTTATAAGAAAAGCGTTGGGACACTTGGGCGGCTCAGTGGGTTGAGCGTCCTACTCTTGATTTCGGCTCAGGCCATGATCCCGGGGTCATGGGACTGAGCCCTGCTCCAGCTCTGTGCTGAGCGTGGAGCCTGCTTAAGATTCTCTCTGTCCCTCTGCCCCTCTCCCCTGCTCACGTGCACTCTCTCTCTCTCTCTCTCTCAAAATAAAAAAATAAAAGTAAACAAATAAAATTGTTAACAAATTTCAACCATTTGGCTCAAGAGAGACGTTAAGGATGTTTTCCTCTCTGGAATTACATTTGCTGTACTGAAGCATCCACCCTTTGGTCTCATGGAACCTTGGGAAGCCCCCCAGAATACTCCTATTACCCTTCTTTGGAATAGCACCTTCTACCTCCTCCCATCCCTCATGGCCCATCGACTGGCCTCCGTTAGGTATTGGGGATGTAGAGACGAAAGATGGAGCCCTTTGCTCAAGCAGGGGCTGGGGAACAGATAACATCCCCCCAGTGGCACAGAGATAACAGGGTGCTTTGGGAATAGGATGCAGGGTTGCCGTGCCAGTTTCCTAGGGCTGCCATAGCCAAGTGCCCCATGCTGGCGACATAAACAACGGATGTCTATCGTCTCTCAGTTCTGGAGGTTACAGGTCCAAGGCCAAGATGTCAGCAATGCTACTTCCCTCTGGGAGCTGTGGGGGAGAATCTGTTTGGGCTCCCTCACGTGCTCCCTTGGCTTCTGGTGACTTCCTGGTGATCTTAGGTGCTCCTTGGCCTGTAGAAGTGTCACTCTGACTTCTGCTTTCATCTTCATGTGGTGTGTTCCTCCCACGTGTGTGTGTGTCTGTCTTTGTGTCCAAATTTCCCCTTTTTATGAGGACCTAATCGTATGGGATTAGAGCCCACTCATGGTCTCATTTTAATTTGGTTACCTCTGTGAAGACCCTCTTTCCAAATAAGGTCACATTCTGAGATACTAGGGGTCAAGACTCCAACATATCTTTTTGGGGAAGACATAATTCAACCCACAATGGTAGGCAACTGGGGAGGAGTGAGCTGGTAGTGGATGTAAGGGTGTGTGTGTGGGGGGGGGGGGGAGCGCCTGAGGACTTGTGTATCATTGATTATGTAGACCCATCAGGCAGAGAGCCCAAAGAGGGAGATGGGAGAGGAGAGCAACACCCAAAGCTGGAAAGGCCTTGATTCTCTCTGGGGATCACGAAAGCTTTCAATCTCAGAGGGCTGTGGTCACAAAAGTGTCACGGGCCAGCGTTGTGAGAGATGGACTAGAAAGCCAAGTGAGGGGTCAGCGAGAAGGTACTTTGCTATCACCTGGGCACAGCTGATGAGGGACAGCGTTCAAATTTTTGAAGGTACTTACCTTCTCTCTCTTTGGCCATTCATGCTCTAGATTAAATGAGGCCAGTGCCTTCAATGACACAGAACACAGTCGCCTCCTGCCCACCTCTCCGGGTCACCCCCATCCTACCGCACATCCAGCCAACTTCCTGTCACCTGCTCTGCCCCTACCGACCGGGTTCTGGAGAGGTCGGAGACTCACCTTGCTGCTTTCTGCCTCTGTGAGTCTACATAGCCCTCTGCCCGAATAATGCTTTGTCCCTGTTTGTGTCCCTGGCAAACCCTTGGGCTAAATTCAAGAGGCGGCTCACATTGGTTCCCTCCTCCGAGAAGCCCCCTGACTTCCCCAGGTCAACTTTCTAGACAATAGTAGTAGCTCTTACGACATTGGGTTGTACTTGTCTGCTGATGTGGCAGCTTGCTTCTAGCTCATGGTTCTCAGGCTGGCTGTTCTTTTATGTCACCTGGAGAGATAGATGATAGATAGATAGATGACAGGTAGATAGATAGATAGATAGATAGATAAGCAAGAAAGCAAGCAAATACTCCTGATGCCAGGGCCCCATCTACATAGATTCTGACCCCATTGATTTGGGTTACGGCCCTGTGTTTTTTGTTTGTTTGTTTTAAGTTTATGTATTTATTTTGGGAGAGAGAGAGAATCTCAGAGCCCAAAGTGGGACTTGAACTCGCAAACTATAAAATCACGACCTGAGCCGAAATCAAGAGTCGGATGCTTAACCGACTGAGCCACCCAGACTGAGCCAGCCAGGTGCCCCTCGTTTTTGTTTTTTAAAGTTTTCATTAGTTAATTTTTTGAGGTAACCTCTACACCCAATGTGGGACTCAAACCCACCACCCTGAGGTCAAGAGTCACATGCTCCTCTGACCGAGCCAGCCAGGCGCCCCTGGGGCCCTGTGTTTTTTAAAAGCTCCCCCAGGTGACGTTAACACAAGGCCAAGACTGAGGATGCTGCTCAAGGCCAGTGGTTCCCAAACTTTAGCCCGCATTGGGGTCACCTGGACGGCCTGTTCACTGGGCCACATCCAAAGTTGTTTGGAGGGGAGGTCCGAGAATTGCATTTCCGACATACTCCCAGACGGTCCCAGGAGCTACTGGTCCTGGGGTCGCACCTTAAGGACCACCAGTGGCTCCTCCTACTCCACTAACCTCAGAATCTGCAGTGGGGGTTGTTCGCAACGCAGCCCGGTCCCACAGAACAGAGTCTGATTTTAACGAGATTCCGGGATGATTCATGTGCATGTTAGGGATTCGGGAGCACTGCCCCAGACAGTAAATTCCTCTCTTAGGAGCCATGAAATCTCACTTGTACATCGATTGCACCCAGCACAACCTGACACACGGTAAAACGCTAAGTAAATATTTGCAAAATGAATGAATGCCCACGACCACACTGAATGTTTATTCCTGTCAACTTGAGTGATTTAATTTGTTCGTATGTAGCAGCAAGGCTATATGTAGTTATCCAAGCAGAGCAATGAGACTTGGTGGGAGCTCCCGCACAGAAGATCCAGCTGTGGGCCTTGGGGAGGACACTAATTGTAGTATTCATCGGCCTTTGAACCCAGATTTAACGCATCCATTTTGGGCCAGGTCAACACTCCGGCCCTGGGCATAAAATGCTGAGGAGTACTCAGTCCCTGACCTGGAGGAACTTACCGCCTAGTAATCGTGCCACATTTGCTCATTTCTCGTTATGACCGTTCAGGCCAGCTTTTAGTAGAGGAGATGGCAGGAGGGGGTTCTGTACATGAGCCACCATCTGGAAGGTCCAAACCAGGGCCACCTGCTGGGCTCAGCAGAGCACAGTGATCACCGACAAAGAGTAGTCAGTACTCAGGAGGCCAACAGAGCCAGTGGGCAACACCTGGAGTATATGGCAGGTGGCAGGGTCACCCTCCGGGTGTCAGGAACAGGACTTCTGTTCTCAGAATGGGGACCGGCTAGAGCCGAGCAAGCCAAGCAGACCGACTTTCAGAGTCTGATTAGTGGGCAGCCTGTCAAGATAGAAAGGTGGAGACCCAATTGCTAGGATTGAAGAAGAAGAAAGATGGGACCCCCTCTTGGGATTCGGACAGAAACCCCACAGACCTGGCACACACATGAGTTTTCAGAGCCAGATCTGGTGCCCCAGTGAGGAAGGAAGAAAGGAAGCCAAGGGGAAGGGAGGGGAGGAAGGAGGGATCCTTGAAGGGCACGGTTTCCTAAATTCCCTCCAGTCTGTAAGAACTGAACCAAATATTCTAGTTTGGTTCTGACTGAAAGGGAAGTAGTCCTCTTCTGCATCTATGGCAGGTTTCACTAAATCTAGAAAGTTCTATGGGAGCTGCAAAGAGAAGTCTTGGAGGGCCCGGGGCAGGGGGGAGGGAATGAGACTTAGAAATGCAGTCTGGTGAAATGTGAGCACTCTAACAGGAGCTGAGAGTTGACAAAGCCCAGGTGGTCAAGGGGCACAGGACGAGAGCCTTCCCGTGTGCCCTTTTGTTACTGTGGATTGGCCCGTGAAGAGTGCCTCAAACCAATAAAACATCTAGGA
Source organism: Leopardus geoffroyi (assembly GCF_018350155.1). Classification (NCBI taxonomy): domain Eukaryota; kingdom Metazoa; phylum Chordata; class Mammalia; order Carnivora; family Felidae; genus Leopardus; species Leopardus geoffroyi. Next base: position 77,994,770 of record NC_059339.1, on the reverse strand, counting down.
GCCAATCCCAGTACTTAACTCTGAATTACTGGGGTGCCAACAGGCACCAGGCTTATAAATCTGTCTTTGATTATCTGGTTGGCTTAGCCAGGTCTCCAAAAGGAACAGTAAAGTTTTATGGTGTAGTTTAACAAGCAAACCTCTGAGTCAGGCTTTATCCTGGAAGAAATTTTCCCTGGTAGCATTCAAGGTCAGACTAGATTACCCAGCCCTGCTCTGATGCCCCAAGTGGGTAGGCTGAGGTTATCCTGTTGAATCTGAATAGATTTCTCATGCAGGTCTAGTGAAGTGCCCTTGCCTTCATGTACATTGATGTGCACGCACACACTTAGCCTTTTTGTAAGAAGTGCAATTATAAAGACTCTGATTGCTTGGTCTTTTGTTATTGCTATTGTTTTTACCGTTGCAGTTTGTGTGTGTGTGTTTTTTAATGTTTATTTACTTTTGAGAGAGAGAGAGAGAGAGAGAGAGAGAGAGAGAGCATGAGGGGGGGAGGGGAAGAAAGAGAGCAAGACACAGAATCTGAAGCAGGCTCCAGGCTCTGAGTTGTCAGCACAGAGCCCGATGAGGGGCTCCAACTCATGGACTGTGAGATCACCACCTGAACTAAAGTCAAATACTCAACTGAATGAGACACCCAGGCGCCCCTAATCATTTTTTTTTTAAGTTTATTTATTTTATTTTGAGAGAGAGAGAGACAGAGCATGAGTGGGGGAGGAGCAGAGAGAGGGAGAGAGAGAATCCCAAGCAGGCTCCGCACTGTCAGCGCAGAACCCCATGCGGGGCTCGAACTCAGGATCCGTGAGATCGTGACCTGAGCCAAAGTCAAGAGTCGGACATTTAACCAACTGAGGCACCCTCTTCCACTGTCGTTTTCAATTTCACTTTAGGGTGGTAAACTTAGAGATAGTATTTTCTCATTTCTCTGAAATAGTTTTTTATTGCTACTAATTAGTATTCAACTTGTCTTCAATTTATTTGTTCTTCCATAGAAATGCCATTTAAGTATGTTCAAATTGCTTAAAATGTAAATAATTGTTTAGAAATATCTACTAAGCCCCAGAAAATAACAAATAATTTAGTTATTAGTACTCAATAATTCAGTTAGTACAGAAGAACATAAGAACTCAAAACAAATACTTAATGCTATTTCTAGAAGTAAATGGAGCCATGATTGGGGATTATTTCAATCACAATGGCAATCATTTTCCCAGCGAAAATTCTGTTAGGGAAAGAGAGATTTTCAACTTGCGTTGTGGTATTTCAATGACTCAACAGGGTCCACAGAAATCTAGAGTGGATGGTCGAAAATGACAAGAAGGAATTCTGACCAAAAGAAAAAAACAAACCCATGAGTCCTTCAGTGAGGTAGTGGGATCCAAAAACCATCGCGGTGCCCTGATCAAAAGTCCCATCCAGAATTAGTTTCTCACATTAAAAACATGATGTCTGTGCCCAAACTCCCAAGTTTTCATTTTCCCTCTTATCTACCCATCTGATTCATCTCACGGTTTATTTGCCCCCAAAGCAAATTCCAGAATCATTTTGTCACTGATTCCATCTCGGAGCTGTAAAAAGCACTCATTAGATTATGCTTCAAAAAACTACTTTAATAGTTACAAAGTTTAAAAGCCTAATTTTAAAGGAATCTGGATGGAAATTTTTACATCCAGATAACAGTAGTTGCTTTCAAGGTTGTCCTCATTTGGTGTTACTGCTGAGAAAGTTCTGGAAACTTTTCAGAAACCAAGGTCGATTCTTTGAATACTCCCCGAGGCTCCAAGTCTTTTTCCTTTGTTTGGAGCTTTGCTTTCCAGAAACAACATAAAACTTATTTTTTGAGTAACGCGGGTGGTCTGTTGGGTAACACTATTTGGGTCTAATATCCCATTTGGACTCATGGGATGGATTTTCTTGTGTGATTCGTAAATCAATTCTGAAAGCAATCTCAGAAACATTTTATAGGTGTTTCAAACAAAGTTAAGATCCTAGGCAGCAAGTACATCTTCCCAGCATGGCTGTTTCAGACTGACATTAATCTGGCTAGAAATCACAATGCATTTTAAAAATGAATTAGTGTGAATTTACAGCCATGCTTCAAACACACACACTTTGTGAAGGCGAAGTGCTTTAAAGCAAGATAAAGACAATTTTTAAGTGTTTTACTTTTTAAAGTAAATGTTTTGTTCTTGCTTAGGGAGAAAATAGTCTGATTGCCTTCCCCAGCACGCACAAAAGATGAGAGTTGAGAACTATTTCATTGCCCCCAGTGCTATTTTGCAGAGACTCAGAGATGAGAGGAGAATAGAAATAAGGAGAAAACCGCATGCCTTGTGGTGAGCAGGGACAGTGCTCACCCAGTTTATGGTTCTGGAACAATGGCCTCCTTCCTCGCCATCATTTACACTTGCAAAAGCAATCATGCTAATAACCCCCCATATCCCGCAATTACGAATTTAGCATCCTGGATAGTCCGGATCCCAAATACCACTTAGAGTGGCTTGTATTTATATGTTGCTCTATGGTTTTTATAGGCCTTTCTTGCACGGTCGTCCAGAGAGGTGGACAGAGCAGGTAACTTCCCCCTTTTAAAGATAGGGATGTTGGGGGTGCCTGGGTGGTTCAGTCGGTTAAATGTCCGACTCTTGATCCCAGCTCAGAGATCTTAGTTTGTGAGTTTGAGCCTCGCATCAGGCTCTGCGCAGACAGTGCAGCCTGCTTGGGATTCTCTCCCTCCTTGTCTCTCTCTCTCTGCCCCTCCCCCACTCTCATACACACGTGTATGTGCACGTGCGCCTTCCCTCTCTCTCTCTCTCTCTGTCTCTCTCTCTCTCCTCTCAAAATAAATAAAAAATATAGAGATATTGAAGCACAGAGGATGGAGTGCTTTGCACAAAATTGCAGGACTAGTTAGCTGCTGATACAGATTTCAGACTTTGCATCTAATTAAGCCCAAACCTAAGGTCTTTCGTGGCAGGACGCACCCGGAGTTGAGTTAACGTCAGCATAGGACCAGGCATTCCAAAGCTGGCAACGGAAAAAAATCATATATGAGGCCCACTTAAAACATAATTTATTATGAAATATTTTAAGGAAACCTGAACTATACATATTCGCACAACGGATATCTGTTCGTGTACCCTCCGGCTGAACAATGAAACTGTTTACGTTAGAATTGAAGTTTCCAACCCTTCCCCACCTCGCCTGTCGGCTTCCCCGGGAGTAGCCCCTCGGCAGGGGGATCATTTGTGGGGTACTTTCTACTTGAAGACAATTTGCTTGGTCCTTGGCAGCATGAATCTTAAGGGGTAAAGGGCCTTCTCTGACACTTGGACCTGTGATCACCTGCCCCCTTTGTGGATTGACTGGGACTGGGGATGGGGGGGGGGGGTGACAGGAGCCTTGAGGTCTTGCACCGTGTGGTGACCCAGCTAAGTGCACTCTGAGGTGAGTTAACGCTCTTCAGTGTTGACCAGGTAGGAGAGCAAAGGGGAGAGGGAAATTCTGCCCTCCCCAACCCCAAGCACCAAACTGAAGGTTGCCCCCCCCCCGCACCCTAGTTTCATTCTTTCCCAAAAGGCTCTACTGAGGAGAGTCAGGTAGGCGAGGCCAGGGAGCCTCTTCTCACTTCTGCCATCTTGTTCCCTTCCCTACTCTGGTATCACCGCTCCACCTACCCCACAGGCGACCCGAGTGCCCCCGCTGCCCACCCTTCCATGCCCATCTGCCCAGAGGAGGCTCTCTCTCTCTCCCCATGAGCCCGCCAGGCTTTTGTTTTGTTTTGTTTTGTTTTGTTGTTTGTTTGTTTGGTTTTTGCCCCCACCGGACATGACCAGCTGTGACTCCTGCCGTGTCTTTCCAAGTGATAATTTTGTAAGCTGAGCTGTGGTGAAGGGAAGGGATTGGGGACACCCCATAAAAGGAGTGTTCTGTACATGAGAACAGTAGTTCACTGCCTTGGCCATCCGGCCTTGCAGGAATGTTTTTTTGTTTTTGTTTTTTTTTTATTTATTTTTTTTTTTGAGACAGAGAGAGACAGAGCATGAACGGGGGAGGGGCAGAGAGAGAGGGAGACACAGAATCGGAAACAGGCTCCAGGCTCTGAGCCATCAGCCCAGAGCCCGATGCGGGGCTCGAACTCACGGACCGCGAGATCGTGACCTGGCTGAAGTCGGACGCTTAACCGACTGCGCCACCCAGGCGCCCCTGCAGGAATGTTTTAAGGGGAGGGAGTTTCCCAGCCTGGCTTAGAGAAAATAGCTTGAAGGTATGGGGGTGGGTGGGAGAGAGCTCCCATCGGGGAAACAGTGCCTCAGAATCTCAGTTCACCGGAAAGGGAAGATGGCTCAGGATGCACACTTATTGAGGAGCCTCAAGTTTGCCTCCTTGATGTACTTTCCACAGAATGGCCCCCAAGATACTCTGGTGGTAGTAAAATGTTCTTCAGACAACCTCAAAGCTGTCCATTAGCAGATCACGTACGCTACCTATCAGGCGCCTTGGACTGTTTTTCTCATGGACTCTGTGATTACTGTTCGATTCTGAAATCCGAGTTTAGCATAATTACATTCTACTCATTTGTCAAATGCGGACACTTAAAATACTTCATGTTTGGAGCCCCTGGGTGGCACAGTCGGTTGAGCGTCCGACTTCCGCTCCCGTTATGATCTCACGGTTCGTGGGTTCGAGCCCCACGTCGGGCTCTGTGCTGACAACTCAGAGCCGGGAGGCTGCGTCAGATTCTGTGTCTTCCTCTCTCTCTCTCTCAAAAAAAAAGAATAAACATTAAAAAAATAATAAAAAAATAAAATACTTCATGTTTGTGGGGGGGCCTGGCTGGCTCAGTCAGAGGAGCATATGATTCTTCATCTCGAGGTCCTGAGTTCAAGCCCCGTGTTGAGTGTGGAGATCTCTTAAATAAGTAAATACATGAGTAGGAAAACAACAAACCAAAAATTCGAAATGTTCGTGGAATTAATTTTTCCCAATTTTTTATTTTGAAATATTGACATTTTCTGGAAGAGTTGAAAGATAATGCAACGAGCACACACCCTTCATCAAATTCATCAGTGGTTAACTGTTTGCCGTTGTCTTCTCTGTCGCCATTTCCATACACACACAGGTCCATGTATTTGCATTCCCCTTCTTACTAAATCATAAATTAAGTTGCAGAAATCATGGCACTTCATCCCTAAATACTTCAGTGTGTAACACTGGAGAATAAGAACATTTTCCTAATAATGACAACGCTTTACCATCCCATACCAAAGGTACAGATCATCAACAAACGGGGATTACGCTCCACCCCCTGGAGGTGGAGTATCCATGAAAATGATTCCAAATTCTCTGCTCAGAATTTGTCTTTTCTCTCCCATTTATTTGTGTCGTGTCAAATTAATTAAACAAGGAGACCATTGGACTGAGGTGACTCTATTGTCGTGGTGGCTTATGGAAGCAACCCCAAAATCGAAGCTTGTAAATACCTCAAAGTTACAAAATTGAAACCTAAGGATGACCAATTAATCACAGCCAAGTAGGCCTTAAGCTAGAGCCAATCAATAATTTCCTGCCTTTGTTTCCTCCAGAACTCCTGTGGGTAGAGCACTCCTGACTCTTTCCACCATTTAGATGCTGCCTGACTGATTCAAATAGATTTTTTTTTTTAATTGTGTCTTTATTTTTGAGAGAGAGAGAGAGAGAGAGAGAGAGAGAGAGAGACCAAGTGCGAGCAGGGGAGGGGCAGAGAGAGAGGGAGACACCGAATCCAAAGCAGGCTCCAGGCTCTGAGCTGTCATCATGGAGCCCAGTGTGGGGCTTGAACTCATGAACCAAGACATCATGACCTGAAGTTGGACGCTTAACCGACTGAGCCACCCAAGCACTTCTCAAATTGATTTTAGTTCAAATGAACTTTTTTTTTTTTTAATGTTTATTTTTGAGAAAGAGAGAGCACGAGCAGGGGAGGGGCAGAGAGAGAGGGAGACACAGAATTTAAAACAGGCTCCAGGCTCTGAGCTGTCAGCACAGAGCCCAACTCGGGGCTCAAACTCACAAACAGCGAGATCATGACCTGAGCCGAAGTCCAAGGCTTAACTTGAATGAGCCACCCGGGTGCCCCAATTTTTGTCTTTTTTAGAGAGAGAGAATGTGCATACCTGAGGGAGGGAGAGGGGCAGAGGTAGGGAGAAAATCCCAAGTAGGCTCCACACTCAGTGCGGGTGGGGGGTGGGGGGTGGGCTCTATCCTATGACCCTGGGATCACCCCCCTCCCCCCGGCCGAAATCAAGTGTCAGATGCCCAACCGACTGAGCCACTTAGGCGCCTGAAGGCTAAGTTTCATTATTTAAACAATAATGTCACTTTGTACATACAAATTGTAAAATCTGAAAAATAGAATAATTTTTTAAAATTATTAAAATATAGTCGACATACAACGTTGTATTAATTTGGATGTACAACAGAGCGCACTGACAATTTTACGGTGGTTTTTTTTTTTAAGTGCTGTAAGAAATGCTTTCAGCTTTCATTGATTGTTCTCAGGATCCGTACATTTCAATTCGTGCATCATTCCTAACAAACACACCAAAAATCTAAAAAAATCACGTGGTTGTGATTCTTCTCTCAAAGTCACTCCAGCGACCTTCCAGCTTAGAATTTGGAGGCAAGTTTTCCTGAACAGGATATCGAGTACGAATATTTTCAAATGTCGATAGGCTGTTACGTTGTTAGGTCCCACTAATTCACAATTTAATATCATACACCCTGCATGCTCAGATTTTCAGTCTTGCACAGCACATTAACAGTGTTAATAGGACAACTGGATTACCGCGGCCAAGATGTTACAGAGTGTACAAAATTCTGACAAAGAGAGCCAAGATCAAGGGGTGATTTAATTTAGGAAACAATTCTAGCAAAAACAACGGGGAATCGAAGTAACTTAAAATGTTGAAGACATATTAAATGCACGGTCAACTGCAAATTGCCATTTAGTCTGCTTGGTATTATAGGATATAAAAGCCACGCCCGCTATGGACTGTGAAGCTAATACCCAAGACGGTCAAAGCCCTCCACATGTGGGGTGCCTGGCTGGCTCAGTAGGTAAAGCGTGAGACTCTTGGTCTTTGAGTTGTAAGTTCAAGCCCCATGTTGGGTGTAGAGATTACTTAAAAATAAAATCTTAAGGGGGAAAAACAACACCCTCCCATACTCGATATCCCACTATTTTCTGGTTGTACCAAAAAATAAACAACCAGCAAACGATTTTACCTCTTAAAAAAATAACATTTACACCTCTTTCAAGTCTACTCATTTTGAGAGAGAGAGCAAGCAGGAGAGGGCAAGAGAGAGAGGGAGAGAGAGGATCCCAAGAAGGGTCCACACTGTTGACACGGGGCTCCGACCCATGAACTGCAAATTCATGACCTGAGCTGAAATCAAGACCGAGCCCTCCAGGCGCCCCTAACATTTACACTTTAAAAATAGGATGAAGTGGGAGTCCCTCTTCATCCTTGAAAATGTTTCCAGAGCTACTACAAAAACTTGCCTTTAGAAAAGAGTTGATAAACATATTCCTCCGGATTGGACAAGAAGGGAGCCAGGGACCACTGGTAAGACATGGGCTATGATATTCATCAGACTTGACGTCATCAGAGGCTGTTCTCGGTTTTCTGCAGGTAATTCTTCTTTCGTTTCTTGGTTCACCACTTCAGCCGGTTTTCCCTTTGCTTCCCTTCTTCCCTTTGTTTGCACTTTTTTGTCTGAAGATTTATCCTTTCCTGCCACCATTTTTTTGTTGTTGTTGTTTCCACATTTGCAGGAGCAGGGTTAGCGGACCGCCTCCTCTTGGGCTCCTGCTTTGCGGCCCCTTCTGTGGAGCTCACCTTCCTCTTGGGCATCAGGGTGGCAGGGCAGGTGCACCCAGAGCCTGCTCGAAGCTGGGGCTGCCTGGCCGCTGCCACTCTTCTAGCCACCCTAGCTCATCATGGGTTTTGTGGTTAGGTTTTATTTTGTTCTGAGCACTTTCTTGCTTTCTGGCACAAGGAGCAGCTCTGGAGGCACCTGGGGGGACTCAGCCGGCTAAGCATCGGATTCCGGCTCAGGTCATGGTCTCATGGGTGGTGGGTTCGAGCCCCGCGTCGGGCTCTGTGCTGACAGCTCAGAGCCCGGAGCCTGCTTTGGATTCTGTGTCTCCCTCTCTCTGCCCCTCCCCCGCTCATGCTCTGCCTCTCTCTGTCTCAAAAATAAATAAAAAACATTTAAAATTTTTTTTAAAAAGAAGATGTTGACTCTCTGACTCATCTGGTATATATTCTGCCTCAGTCCTAGGGTCAGCCTTTCCTCCAAGGCGCTTTGCTTCCTTTTACCGGAAAAGGAGATGAGAAACCAAGACTTGGGCACCAGATGTGCTCGTGGCGTTGCTACTGAGGTGTTGTTCCTACGCCCCCTCCGTTGACAGAGCAAGGAAATAGGTGTGTGTATACTAACCCGGGCACATGCACCGCTCTATAAATATTTCTATATGTAGTCAGCTGGGTGGACGTGAAGCTAAACATTAAGCACAAACATGCTGATGTTTCCAACTCTAATCCATTACCACATGGATGGTTCCAGCCTCCTCCCCTTGCTTATCTGTAACCTCTCATTCCAACAGTGACAAACCTGGCCCCTGCCATCTGCCGTCTACTTGACTGTTCATTGGCTCACAAAAAAATTCTAGGGGCGCCTGGGCGACTCAGTCGGTTAAGCCTCTGACTCTGAAATTCATCTCAGGCCACCGTCCTAGGGTTGGGGGATCAAGCCCTGTGTCGGGCTCCGACTGAGCCTGAGATTGGACTGTTGGGATTCTGCGTGGGATTCTCACTCTCCCTCTGCCCCTCCCTCACTCCCATGTGCATGCTCTCTCACTCTCTAGAGTCAAGGGGGGAAAAAACTTCTAATGTCTGTATCAGTTTCTGCCATTATTCTTTCTGATGCTTTGGTTGCCCCAGATGTGGCCAGTGGGATCCCTCCAAGCTCTCTCCTTTCACACACCTCCATCTTTAAGCATCTCATTGCTTTTGGCACAAGAAGATACTCTAGACCCACCTGGGCTTTGTCTCAGGCAGAAACTTAGCCAGATCTTCAACGATCCCTGATTCCTTTTAGTAGAGAATTATTATTCATTTTAGAGATTAGAGATTATTATATTTAGAGAACAAGATCAGGGTGTTTAGTTTGCTAATTGCCCCTAGGTGGTTCTTTGCTTCGTTTTGCTTTGCTTCACAGCCCGTTCAGTGGACAGAAACTCATCATATCTACGTAATGAACTTTTAGTGACACTTTCAATTCAAACCCAAATCCAACACTGTAGAATTTTCTTTCATTTCATCTCTCTATATTCCTTCTCCCACAGTGAGAGCTCGAGTTCCTGGCAATATCAGGATATTTACTGTACACACATATTTTCAAAATCTCCCCATTTAAAAATATGCCTGAGCCTTAAAAAATGGAATTGCTTAAGTTGCCCTCAGTCTTTTAGAGGCCCTGCCTGAGATCCTTTTCACAACACAGGGAGGCCAACCTGATTCCATCTACATTTGGGCGGGCCCTGATCCATCTGGCAATGGAAAATAGGAGATAAGCCAGCAAATGTCAGCGAAACCATTGTCCCTCAATCCTGGAGTCTCTTGACACTATCGTCCTGATATATCGTCCTCGATATATCGTCCCGATATATTGATATATGTTTTCCATTCATTTAACTTAAGTTTTTTTAAGTTTATTTATCTTTGAGAGAGAGAGAGAGAGAGAGAGACAGACAGAGTGTGACTAGGAGAGGGACAGAGAGAGGGGGAGACACAGAATCTGAAGCAGGCTCCAGGCTCCGAGCTGTCAGCCCAGAGCTCACTGCGGGGTTCAAACCCACCAACCTCGAGATCGTGACCCAAGATGAAGTCAGACGCTCAACCGACTGAGATACCCATGCGCCTATCAGTTCATATGACTTAAATTCGCACCTAAATGGAAAAAGGCAGCCCTGACTTTGGCAGGGCCTGTTTGGCTCTGAATTGAAATTGTCCTACTGGTTTTGTATCCAGAGACTCTGGAGTGAGCCAGGGAAGTCCTGTGTCACGAGATGGCACTGGCTGATCCTTAAGAACCTTACAGTTGCCAACGTTTGAGGATTAGGAAGCACCTTGGAGAAAGTTAATGCCATGGGACCACTGAGGCTCACTGGAGAAATTACCAAAAACAGTGCAGCATCCGGGGATGAGCAACATTTTGAAGGGTCTGGGAAAATCCATAGAAAGAATGGACAGTGATCTCATGGGACTGAAAAGTAGGCCATTGGAATAAATTCTGGTTCTACTTTCTTTCTTCCCTTCCTTCCTTCATGGACTTCACGTGCAGAATTGAGTTCACCGTACTCCTCATTCACAGCTCACTGTTAGCATGAGTTACGCAAAGCAAATTTGTTTCTTTTTCTCCTTTTAGCCACACAGCCACCCCAGTGGTTATATACATCGATATATATCTAGATATATATATCTATATATATCTAGATATATATGTAGATATATATATAGATATGTATAGAGATATATATATATGTATATATGTATATATATCTTTTAAGTTTATTTATTTTGAGATAGACAGAGAGAGCATGAGTTGGGGGCTGGGGCAGAGAGGGAGAGGGAGAATCCCAAGCAAGCTCCGTGAGGTCAGAACAGAGCTAGAACCCACGAACCACGAGAGCCAAAACCAAGAGTCAGACATCTAACTGAGGGCTCCCAAGTGGATTTACGTCCATTCTAACGAGGCTGCTATATGTTCTTACAAACAAGCTTGTAAAATGCTCAGTACTGAATTTGCCACATCTGTGTGGATTTCTTTAAGGAAGACACTGGTGACTTTGGGGAAATGCCATCTGTGCCTACTGGGGACAGGGCAGAGTGTCACTCACCATGGAGCAAAGGAGTAATTATCAGCCTCCACCAAGGCTGGCTAATTCGCTGAGAGTTTGTTTTGCAGGGAGTGAGGGAAAGAGTGCGAACAGGGGTGGGGACGGTTGGGTGGGGATTTAGGGTCTGAGGGAATTCACCAGTGCCTCCTGTCGTTTCCAGGAGTGTCTCTGTTGGATTATGTTTCTGCAGCGTCTGCGCCCTCTAGTGGCAAAAGAGCGGCAGTGGGAAAAGTGGGGAAAAGTAGGCTTTGGTGAAATAGATTCTGCAATCAATTTGTACCCACTCCAAGGTGTAAAATCAGGGCTGCAAAAAAAGATATCTAGTCTCCTAACAATCTGGTGGAAATAACTAGAAGATCACTCAATTCAGAGATACGAAACAAGAACCTCACAAGTGATGAGGGTTTTTGTTGGTGGTTTGGACTTACTGGCAAAATGTAACATATTGCCCAAACCCTGGAAATACATGAAAAATGAACATGCTGATGATATAGGTGCTATAACCTTTCAGGAAAGTTCTTCAGCAGTAGTTTTCCAAACGTGATGTGTTAATACTGTTTGACCTCAGGGAATTCTATCCCTGGGAGGTTTTTGAAGGACATATGAAGGGTCAAAGAGGTATTGGGGGGAATAATTATAGTTAAAAAGTAAAAATTTGAAAACAACCAATGTTCTCTCTCTCTCAAATAAATAAATAAATAAATGTTAAAAATAATTTTTTTTTCATAAATTAGCAGGATGCCCGGAAGTGGCTCATCTGAGTGACCAGTGAAAAGAAAGATAGTTAATATCACCAGGTTCTTTTTTTTTTTCTCAAGTTCTGAATATGTATTGCCCTTGTTTTAAATATAATTACATATTCACATCACTTGATTTTTAATAATCGGCTCTCCCGAGCCAGTACAAGCCAGCTTCAGCAGCCCTGAAGCCTCTAGGAGGCCTTGGCATTGAGCTGTCCACCGGAGACAGCCGTGGACGTGCTGCAGGTTTATGACTGCATTTTCTTATGGATCATGTGGGAGGAAGCAGGGAAGGAATCTTTAGGCAGAATGCCACAAGGTTCACTTAGACTCAGCTATGCCCTGGTCTCCCTTCTTCCTGATCTGCACAGAGGCTCGGAAGTAGAAGGATTTACTCAAAGGAATAGAAAGGAAAGAAAAGAAGCAGGAAAGGCTTCAATGCAGAAGGAACAGAACCAAAGCTCTGGAAGGGGGGCAGGTCAGGGAGGAGCTGAGGTTGGAAAGCCTCTCTGGCCCTCGGTTCTCATCCTTTGGCTCAAGAAAGGCAGACGTAGGGGGGCGCCCAGGTGGCTCCGTCGACAGAGCGTCCGACTTCGGCTCAGGTCATGATCTCGCAAGGTCCGTGGGTTTGAGCCCCACGTCAGGCTCTGTGCTGATGGCTCGGAGCTTGGAGCCTGCTTTGGATTCTGTGTCTCCGTCTCTCTCTGCCCCTCCCCTGTTCATGTGCTGTCTCTTTCTCTCTCTTAAAAATAAATAAATATTTTTTTTAAAAAATTTTTTAAAAAGGCAGACTTACTAGAGTGGGTGGGGGAACAGATACCTTTTGTTGGTCTAACCAGCATAACTAGTAGTGGGTGTGGTCAGAGCTCCCCTATCTGTCCTGGCTCCCATCTTCCCTCTTCTGGGGGTTCTTGACTAACCTCTGGGGGCGAAGAATGTCCTGGGTAGGGGGTGGCAGGCAGAGCCAGGATTGGGAAAGCGATCAGGGTGAAGTAGAAAACATAGGGTTACCAGATCATTCAAGTAAAAAGTCCATCAGGGCAGAAGAGAGGATGTTTCCCCACACTGGCCCCTCTGCCCTTGCCAGGAATGGAAGGGGGCAGGAAGCTTCCACTAAAGGTTTCCTACTGCGTCCTTCGTGCCATCAGCATCCCCGGGATGTTGTAGGGTTTTTTGCTATTCCAATTCTTCAATTTTTTTTTTCTGCTATTTTCTGTTTCTCTAACAGTTGATTGTGAATTACCTCCTTGGACTGAAGAATAAACATTCTTCCTCCACCTTCATACGTGTTAGTCTCATCTGTCAAAGTCATAATCTCTGTACCTGTAAGATGGGCATGCTTTTTCGTTCTGTTTAGCTATTCAGTCTGTATGTCTGCAAGCTTCACCTTCTGTTGAGTGTCAATAACTTTGGCTTGAAGTTCTGTGAAGACCTTCAACTCCAGATCCACGGGAGCCGCCATCTTGGTTTCTATCACCAAGTTCTTAGAAGGGAATTTTGCTAAACGCTTTTGTGGCAGAGAGATTTGATAGCAAGCATCAGAACATGGTTTGAACTGGGGGTTTCATTATCTCACATGGTAAGAACTTCGTGGGTCATAGAGTCCAGGACTAGTTAGAGAGGCAACTGCATGGTGTCTTCTGGGCCACGGGCTCTTTCCTCTTCCCTCCCCCCCAGGCTTTGTCAGCATAAGGGGAGCCCTTCAGGATTTCCAGAGGACCGCCACAGTTCCGCACCCCCAGGGACTCAGGGGCAGGTAAACAGTATCTGGGGATACTGGTGCCTTGGGAGCCACCGCGGAGTCTCCTTTCTGTGATTGGAAAGAAGTTTTCCAAGCACAGCAGCTGTATGGGAAATGGGCTCTCTCAGGAGAAGGAAGGGGAAGGGAGGGGCTCTTGGACAGATATAGTGTGTCCGTCACAATTTAAGCTCGGTGTTTTCATTGACATTTCTGCCAGAGCCCTATAAGATGCCATATTGCCCCCCTTTACAATCTGGAAATTGTTCCTCCGGGGGCTCCCGTTACATGCCCCAGACAAGGTTGTCGTCAAGACTTGAACTCAGGTCTGTGAGACTCTATATCCCGGACTTGTACCCACTGTAATGGAAGGTGTGGTTTCCAGACCCCAGTAGAAGACAGTATCATAAGTTAAACTTGTAATAGGCTTATGCCCCGGGTGAGCACCCACAGGTAGTTTTCATGCCCGGAAATGCTTCAAATGCCTCAAAGAATCAATCTTTGACATCTGAGACATCACTGTCAAAAGGTCAACGTGTGATCTATTTGCATGCATTAACGTTGTCCCTGTGAATCAAATATGTACCCGATATTCTGGGATAGAACACAAGTTAGGTAAGTGTGACAAGTGAAGGGAGAGACAAGCTGAGGTAAACTTGGTGTAGGTGGGGGCCGTTGCTATGGTACAACAGGGAGCGAGCAGGGGACACCCAGAGGCAGGGAGGAAACTTCCCTGGAGGGCGACTCCTGAGGAGAGGGAGGGCCTGGGCGGCCTGCCCCACACTTCTCCACTCACCTTTCATGTCCCGCCCTCCCCACCTGTGCATTCAACTCTACCCCGAAGGATGCATGGCTCCCTGAGGGTCAAGTTGCTAAAATGATTTCACTAACCTTTCTCATCCAGAGGAGAGTGAAAACACACTCTAGTTAGCTCTAGAAATTTTTGAAACCATCTATTTCATTACATTACAAAAATTTACATTTCTTCTTTTTTAATGTTTATTTATTTTGAGAGAGAGAGAGAGAGAGCTTGAGCGATCAGGGGAGGGGCAGAGAGAGAGGGAAAGAGAATCCTAAGCAGGCTCTGCACTGGCAGGGCGGAGCCTGACGTGGGGCTTGAACCTACGAACCGTGAGATCTTAACTTAAGCCAAAATCAAGAGTCCAGCGCTTAACCCACTGAACCACCCAGGCAACCCCAAAATTTGCATTTCTACAGCAAGATATCTCACACGTGTCGTTGGACACATGTGACCGCTAGGCCCCAAATGTCACCACACACTGAGAACCGTGCTCATATTTGCAGAAAGGATCAGAACCCCAAGCCCTGCCCATCCCTCATCTGTTGTCTTGTCTTGTCCAGGCTTTCTTGCCCTGTGTTCTTGTGGAAACCCTGAGGGATTTGACATGTGTACCTAACGCTTCTTTTCCCACAAGCTCATGGGTCCTCTCACATTTGTCCCCAGGTTCACTGAATCAACAGCCCCATAAGGGTCCTGACAACACCCCTTTCACTTCTGTGTTTCCTTAGGAGCCAGAAAGGAAAGAGGCTGTCGTCACTAAATCATCTCCATGTCTCATAGCTCCATAAACCCTGTGTTCCACCATCTCTGATCCCTCTGCTGGCCATCGGTCCCTTTCTGCCCTGCTGACCCCTCTCTCCTGGACCTTGGGGAAAGGTCTTTCTGTCGTTGTGTCCTGTTCTTCAGCTCCTGCTGCAGGAGGCTCCTAGTGGAAGGCTCCACACCACAGTCCTCCCCTTAGAGCAGTCAGGCTCTCCAAGCTCGGGTCGGTCAGAGGGAGGTGAGCCCACACTATCTAGAATCACTGCCTTTTCCTGACTTCAATAGCCTCCTACTGAATTTGACCCACCCCACCAGATTCGTTCATGTGGTGCCTTTTTTTTTTTTTTTTAAATCTCTGGTGTTCTCTTCTCCTCCTCCACAGTCTGGCTGTCACTGGGGTCTCAGCCCTGTAGATATATCCCTAATGAACTCTGTGAACAAGGTTCAAATTCTTTCCCATGGGAGTTCCCGGGGTCCCATTCTAATCCCAACCCCTGTTAACATCTCCCAAACACATGGTGCCCATTCAGAAAGTGCCACACAGGGGGCACCGGGGTGGCTCAGGTGGTTAAGTGTTGGACTCTTGATTGTGGCTCAGGTCATGATCTCATGGTTCGGTTTGTGAGATTGAGTCCTGCATCGGGCTCTGTGCTGATGGCATGGAGCCTTCTTGGGACTCCCTCTCTCTCCCTCTCTCTCTCTCTCTCTCTCTCTGTCCCTCCCCTGCTTGCTTGCTCTCTCTCTCTCTCTCTCTCTCTCTCTCTCTGAATAAGTAAGTAAACATTAAAAAAAAAAAAAGGCAAGAAAGTTTCACACAGAACATAAAGACAAAGCTAGTCTTGGAGTGGAAGGGAGAGGCAGCCAATGACTCTGAGTTCTGACCTGGCCAAGACAACTTAGTACATAAAAGGTGTGTTTTAAATTGCTTATTAATGAGTAAAGGTGCTGATTCAAACAATGTCCTACATTTCTCCCTTAAGTTACCCAAGGACATAGGTGGTCCTCACTGAGACGTGAACGGCTCCAGGGCGTTCCCTCCCCCATGTGCCTGTGCACAGTCTGTCTTCCTGTGACTGAATTCTTCCTTCAAGATTTGACCAGGCGCCATCTTCCAGAAAGCCTTCCCTTAACCCCCACATTCAGCATCAGCCAGACACATCTCCAGTCTGGACGTGCCACAGCACATCTGCCCCATCATTATTGTGATTATCTGTCCCTTGTCTCCAGCCGCCATTTTATTATCTGCGCCTCATTGATGGAGCTTATGACATTCATCTTTGGATTTCAGTCGCTTAACCAACTGAGCCACCCAGGTGCCCTGGGGGTTACCTGTTTTTATTAATTAATTTATTTATTTATTTATTTATAATATGAAATTTACTGTCAAATTGGTTTCCATACAACACCCAGTGCTCATCCCAACAAGTGCCCTCCTCAATACCCATCGGGCTACCTGTTTTTAATAACAGAGTAATTATGTTCATTCATCTATCCATAAACATACAGTAGTTGTCTTGGAAAAATAGAACGTTGGACCCCCAAACGACCCAAACTGATTTTTTATTTTACTGTTTATAAAATTAAGTTGTGGCTTTTATGACCTGTGCTTATTTTTATTCTTTTTTTCTGTGGAGCATTATTTATTCCCACTCTTAAAGAAGCATCAGAAAGAACAGTCAAAAAATGTTCTTTAGAAAAATGGAAATTGCTTGTTTGGGCCGGTGTGGGGGGGCGGTGGTAACATTACCCATTTTCTTTTCTATTTCCCTGCTCCTTTATCCTTCCTCGTCTTTCTGTTTTGTTGGTCTCTGAAACGTCTCAGAACAGATGTCTTCAACAGCTTTTGTCTGACTAGACTCGCAGTTCCTGCTACAAATCAATTTTTGTGTGTTCAGTTGTTGCTATTTGGAGTTCACCAAAAAGCAGCCAGAAGGTGCCTCAAAGTTACTTCGGTGTGCGGGGACTGCAATAACTTTTTATTTTTTAAGTTTATTTATTTTGAGAGAGAGAGAGAGCAAGCAAAAGCAGGGGAGGGGCAGAGAGAGAATCTCAAGCAGACTCCATGTGGAGCCCAACGCAGGGCTTGAACTCACAAACCGTGAGATCGTGACCTGAGCCGATTCCAAGAGTCAGACGCTTAACTGACTGAGCCACCCAAGCACCCCATAAAATGACTATTTTTTTTTTAAAGTAAGCAATCTTCGTGCCCAATGTAGGGCTTGAACTCACGACCCCAGGATCAAGAGTCACATGTTCTACCAACTGTGCCAGCCAGGCGCTCCTAAAATGACTTTTTAAAAAATGATGTTTTGGGGCGCCTGGGTGGCGCAGTCGGTTAAGCGTCCGACTTCAGCCAGGTCACGATCTCGCGGTCCGGGAGTTCGAGCCCCGCGTCAGGCTCTGGGCTGATGGCTCAGAGCCTGGAGCCTGTTTCCGATTCTGTGTCTCCCTCTCTCTCTGGCCCTCCCCCGTTCATGCTCTGTCTGTCTCTGTCCCAAAAATAAATAATAAAACGTTGAAAAAAAATTATAAAAAAAAAAATGATGTTTTGCAACGCTTTGTTTTGGGGGGCTGTGTGGAAGGAAAGGAAGCCATTAAGGGAAGCAAGGCGGCTTCTGGTGCTGTAAGGACGGACCCTAACCGCAGTGGCTACCGGTGGGGAGGGGGGGGTCCTGCTGGGGTCAAGATCCAAAAGTCTAGCGCGAGCGAGGAGGCGCGCTTAATTAAAGATTTGCTTTCGGGATGTGGTTTACAGGTGGCAATCAGAGCTCATGCAGCAGCACGAGAGATCACATTACATTCTGGAATCTCTTCACACTGCCAGAGCCGAGAGCAATGTTAGCCTGAGGCCAAGAGATGGCACTGTCGGCCCAGCAGAGAGAGCCAGCTCCCCCCCCCCCCCCCCCCCAAGGATGACGGGCCACCCAAATGCACAGCCTGGGATTTTTCAGATATGCTTTCTCCTTGGCTTCAGTGGCTCCCTCAAACCCCAAATAACTGCCCATGCCGGGCCACATAGGAGTCTTTTCTCCTCACCCTGAGGAAGGCCTGAGCTCCCAGACATACATGACCTAAAGCTGAGCCAGCCTCCTGGGGAGTTTCTAGTCCTGCTGAAAAGGGGATCTGGCAGGGGTTGGGAGGGGGAGCTTGTGAGTGCTCTTGGGAAACCGGGGCTGTCCTGGAGATAGCCTGGCATAACGACAAAGTCACAAAATCAGGGCCGGGTGAACGAGAGAAAAAACAGAGGAACCAAAGCGCCAGCAAAAGTAATTGGATCGTAAATCATTGCTGGGATGACATAAATCTTCTGCTTTCATGCGATGAACACATTTTGGCCTCACTTCGTCCAGCTGCCCCCAGAAAGTCAAGTTGCTTCGGCTGTAGATCAGTCCCTTGGAAAGTCTTCTCCCAGCCACGCAGCCTCCATCTTTCCGTGGGTTTCTCTGCACCATATTCTCCTTCTCGCATGTCACCTGCCACGTGGGGACAAGATAGGCTCTCTCACAAAAAAGAAAGAGAGGACTGTTTTTGAGCTCGGTTACAGAAAGCACGGTAATTAAGAAGGAACGGGGCTAGCCTCATAGCTTAGGTTGTGCCAAGTTCTTGATTAGCTACATGTGCACCTCGTGCTTCGTGAATCCTGTGGGGAAGATGTTTACTCAAAAGAGACTCTCCCTCCCCCTCAAGCATATTTGAGCCATTGTCCTCATTTCCACCTTCATCCTGGGTGTGCTTGTCAAACTAAACATAATGAGAAAGATTAAAGCCATAGGGAAAAACACATCCAGTAACACACTGATAAGGTTTAGAGCTGGGAAGGCCCTTAGCACGCCGCTGCCTGAAGGTGACAGAGTGCTGGGTAAAAATAGAGATGGCCGGACCGCTCCAGAGCTTCTGAATCACAATTCCTAGGGGCAGGCCGTCGTGATCTGCAGTTTCAATAATCCCCCCGGTGATTCTTATCATGAAGAAGCTTAGGAAACAGTATCTAAGAAATGATCAGGTTCAATAGTCCAGGAAAGGACCAAATAGCACATATTTAAGGCTCTGGGGACCGTGCCATCTCGGTCACACCTGCTCCGTACAGAGCGAAAGCAGCCATAGACTGTGTGTCAGTGATGGGCGTGGCTGTGTTCCAATAAAACTTTATTTACAAAAGCAGGCCAGGCACTGCAGTTTAACGACCGCTGTTTCATTTTACCGGTGAAGACACTTGCCGAGGCTGAGGCTAGTGACCCAGCCAAGCCCAGATCCCTGGGTCCCTAGAACAATGCTTCTTTTACCACCGTACCTCATGCTCCTACGTTGAATATAGACCCAGCATGGTCGGTTCACTGTTTTGGAACAAACGTTCTGTCATACCTCTTGTGGTCAGAGACTCTCATGATGAAGAAATGTGTATACCCCTTACAAATATATATATATATACACACACACACACACACACACACACACATATATACACACACACACACGCACACACACACATATACACACACATATATATACATATATATATATATATATATATATATATATATATATGAATGAAGAATCCACTGCTTATGTTAAGCAAAACCTAAAAATGTTCTGGGTCAACTAAAATTTTCACAGCTCAAACTGTTTTAAAAATGTTCTTTTAAACTTATTTGTGACCAAGTCAGTTTTCAAAAACGATGTGGCTTTCTTTTAAAAGGGAGGATTTAAAATAACTGACATCTCCCTATCTCAGTTTTTCACTTAAGAATTCAGACTTGAAAACCTTAAGAGACTTTAAATACAGAGAAGAGACTGAGGGTTGCTGATGGGGTGTTGGTTGGGGGGATGGGCTAAATGGGTGACGGGCATTAAGGAGGGCACTTGTTGGGATGAGCGCTGGGTGTGATGCGTAAGTGATGACTAAATTCTACTCCTGAAACTATTACTACACTATATGTTAACTAGCTTGGATTAGAATAGAATAGAATAGAATAGAATAGAATAGAATGAAGAATTCGAACTTGAAATCTAATATAAAATTTTCTGAATCTAGTATTGAAAATCTAATGGTCTTCCCATTTTATTTCTTATACAACAGCGCCCTCTGACGGTGTAACGTTTCCTAAAATTTATGTGTTAGATCATCACAGCGGTACTTTATCTCTAATTTGTGAGCTTCACGGTGCCCAGGTAATTCTAGCGGTACAAAGTTCCCAAAAGCCATCGGAAGTTGTTAAACACGCGGTGCTTTCACAGAGTTACTTAGCAACAGATGTCGCCAGAACCTTCATCTGATGCAACCTTAACCTCTTGACAAAACCAATTATTTATTTTCTTTTGTTTTTATTGAAGTGTGGTTGACATACAACATTTTCTCAGTTTCAGGTGTACAACATGGTGAGTCAACGTTTTGTGACCAAGTCATGAATCACCTTGAGAGGATATCTAGTTCTCTGGACACGTCTTTCTAAACAACCAACCCCGTTTTAAACAACCTTTTAATCTTCCCGACCCCTTTTAAACAACCGCCCTAGAAACCAATTCCTTCATTACAACAGGCCAAGTTTCTCTTGTCCTGTTCTCCTGGTAGCAGGGAGCATCTGGTAGCCATTTTCTTTGTACATCTAAAGGACCATCCTTAAAGTGCGACATAGTTGCTCTTCTCCTGGCAAAGCAGCGGACTCTTAGCATTTTCTCAGAAAACTTGTCCTCCAGGGCTTTAATTCTGAAGTCATTTTTATGGGTCTGGAGCCTCCTCCAGGCTGCCCACACCCTCTTAAACTGCATGGATTTAGAATGGGCTCAGTCCACTGGTGAGCTTTGACTTCTAAAGGAAGAATCTTAGAAGAGAATTTTAGAATTTTAGAAGAGTTGTGCTTTCATCTATTGGGTTGGCGGGGCCTCTGGTTACTTAATGGTGATCCTTTCTGGTATGAGCCACACTCTGGGAGTATCGTGGGGGAAACCAGAGAGCTGAGATCCTGTTTACTTCTTGGAAGAAGGTCCTCATTCTCTTTCAACCATCAGAAGCTCATGTCCTTCTCTCAAAGGGCAGGGGATATTTGTGTTTGGTTGTTGTTGTTGTTGTTGTTGTTTTGGCTTTGGGGGGTGTTTTGGTACCCAGAAAATATTTGTCTGGAATATGGAAACAGGCATTTTTGGAACTCCTGTAGAATTATTTGTTGTGCTGGAATTAGGAAATTTTTAGGATGAAAAACAATGTCGCAATTGTTGCTTTAAAAAGCCCCAGAAAACATTGGCATTTAAATGACCCTAGTCTCCTTTCCCTTTCTAGTTCTTGCATGAAGGGTACTTTCAGCAGCTTGTCATGGTTAGTGTCCCGTTTTCACCCAACTTTTATTTGGAAAAATCTCAAATCAACAGTGAAGCTGAACACGCATAGACTCTTCATCTAGATTCACTAGTTGTTAGCATTTCCCCATATTTGCTTTATTGTTCTCTCTCTTCACACATTCACACACACACACACAAACACATACACACACACACACACACACACCACTTTCTTGTTTTGACTGAAACGTTTGAAAATCAGTTGCTTCCCCTCCCCCCCCCAAAAAAAAAAGTTAGAGAGGGAAGGAGCCAAACCATAAGAGACTCTTAAGAACTGAGAATAAACTGAGGGTTGATGGGGGATGGAAGGGAAGGGAAGGTAGGTGATGGGCATGGAGGAGGCACCTGTTGGGATGAGCACTGGGTGTTGTATGGAAACCAATTTGACAATAAATTTCATATTAAAAAAAAAGAAAGCAAATCAGTTGCTGACACCCTAAGACTTCACCTCTAAGAGCTTCAGCCGACTCCTAAGAAAATGGATATTAATTCCAGAACATCATCTAATGCACAATCCATATTCAGATTTCCACAACTGTCTCCAAAACGTCTTTTCCTGGCTGTTGTACTTTCTGGTCCAGGTCCAATCTGGGCCCACATGGCATTGGTGTCCAGTCTCTGGAGTCTCCTTCTAATCAAGAACAGTCTCCTCACTTTCTATGTTTTTCATGACATTGACTTTTGTGTAGGATCCAGGCCAACTGGTCTCGCAGAATGTCCCATATTCTGAAATTGTCTGATTGTTTCCTTATGATTACATTCGAGTTAAACATTTTTGCCAAGAATGCCACACTGGTGATACTGTATACTTCTTTTCACATCGCATCAGGAGGCTCAGAAGGATGATGCTAAGTTGATCGCTTTCCTAAGGTGATGTCTGCCAAGTCTAAGGTGAAGACATATTTTCCCAGTGTACGTGTGATACTTGAGTCTGAATGGCATGTTCTCTGCTAATCTTATATCCGGTGGTCTTATTGTCCGTTGTTGATCTTTGCCTGAATCAAGACAAGGGGCTGCAAAATGGTGATTTTCCAGTTTTATAATTTCTTCCAATTATTAGCTGGTATTGTTCTGTAAAGAAAGAGTTTTCTCTCTTCCTTCTCTCTCTCTCTCTTTCTCCCCCCTCCCTTCTCTCTCTCCACCCAGTGCTCTTGACTAGAAGAATTCCCAAAGCTTCACTGAGTGACACCCTTGCTACCTTTATGACAGCTGACCTGGAGTGGAGGGTAGTGAAAGCATCTCAATTCTGTTGTGTTTCTCCTAATAAAATCACATAAATTTGCATACCGTTTCAAATTGAATTTATTTGTTTCTTCCTGTTGTTTCAAACTGAATTTATTTTTTTCCTCCTGTGGGACCAGGGCTTCCTTGTTGATTCTCAAAGCAGGTCACAAAGGGACCAAGTGGTGTTTGATGAAGGGGAAGGGCAATGGCCATGAACTTCACTGGGCCTTATAGGCCGAGTATCAATTTTGCTGTCTTCCCCTAGTCTGTTCACGCTTTCTTCCTGGCGACTACTTCACACCTTCTGCTCTCTCTTCAAACCTTCAAAGCCACCTCAGCTATCTGCACTTGTAGCTAACAACCTTGATTTCTACTTTTGGAATCAGAGGAAGCAGCTAGAAAAGAGTTTCATGTTTCCCTGGCACTATGGCTCCCCACCCCATCCCACTGGCATCTGTACCCCAATATTCTGCTTTCCCTCCCAATAGCACAGGCAAGCTCTCCACACTCCCTTTCCCGTGAGAATGTAAAGGATAGGGCCTTTTTCAGTGTTGTTCACTTTTGTGTGCCAGATGACCCAAACACTAAACTCCCCACAAATATTTGTGTTGCATAAATGAGTGAATGAAATTAGCCCCCCCCCCCCATTCATTTCTCGCTAGGCAGTTTTGATCAATTTTAGAGGGACAAGGGTATAGGGAACATTTGATAAATTGGATGGAAACCAATCTCTTATAAAACAATTTGTTCTCTAAATAATCCAGGAAAGCAGACTTTTCATTTAATTTATATTTTAAAATATCTACGCACCTGCACAGTTTTAAAAGTCAAACAGTTACATTGCCTAAAATGAGAACCAGCATAGCCCTGCCCTATCCTTCCTAATCTTGATTTTTCAGTCTTTAGGTAAAAGCATTTTCACTGATTTTACCTATTTTTCTTGGTATTTATCCTCATATTTCTTATATATTTTTATATAACTGATTTATATGTAATATTTTTTTAGATATTCTCTAATGGCTTTCTTATTTGGAGGATGAGAATTTATTGCTCTTAAATGGTTTCTTCTCTCCAACATTTCTTTTCCCTACCCCACTATGCTTACCACTATAAATATGTCATAGGTTTTGTTTAAACCAACATTTATATGCACAGAAGAGCCATGTAATATACTTTTTGTACAGCTTTCTATTTTCCTTGGAGATAATAATTGCCTTGGGTTTTTTTTTTTTCCAATTTGCTTAGTTTTCTTTGTATCATTAATTTATCCCCAAACTCTGTCCCAACAGAATAAACCTTCCAGTAATTTCAAACACATCTCTCAATTTCTTTCTTTCTTTTTTTGTTTTTGAAACATCCCTTTCAAGCCTTTCATCCTGTTACTCCAACCTACAATGGTTGCTCTCAAGGTCTGCACTAAGTTGTTATCCTAGGATCTCCCTCTGCCATCACTTTTAGAATTGTCTTAATCTCCCTCTTTGGTTCTCCCATTTCCTGGATCCCATGTCATCTTCTTTCTTGATTTATTCAGTCATTTTGATGAAATTCATACTCAAGCAGCTTCCTGAGAAATGAGTGGGAGATAAATATATTGGGACTTTGCATATATGAAAATGTTTTCATTCTATTCTCATCCTTGATTGACATTGTATTATTTTTTTTAATTTTTTTTAATGTTTATTAATTTTTGAGAGAGAGAGCACAAACAGGGGAGGGGCAGAGAGAGGGAGACACAGAATCCGAAGCAGCCTCCAGGCTCCAAGCTGTCAGCACAGAGCCCGATGCAGGGCTCGAACCCACAGACTGGGAGATCGTGACCTGAGCCGAAGTCGGACACTCAACCAACTGAGCCATCCAGGCACCCCAACTTGATTGACATTTTAAAAGGGTATAAAATTCTTAGTTGGAAATCATTCTTTTTCATAATTTTGAAGGAATTTCTTCTGTTAGTTCCCAGAGTCATTTTGTGAAACCTAATATATGTTCAGTTCTCTGTCTTTTATGTGAGATGTGTGTGTCAGTGTGTGCGCACACACATGTATGTGTGTGTGCGTGTGTGTGTGCATGTGTGTGTGTATTTTCCTCCCTCTGATAAAGGAGAGGAGAGAGAGAATCCCAAGCAAGTTCCATGCTGTTAGTGCAGAGCCTGACACAGGGCTTGATCCCACAAACTTGTGAAATCATGACCTGAGACGAAATCAAGAGTTGGACACTCAACCAACTGAGTCACCCAGGTGCCTCTCTCTGATGGGTTTCTTAAAAAATTTATTGGTCAAGTCACTCAGTAGGTTCTTTCAACCCATAAACTCATGTCCTTCAGTTCTGGGGAGTTTCCTTGAATTCATTCTTTGCTGCCTTCCTCCTCTACATTTTTTCTATTCTCTTTTTCTGGATCCCCTACAATCGAGATGTTGGACTGCTAGAATGGTCTAAACTTTTCATCCTCTCCTATTGTCCACTTATTTAGATTCATATTTTTTTAACTGGGAGGTTTTTTCAGCCTCTTTTCCAATATTTTTCGTGAATTTTTATTTTTGCCCAATAGTTTCAGTTTACGAAAGCTTTTTTGAGGGGGGGTATTTCAAAAGTTCTTTTTCTTTCTCTTTCTTTCTTTTTTTTTTAAGATCTATTTAAGTAATCTCTAAAAACAATGAGGGGCTTGAACTCACAACCCAGAGATCAAGAGTTGTGTGTTCTTCTGACTGAGCCAGCCAGGTGCCCCCAAAAGTTCTTTTTTTTTATGGCTTCCTATTTTTGTCCACAAATGCAACGTCCTCTCTTTTGTCTTTGTGTATTTTAATGGTTTTAAAAAATTGTTTCCCATTTCTACATTGCTTTTCTTTCTCTGATTTCCTTTATTTGTTTGGTTTTATCCTCATCCTTTCATATTAGATAATTTATTCACATTTCTAGTGACCTCTTCTTTCATAGCTAGTGAGGCAGTGACAAGATGACTGGGAACTCTGTGTTTCAATCTACAATGAATCCTTTTTATTCTAAATGATTCTAAATCATTTATTCTAAATGATAGGCTCCTGGTGTATACGTTTGGATGTCTGAGTTATTGGTAATAGAATGGGGGAATCAATAAATAATATTCTTTTATTCCCCAAGTGAGCTTGAAACCAATGGAGGCACACAAATGGAGATCAAAGCAAGAGCTTTATTTCTGATAATGCTGATTGGAGAATGTGGTTTTAGATGTATCCCTTTTTTAAAAAAAATTATTTTTGAGAGAGAGAGAGAGAGAGCACACACACATGTGAGTATACTCTCAACTCTCTTGAGACTGTGGGAGGGGCATAGGGAGAGGGAGACTCTTAGGCAGGAGACCCACGCAGGGCTCCATCTCACAATCATGAGATCATGACCTGAGCCAAAAATCAAGAGTCAGAAGCTTAACCAACCAAAGTACCAGATGCTCCAAGAGGTATCCCTTAATTAGACCAAGTCACAATGCATTCCCTACAATGCAGATGGAAAATTTCAGGTCTCTTTCACACAGGCAAAGCATGCCTGTAAATCTTAACCTACAGTGGACAGTAAACCTTAATGTACTTTCTTGGAAGAATATTGTCTAAAAGACCTGTATAGTGATACTGATACTGTTTTTCACTGAGCCCTTATTGGGCTCAAAAAGTCTTTTTTGATGAACTAATCCCTACCTTAACCTATCTAGAATACAAGGTCAAGGTATGCCTCTGTCATGTAAGGCAAGTTGCAGCTCACTAAAGGAATTAACTTCCTGCCTTTTTCAGAACAGAAGCATCACTCTCCACATTTTTCAGTCTTCAAGGTCAACTTTGTACCTGTGCCTGTTTCCTAGCTAAAGCACCAAGACGCTGGGGTTTGGGAAGTCAATAAACAGCTCCATTCAAACATTCCAAATTTGGAACCAAATGAGAAATGAAACATAGGAGGCAAATAAATGATCAAAATGTCAATGTTACTGATTAAGCTGATTGAAGAATGTGATATCAGATCTGAGGCCTAATAAGCTTATTGACATCTGTCCCCAGACAAATTAGTCCAATTTATCCAACCCGGCTCTGAAACATAAGGACAGTCACAAGATCCACAGGCTCTTTATATATTCCCTAGTCATCTCATAAGGAGAACAGACAAAAATAAAACTGAGCCTGGGTGGCTCAGTCGGCTAAGCGTCTGACTCCCAGTCTCAGCTCAGGTCTTGATCTCAGGGTCATAAGTTTGTGACCCTGAGGGGGGAAAAAAAAAGATGGCAAAAAAAAAAAAAAGAACATGTTTCATTCATTTGAAATATAATAGGTATTTAAAAATAGATGTTTGCTGAATGAATAAATGCATAAACAAATCAAAGAAAGTGTAGTTGGCAAATTATTTTTTATGGCGATATAGTGTCTATTAATTTAGGAAGAACTAACAAGAGAAAAAAAGACAACTAATACTCAATGGGAAAACGTGGCTTATTTAACTTTGTTCTAAAGTTGTGTGGCTCTTGGTTTCGTGTCTCATAAAAAGTAATGCTCAACTAGCCAGGAAGTCACCAAGAGCCTATTTCCGGATGTTTAAAGAGAAACAATCTCCAGAAGGTTATTGACCATTAATACACTTTACAATTGGGGGAGATTTTTATTTTCTTTTTCATTTCCTGTTTCTTATCTTATGTTCTCAAATTGAGGACATTCCTTGGCCAGAGTAGTGCGTTTCTGCACGATCTGCCTCCTGCCATTTATCAAAACTTTGTCTTGACCCTTTACAGTTAATCAAAACCAGGAGGCAAAATTTCAGAAAAGGACAGAGTTGTAGTTTTCACAACAGGAGTAGTGAGTGAGTGTGTGTGTGTGTGTGTGTGTGTGTGAGTGTGCGGGTGTGCGATTGGAGGTGGTGCTGATGGTAAGACACAAAGGAAAGCATGGACTTTGGTTAGTGATGTGAGGAGTGAAGGACTTTTACAGAAATGCCAACTAGGTATCAACTTACACTGTTGAAAATATAATATGATGTGGTATACATATGCCAGGATTCTTGATAGCGATAACAAAGTGGATCAACTTCAACCCCAAACAATTGTTTTTGTTATTGAACTTGTTTTGTTTTGCATCGAACATGAGGCGATGAATTTAAGGTTTCCATTTATGGTTTCCAAAAAGAAAGTAATTTGGCAGTGATAGTTTCCCACTAAGGGCAAATAAATTATGCTATGACACAAATCTGGTTTCCTTCTTGTCAATAGTGATTACCATATGTCAGCTAAGGTCGGCCTGATTTATCGGCATGAGAAGTTTCATGACCAGCAACTGTGACCATGGTAACCACTGAAACACCCTATTACATTCTTTTTGGCTTGGACTATTTGGAGAACCAATGGTCATTTGGCCATGGGAAAATGGAGCACCATATTCCTTCTGGAAAATTTTTGATGAGTAGGTAGAACAGAGGGAAAATGATGATACCTGACTTTCACTGAACATGTATACTCTTCCAAGTACCATTATAAGTACTTTATATGCATTATTTCATTTTTTTCTCATAATTCATTTATTTTTTAAGCTTTTACAAATTATTTTCATCATTTTAAAATTATAATAATTTTAGTAGTTTAATAATTAAAAAAATATTTTTGAGAGAGAAAGAGAAACAGAGCACGAGCGGGAGAGGGGCAGAGAGAGAGGGAGACACAGAATCCGAAGCAGGCTCCCGGCTCTGAGCTGTCAGCACCGAGCCCGAGGTGGGGCCCGAACTCACAGACCACAAGGTCATGACTTGAGCCGAAGTCAGATGCCTAACCGACTGAGCCACCCAGGTGCCCCATTATAGTTCATTTATTTATAGAAGACAAAATTAGGCTTGGAGAGATTAAACCTCCTTCTCAAGGTCATACAAGTAGTAAGTAGTAGATATGGGATTCAAACCTTGCTTTGTTTGGATTTAAAGCCTGAGCTCCTAACTACTGTTCCTCATTGCCTTACCTCCCTACCTGGGAACTGGCATCTCCGTGGGGTTAGTCACTGTATCCTATTAACTCCGCATTCTATCTTAAATCCACCTGTGCATTCCTATTGCCAGTACACTTCCTTATGCCACGTGGGGATCATCATGTCACATTTCCACCTGGTCTGCCTACATCTGCCATCTCTTATCTGAGTCCATTTTGTATATCACAGGCAGACCAATCTCCTTTCATCCCCAGCTTCAACATTTATTCTACCACTGCATGTTGAGCACCAGCTGCATGCTAAGCTTGGCTCTGTGTAGACCCCATCCCTAAGGGATCTAGTCAACTTCATGAGGTTAGTTCTGTGTGTTTACACAACCATAGGTCCCATTAACTACCCTGGAAATGCTAACCTACTCCATTGGACTTTCACAACCATCTATGATACAGTCCATCCACCCATGTGACTTTTATTTTTAAATTTTTTTCAAGTGTATTTATTTCTTTTGAAAGAGAGAGAGAGTGAGAGAGAGCCCAAGCAGGGCAGGGGCAGAGACAGAGGTAGAGGCAGAATCCCAAGCAGACTCTACACTGTCAGCACAGAGCCCGTTGCTGGGCTCAATCTCATGAACCATGAGCTCATGACCTGAGCCAAAACTGAGTCAGATGCCCAACCGACCGAGCCACCCAGGCGCCCCAACTTTTATTTTTTGTATATAACTCCCACCCACCCAATCTCCAAACTGGGCCAGGTTCGTGAGTTTTAAATTTGGCAAAGACGATCCGTTATTGAAGATTTTTTTCATTCATTCAACAAATATTTACCAAATGTCTAATTTTTCTCAATCATTAGGGGCTATATAGTCCTAAAAATGTATAAAACTTTGTTTATGAAACCAAAACAAATGCATTGTTTAAAGGTTACCTTAAACCATCGTCATTGTCTACACTTTAGTCTTGTTCTTCAGCTTTCTTTGGTGACTTCTGTTCTCCGTGGTGGTCACGGGTGTCTCTACCTCAACCTGAGGTGTTTCCATGTAACTGCTCACTTCTCCAACCTCCGTTTCCTTTTTTGGTTTCTTATTGCTATTAGAATTTGTATACATTTGCGGACCCTTGCAGCTTACAGAAGCAACCCAACCTTTTTTTAAATCAAACTTTAAAGAAGTGTCTTATGGAAACTTTATTGTTATTACTATTTTTTGACAGAAAGTTTAAAATGAAAAAGAAAACAAAAACCACAGGCATATCAGCAGTAGGGCCATATAATTATGGAGGAATTCAAATTAAATGTAGGTTGCATCCCTATCGTGCTGCCATTTCTCTCCTGTAGCTCCTTGGGTCTAAAATTTCTGGTCATCCTGTTCTTCTCTTCATCACAGATTACTTGACTTTTTTCTTTGTTTTTGTTTTGTTTTTTGGGTTTTGCAAAAGTTTCAACAAAAGGTTTACAAATTTTTCTAACAAGGGAAAATTAAATTTGGGTTTTTTTCATTTGCAAAATATTTTTGATTTCTCGATTGAAAAGATAACTCAGTTTAACTGATATGACCCAAGCTGACAGAAGGTTGACTTGTTTCTTTATTTTTTTTTTATGTTTATTTATTTACTTTGAGAGAGAGAGCACGTGTGTGAGTGGGGGAAGGGCTCGATCCTGCAAACCACGAGATTTTTGCCCTGAGCCGAAATCAAGAGTCAGATGGTCAACGCACTGAGCCACCCAGACGCCCCTCATTTTCCTCTACTTAGAGCAAAGTAATGACAGGCAAGAGCGTCAAATGAGGAAAAGCTAATCCAATTCACAATCAAACAAGCATGCTCTGGGTTCAGAGCCAACTAAAAGTTTGAGCCGACTTCTGTCAGTGCCTTTCATTCAACCAGATGGAAAGTTTTAGAAGTATTATCCCTTCAATCCTTTGAAATAAAGGATTTGTCTCTTGTTGGGAAATATGTGTCTCATCATAAAAATGGAACACAGTGTCTTTGGTTTAGTTATTCTCAAGAGAAGCAGACTTTATTGTGCTATGTGCCAGGAATATAGTAAGGCAGTAGGGATGGGGGTGAACTGATTGCGGTGAATTGATTTCAGGCATGAGAGGCTGGGAGACATTTATATAGATAGATGGATAGATTCGGAAGAGAGAAGCTGTAGGCTGCTTTCCCAGGGTACCAATATTCACGGAACAAATTCTCAGAAGGAAATCAGTCACTATGCCTTTTTTTTGTTCATGTTCAGTATTCATGAAACTAGAACAAGCCAAGAGGAAAGGACCAACTTCAGAAGTGTGATAGATTCAAGGTTTTTAGAAACCATAAGCTCGGTTATAAAGGAATCTGAACAAAGCTAGGTATGAAACAGCATTCTCAGGGTCTTGGCTCAAACTCGGGCTTCTTTTTCTTTAACCATTGAAAAAAAAAGTGAAGATGGATACCCTTTGGGGTACCTGGGTGGCTCAGTTAGTTAAGAGTCCGACTTCGACTCAGGTCATGATCTCGCGGTCCGTGGGTTCGAGCCCCGCGCCGGGCTCTGTGCTGACCGCTCGGAGCCTGGAGCCTGCTTCAGATTCTGTGTCTCCCTCTCTCTCTGCCCCTTCCCTGCTCGTGCTCTGTCTCTCTCTCTCTCTCTCTCTCTCTCTCTCTCTCTCTCTCAAAAATAAACATACATTCAAAAACTTTTTTTAAAAGATTGATACCTTTCTTATACCATACACCTTGTGCTAAAATAAATCCCAGACTGATTTGAGGTTTTAATGTAAAATATAAAACCACGTAACAACCAAAGGAAAATACAAACAATAAATAGAGAAAAACAAAAACAACAAAAAATACAGTTGAATACTGATATAATCTTGAGGTACAAGTGGCTACGTGAAGACAAACCAACAGCAAACATTGTAAAGGAAATGAGAGGTAGCTTTGTTTTTATTCAAGTTAAAAAACTTTTTACTCAGGATGAAAGCACCATAAACAGAGGCAAACCAAAAGGACGTGGGCAAAAGTCTCATCAGTTTCCCTTTGGTTGCAAGCAGTCCACTCAAGCTAGTGCATCACAAACAGAAGAAAAGGAACAGCAGGTAGGGATACAGGAGTATCTCACAGACTCCAAGGACAGGAGCATAGCTGGACCTCAGGAAAAATGGGAACAGGGCACGGAAAACCATTGGGAATGAAGGGCTGAAGTGGCCATTCTCAGAGTTGTCCTGGGACCGCGGGTCCCCGGTCACCCATTTCTCAGTCTACACTGTGGCTCCCTTCTTATCTCTCGGACTGTCTTTCCCACCGTCTCTCTGCACCTGCCTGCTCCCGACCTTGTAGGTCTTCAAATCTACCCACATACGGAAGCTGTACTCCACAGTCACTTGCTCCCAAGACAGTGGTGACCTGGTGACCTGAGCAGGACGAGGCCATTCCCCGGCCCATCAGTCCTTTTCTGGTGAGAATGCAGGCTCCTGATCTCATCACATTTTCTGATCTAGCTCCCAAAGAGCCCACTCCAACCCCACGGCAGGGTCTGCCGGACGGTAAGCACCGCCCATCCTGAAGAGGCATCTCAAAGGGAACCGTGCAGGTCCATTTTTTAAAATTTTTATTTAAATCCAAGTTACTGTAATAATGTCATAATCACTAAGTTAATGAATTCAGTGATTCATCACTTACATATAACACCCAGTGCTCATCCCAGCAAGCGCCCTCCTGAATGCCCATCACCCATCTAGCCCATCCCCCCACCTGTCACCCACACCCCCCTCCAGCAACCCTCAGTTTATTCTCTGTACATAAGAGTCTCTTTTGGTTTTCCTCACTCTCTTTTTATTTTATTTTTCCTTCCCTTCCCCTATGCTCATCTGTTTTGTTTCTTAAATTCCACATATGAGTGAAATCATCTGATATTTGTCTTTCTCTGGCTGACTTATTTCGCTTTGCATAATACATTCTAGTTCCATCCATGTTGTTGGAAATGGCAAGAGTTCATTCTTTTTGATTGTCAAGTAATATTCCATTGTGTGTGTGTGTGTATATGCCACATCTTTTTAAAAATTTTATAATGTTTATATTTATTTATTTTTTAATGTTTATTCATTTTTTCTTAAAATTTTTGTAACATTTATTTATTTTTTTTTTTTAATTTTTTTTTTTTTTTCAACGTTTATTTATTTTTGGGACAGAGAGAGACAGAGCATGAACGGGGGAGGGGCAGAGAGAGAGGGAGACACAGAATCGGAAACAGGCTCCAGGCTCTGAGCCATCAGCCCAGAGCCCGACGCGGGGCTCGAACTCACGGACCGCGAGATCGTGACCTGGCTGAAGTCGGACGCTTAACCGACTGCGCCACCCAGGCGCCCCAACATTTATTTATTTTTGAGAGACAGAGAGAGACAGAGCGTGAGCAGGGGAGGGGCAGAGAGAGAGGGAGACACAGAATCTGAAGCAGGCTCCAGGCTCCGAGCTGTCAGCACAGAGCCCGACGAGGGGCTCGAACTCACGAACGCGAAATCATGACCTGAGCCAAAACCAAGAGTCAGAGGCTTAACCAACTGAGCCACCCAGGGTCCCCATACCACGCCTTCTTTATCCATTCATCAGTTGATGGACATTTGGGGTCTTTCCATAATTTGGCTATGGTTGATAGTGTACAGGTCCCTTTTAAAAGGTAGGTAAGGAGGGGCGTCTGGGTGGCTCAGTCGGCTGAGCGTATGACTTCAGCTCAGCTCATGATCCCACGGTTCGTGGGTTCGAGCCCCGCGACGGGCTCTGTGCTGACAGCTCGGAGCCTGGAGCCTGCTTCGGATTCTGTGTCTCCCTCTCTCTCTGCCCCTCCCCTGCTCACGCTCTGTCTCTCCCTCTCTCTCTCAAAAATAAATAAACATAGAGGTAAGGAAATGAGCCAAATGTGTTTCATCTTTACTGCGCTCAGAAAAAGACATAATGGCTGAAGGCTGAAGCATAAGGGGTTTCAATTACAGAGGAGAAAGACCGTCATCAGACTGGGGCTCCCTCCCCACCCTCCCCCCGCAACGCCCGTATGCTCTGTTCCTCTCTGATTGAAACCTCTCTGGTTCCTCCTCCGTCCTTCACTAGCTTCTACAAGGACAAAGAAGAGTGATTCCTTTATTTTTCATTGTGGCTTCAAGTGCTTGGAGGAAAACTGCCTCCCCACACCTCTTCCTCTCTTTATAAAATTTTTTTCCTAATTATCAAAATAACACCTGCTGATAGTAAAAAACTTGGAAAAGGCAGAAATATGTACATTACATATATTACGAACACATATTAGAGTTTTACTACCTAAGTGGCTGATAATGCCAAGTACTAAGGGGGCAAATTGAAAGTTCCTATTTGCTTTTATGTGTTATACATCAGTTCAGGGCATACGTGCTAAGCTCCTACACGTGCTGGCTGCTGGCAAGCAGGAGTGGGACGTAGGAAAGACTAGGAATGGCATCTAGCCACCTCCCTGTGGGTGGGGAGGCGTTCCCCCCTCCACCAACAACTTGAGGGCAATCCCCATGCTGTGTAATCAATTATTTCTCTGACATTCGCTCTGCAAAGAAGAAGGAAAATATAGGCAGAAGATACAGCCTTTCATTCAGCATAAATCTGAATTGACGTGCATGTTTCAAAGAGTTGAAAGGTGTGTGACTGATCTTCTCATTGTCTCTGTATCAACTGCTGTACAATTTATTTAGAAGACCATTTCGGCGCAGCAGAGAAAATATGACATTGCTCGTTTTCTCTATGTCAGTTTCCTCACCATTCCCATCTGTGGGATCCGTCTACCCTACCCATTTATCTGCGGGTAGTGCTGCAAAGGTTGTGTTTCGAAACCACAAATTCTTCCTGAACTTACCAAAGTGGGAACGTGTACCGAAGGATTATGAAATCACGGAGGAATCTTTTTTTTTTTTTCTTTCCCAAAATAAAAAACTGTATTGTTTTACAGAATAAATTGCCCCATACGCATGGGAAAACGTATTTGAGGTTATTTATTTGTTTGTTCTTAAGGCTTTTACGTTTGTTTCGTTTCGTTTTGGTTTTCACTCCAGTATGGTAAACATCCGTGTGATAATAGTTTCAGGTGTACAAGGTAGTGATTGCACACCAAGTGCTCATCAGGGCAAGTGCCCTACTTCATCCCCATCTCCTATTTCAGGCCCCTCCCCCACCCATCTCCTCTCTGGAAACCATCAGTTTGTTCCCTGTATTAATGGTCTGTTTCTTGGTTTGTTTCTCTCTCTTCTCCCCCTTTGTTTGTTTCGTTTCTTACATTCCGCAGGCAAGTGAAATCATATGGTATTTGTCTTTCTCTGAGTGACTTATTTCACTTAGCATTATACTCTCTATCTCCATCCGTGTTGTTGCAAATGGCAAGATTTCATTCTTTTTTATGGCCGAATAATATTCCAGTGTGTGTGTGTGTGTGTGTGTGTGTGTGTGTGTGTGTGTGTGTATGCACCACATCTCCTTTATCATACCGTTCCTTAATCAATGGACACTTAATTTGGACCCATAATTTGGCTACGTAAATAGTGCTGCTATGAACATAGGGACGCGTATATCCTTTTGAATTAATGTTTTTTTAAAGATTTTATTTTTAAGTAAGCTCTACACCCAATGTGGGGCTTGAACTTATAACTCCGAGATCAAGAGTCGTGTGCTTTACTGACTGAGCCAGCCAGGTACCCCTGCGTTAGTGTTTTTGTATTGTTAGGATAAATACCCAGTACTGTGATTCCTGGATCATAGGGTAGTTCTATTTTTAACTTTTGGAGGGAACCATCATACTGGTTTCCACAGTGGCTGCCGTTCGAATTCCCACCAACAGTGCGTGAGGGCTCCTTTTTCCTCACATCCAGTGTGAAGGAGTCCTTACCTGAACTCAGTATTGCCAAAATGATAAAGGGCTGTATGTTGGAGGCTTTTATAAAGCATTAGGTATATCAGGTATTTCATTAATATGTTTTAATATAGAACTTAGTCCAGTCCTCACATGTGTTGTTACGCACGATAAACATACCTAATATAGTTTGCTGCTATTAATTTTGAATTTCTGTATCCAAGACAACTTTTTTAGCACAAAGAGAAAAGGTCCATTTCAGGGAAACTAATACTCAGAGCAAATGCATATAAAGTATTAAAATAATGCAAATTCTTACATGGTTTATATGATTAACACACAATCAACACTGAATACTGTGGCACACTAGCAAGTGATATCCAGATTCAGTATAGATAACACTCTGTAGCCAGAAAAACAAAAAATGAAGAGTAGAACGCCTATTAACATTGGCTTTGGAATTTGAATGTTACGAAGATTGTTATTTACTGAATACTACTTAGAATGGTGCTCTAAAGTTTGTGGAGAAATCGATTTGTATCTTTCCCTTTTTTTAAACTTTATTTGCTTATTTTTGAGACAGAGAGAGAGTGTGTGTGTGTGTGTGTGTGTGCAAGTGAGACAGGTGCAGAGAGAGAGAGAGAGAGAGAATCCCAAGCAGGCTCTGGGCTCTCAGAGCAGAGCCCCACCTGGGACTTGATCCCACCAACCTGTGAGTTTATGACCTGAGCAGAAATCAAGAGTGGGAGGCTCGGGGTGCCTGGGTGGCTCAGTTGGTTAAGCCTCCGACACTGGCTCAGGTCACGATCTCTGCAGTCTGTTGGGATCCAGCCCTACATCTCTCTGCCCCTCCCTCACTCATGCGTGCATGCTCTCTCGCTCTCTCTCTCTCTCTCTCTCTCTCTCTCAAAATATAATTAAAAAACATTAAAAAGAAAAGAGTGGGAGGCTCAACACACTGAGCCACCCAGGCACCCCCATTCCAAAATTTTTTGAGAAGACATTCCATATTGAGAACAATGTTATATGATTCTTACCTGTTCAGGGGAGGTGGAGAAAAAAAAACGAATACACACACACCTAAGTCAAATCACATACCTTGCCAGCGTGTGTTGGCATTTTGTCAGGGGAGCAGTTTGGGGTGAAACCAGTGCCGTGACCCCCTCCTCTGTTTGGGGAACCAACCATGGTCATAGACGTATTCACTGGGTCATCTAACAGTTTTCGAGTGCCGGCCACGATATTCGACGGCCACCTCAAAGGTAAGGGAAGCGATGGGCCCAGTCCTCAACGCACACGTAATTGCGTGGGGGAAGGAAGCGTAGGGACAAGCGTGGGAGACTCGGAGGTACTTGGCAATGGGCCACACCAAAAAGGTTGGCCCGCAGTGGGGAGGGGCCAGGCCGGGTGGGTGGGAGGATAGGCTGGGAGCAGGGTGGAGGGGAGGAGTCGGGAAGACAGGCCAGCGGAAGAGGAAGTTCGGGCTCCCAGCTTGGCCCCGAGGCAGGTGAAGCGCAGGGCGGGGAGTGGGATTACACAGTCGGAGGCATCCGACAAAATCCGGTGGAGATTCGGCCAACTTCTCCATCCTGCAGTCGGGCAGGGGGCTGACGAACCAGTGCAGCCGAGGAAACAGCAGTGAGTGGACAATGACCGCAGCCGCCAAGGTGGGGGGGGGGGCGGGGGGAGGGACGGGGACGTCCTTGTGGGGGACTCAGGAAGGGCACACGGCCCGCGTGGTTGGGCCCGACCCTCGAGCCTTGCATTTGCTGCTCCCCGTGGAGCCCCGTGCCAGGTACTTGCACGACAGCCTCAGAGACTTCCAGTCCGAGGGCAGTAAGCACGCATTTATGAATGATCTCACGCTTCTCCCCTCCCCTGGGTTCAGCTGCCTTTTGATCCACAAGTGGGAACAGATGAGGCCCGCTTGCTTTTTGGACATGCCTGCTCTCGTGCCAGTGGAGAAACGGAAACTATTTGTTGTGCTCGGGGTTTCAGCCCTTGTTCGGAGGATCCCGGCGACACATGTGTTCCTCCCCTCCTGGGTCTCACAGTGTCCCTGAAAACGGATGTTTTCACCCTAGGGCGAGTTGGGGCAGATGAACGAATACGTCCCGTTTGGTGGCAGGACTGGGGTCTGTCTACCTGCCCCCTGACATCGTTCTTCAGGGCAGTAGTTAGGGCGTGGGTTTCCAGTAGCCAATCCGATATTCAAGCCTTTAGTATACAACCCAGTGGTCTCAGGGGTCTGGTTTTGGTTAAGCTCGGGAGAGAAGTGCCCCGGGGCGGAGAGGAGAGCTAGACCTTGGCAGTAAGTGTATTTGTGCTTGTATTGCCCGTCCCAAAGCCTGCACTGAGCTGGCGCCCCGTAAAATGTGTGGAATGAACACATTGTAATAATAAGGAATTAGAGAGGAAACCTTTCAAATGGTAAATGTGGTGTCTAATCCTTTATATTTTGCTAAATATCATTTCGGATATGGTTCCTAATACTAAAGTGGTTTTAGGATTTTAAGCATGATGCTATTGCATTAAGCTTTACTTTGGAAAAAAAAATGTACAAAATTAAATGGCTGAAAGCTGAGCTTTCTGAGTGCAATGCACCCACAGGGAAGTTTTTTCTTTAGGGAAAAAGCTACAGGGGAGGCTGAACAGTCACTGTGTGACCTCACCTATTAATGGCACATCAAGTACTTAGAAAACAGTAGAAAGAATCTCAAA
The DNA here is from genome assembly GCF_018350155.1 of Leopardus geoffroyi. Taxonomy (NCBI): domain Eukaryota; kingdom Metazoa; phylum Chordata; class Mammalia; order Carnivora; family Felidae; genus Leopardus; species Leopardus geoffroyi. The sequence goes on along the minus strand of NC_059339.1, from coordinate 77,956,753 downwards.
TCCCATCGTCAAATTGATAGAACAAACAATAGACCCTTTGGACTTAAAAAAAAAAAAAAAATGCAACAACGGGGGCGCCTGGGTGGCTCAGTCAGTTAAGCATTTGACTCTCGACTTCCGCTCCGGTCTTGATCTCATAGTTGGTGAGTTCGAGCCCCGCAGCGGGCTCTGCACTGAGTGTGAGGACCTTGCTTGGGATCTCTCTCTCTCTCCCTCTCTCTGTGCCCCTCCCTCACTCTCTCAAAAAAGAAAAACCAAAACAAAATGCAACTACGACTGGGTGAAGCAAAGTAGGGATTTTTCGCATACAGCCGTAACAGCTACAGGGTAGGTAAGTGTCTGTCTACACGAGTTACGTGCGCCTGGTTTCTAAGGGACAGGACTCTGCAGGATGTTGAAAGTCAGTGCTGCAGCTGGTGTGCGAGTCTCCGAGATGAGGCTTTTCCTGCCGCGTGCCCTTCTCTCCAGTATTGAGAGTCCCAGGGAACAAAACAGATTAAATCATCAGGTTAATTCTGTGCACGGGGCATGAAGAACAGTGTTCGCCTTGGAAAAGTAAAAGGCATCAAAATGTAGACAAGGCATGCTCAGAACCTAGGACCATGCCTCTAACGTCCAGTGTGATGCCTCGTGATAAGTGCAGAAATAATTGCAGAAGGAAGGAGGGGAGAGACTGGGGAGGGGAGAGAGAAGAGGATGGGGGAGGAGGAAGAGAAGCACAGCAAGAACCCCCCCCCCCCCCATGCTCAGTCCCTCCTGTGAATCCCCCAGATCGTTAACAGTGGCAACGCCCGCCCCGCCTGGACTTTTCCTCTCCCTAAATTCTAAAGTTCCTCCAATTCCTTCCCTACCATCAAAACTTAACTTGTTTGGGGCACCTGGGTGGCGCAGTCGGTTAAGCGTCCGACTTCAGCCAGGTCACGATCTCGCGGTCCGGGAGTTCGAGCCCCGCGTCAGGCTCTGGGCTGATGGCTCAGAGCCTGGAGCCTGTTTCCGATTCTGTGTCTCCCTCTCTCTCTGCCCCTCCCCCGTTCATGCTCTGTCTCTCTCTGTCCCAAAAATAACTAAACGTTGAAAAAAAAAATTAAAAAAAAAAAACTTAACTTGTTTGTTCCTTTTTTTTACGAAGGGCCGCTGACAGGCTACTGTGACAACTTAAGGAGATGAGGTGTTAGTGGCTGATCATAACAGCACGTGTTGTCCCCATCGGATGACGTTTACATTTAATTGTGGCCTTGAATGGCAGCAGTAGTGATCCTAGAGAGGTAAGAACAGCTACCAGGAGCCTCCAGCTCAGCGGGGGGCCTTGGAAAAGCTCTGGGACGTGGTCATGAGCTTCCACTGCCATTTTTATCACATCCGCAAAGGGCAGCTGTCCTCTCCTCGGGTGCGGATATATCTGAGTGTTCCAAAGTGGGCAGTTGGGTATTCTTTTGAAGGTCCTCTGGGAACCCACGGTAGCTCAAGTTTGATTTTCCAAGAGCAATAAATCCAAATGTTTAATGAAAAAGTCTTTTAAAATTTGAACTCGTTTTCTTGTTTCTATCTCAGGGAAGGTGGAGGGCAACTGGGGAATAACCCTCCTTGCCAAGCCTTCTTTTATCTTCTTTATTTAAAAAAGTTATTTTAATTTATTTATTCTTGAGAGAGAGAGAGAGAGAGAGCATAAGCAGGGGAGGGGCAGAGAGAGAGACAGAGAATCCCAAGCAGGCTCCACACTGTCAGCATGGAGCGCAGTGCGGAGCTCGAACTCACAAACCGTGGGATCATGACCTGAGCGGGAATCAAGAGTCCGTCGCTTAACTGAGCCGCCCAAGCGCCCCTAAGCCATCTTTTATGTATGTGAAGACAGGAATTAAGTGTCATCCGTTCTGAACAATATGACCTCTATTTTTCTAGACTTCTTTTAATAGGAAGTCCTTTTGCACCTGCTTTAGCATATCCCCTTTTCCTGGGTTCGCTCCACTTTCCCACATAACTTCTAAATTGCAGGGGCGGTGCCTACTTGCACCACCTGTGGTTTCCTTTGGACCGCCAACAGCAGGTGCAGCCCACACCTGTTGTGCACACACACACACACCCACCCACCATAGAAACTGCTTTGGAGATGGGGTAAAACAAAGAACATATAACCCTGTTGCATAAAAATGAGGGTTAGAAGGATCAAGGTTGTAGATGTGCAGTCCCCTTACTGAGGTCCTTGCTCCCTTCGGGGGGATGGTTCAGTGGTCAAATCCCTGCACAACTTCATACAGACTCACTTGTGAGGGGAGCCCTTTGCAGGCTGCCCACTTTCTAACTGGGTTCAGGACTCCCAAACCACCCCTTTGCCACTTCATGGGGTTTCCTCTAAAACCAAGATGCCCTCTTACATGGCCACAGGACAATTATCAACTGCAGGAACTTAATATCAACACCATAGTTTTAGCTAATCTCTAACCCATGTTCCAATACCGTTCATTGTCCCAGGAACGTCCTCCGCGCATTCAGTCTGGGATGCAGCCCGGATCACGGTGTGCATTCAGCTGTCATTTATTCTCCTTTACTCCGAACGCTTTCGCAACTGCTCTATGCCTTTTACGACGTTGACATTTCTAAGAAGACTACTTATATGTTTTTTTAATTTTATTTTTAAGTAAACTCTACACCCAATGTGGGACTTGAACTCCTAACCCTGAGATCAAGAGTTGCCCGCTCTACCAATGGAGCCAATCAGGTGCCCCCAGCCTACGTATTTTATAGAAAATTTCTCAGTTTGGGTGTATCTAGTGTTTCCTCGTGATTACATCAAATAGATTTTGAGGGCTTCTCCATGGAGAGTTAGAAATCATGTAGTGCACAGCATGGTGACTATAGTTAATAGTGTCTATTGCATATTTGAAAATAGCGGGCGGGGCACTGGGGTGGCTCAGTCGGTTAAGTATCTGATTCTCGATTTCGGCTCCGGTCATGATCTCCCGGTTCGTGGGTTCAAGCCCTCCATCAGGCTCTGCACAGACAGTTTGGAGCCTGCTTGGGATTCTGTCTCTCTCTCTCTCTCTCTCTCTCTCTCTCTCCGTCCCTCCCCACCCCCTCTCAAAATAAATAAATAAACTTAAAAAAAAAAAAGAAAGTTGCTGGGGGAGTGGATCTTGAAATTTCTCCTCATGAGAAAAAAATGTGTAACTATGCAGGGTGATGTTAACTGGACTTATTATTATTTCACAATATACACAAATATCAAATCATTATTTGTATGGTTGAAACTAATATAATGTTATGTCGATTATACCTCAAAAGGAAAGACAGACGGAAAGGAAAAACTCTTCCAGTGCCTTCCGTCTCATTGAGGATGAAATTTACACATTTACCAAGCCCTACAAGGCCTTGCTTCCTCAATACTGATCCTTGGCTCTCTCTCTCTGCCTCAGGCCCTTTGCACTTGCTGGTACTACTTCCTGGTATGCTCTCCATCCAGATCATTGCTTGTCATGTTCCCTCATTTTATTCAGGTACGTTTAATTACAAACTGAAAGATAATCTCAGATTCCAATCCACAGCATTCTTTCATCGTTTGGAGCCCTCCTTTCCTGCCAGATTTCTGAGAGCCTTCCTTTCTCTGTTTCCTACCCCCGCAGGGTACACTTGTGTGTGAAACGCTGATTAATACTTTGCTCTTTGGAACCAACCGAGTGTACCTTCAATGTCCAGTCTTTTAAAGATGGGAGTTTGGATTTTAGAGCACCGACTGTTAATTTACGTGACAGTGACATCTAGTGGATCACTAATGACAGTCGGAGCTAAAAGCTCTAAAGATCAAAGGAGGGGCAAAACAAACATCAGCCACGAACAGCAAAACTCCACCCTGATTCCTGGATAGATGCTCTAGTGAGGTCTGGAGAATCCAGTGAGATTTCTGTTGATGATGTGGCCATTGATGGGTTAAGGATATCTGAAGATTTAGGTTTCACTATGCATGTTGGGTATAGAGCATAGAGGACAAGCCTAAATATGAAAAAATGAGAGAATTTGTTGTGTGGGATAGCTTAAGCTGCTACAAGTTCATTTTTCAAGAGGTTGATTTATCACTCAAAAGCGAGGGGCGCCTGGGTGGCTCAGTCGGTTAAACGCCCGACCTCAGCACAGGTCATGATCTCATAGTCCATGGGTTCAAGCTGTGCTGACAGCTCAGAGCCTGGAGCCTGCTTCAGATTCTGTGTCTCCCTCTCTCCCTCTGTACCTCCCTCTGCTCATGCTCTGTCTCTCTCTCCCTCAAAAATACACATTTAAAAAAAATTTTTTTAAAGGTGATAAGAACATGAAATTAGTGCATGCTGTCACCAAGTGGTGGTAATAATTCAGAAGTGAAGTAAAATTTTGGTCATTAGGTGGGCTCAGCTGGAAGAAATTAGCAAATTTTGCTCTTGATCTGAAATCAAGAGTCAGATGCCTAACCCAGGTGCCCCTAACAGCAAGCTTTAAAATATAAGATTAAGGAACAGTTTAATAATTATTATAAGTTTGGACAATTTATATCACAATGAAGAATGTGCAAGTCATGTTCTCATGTTATGTTGTCACTTCCACATGAGCAAAGCATGTTATCAGACTTTTTGTTCCTATTAATCAAAAATTTTATTTTGCATTTCTCATATGATGCCTGAGATTGAGTAACTTTTCATCTGATTTTATTTTTTTGGTGAATTGTGCCCTTATATTTTGCCCATTTCTCTATGAAGCTAATGACATTTTAAAAATTGATTTGTAGAAGCTCTTTATATATTAGGGTAATTGGCTCTTTAGCTGAGATACGAATCGCAAATATTGTTTCCGGTGTCTTTTTACCTTGCTTTTGATGGTTTTGCCATGTAAAATTTTCTTATCGTTTGGGTTTTTGTGTTATAAAGACATTCCCTTCTCTAAGGACTATAAAAGAAAATTATTGCATGGTTTTCTTTTAGTACTTTTATTGTTTATCTTTTCTTTTTAAGTATATGATCAACCTAGAGTCTGTGAAATAGTGTTCTCAGTTTGTCAGTTGCTGATTGTCCAAACATCATTTATTCAATAATGTACTTTAAATGTCACCTATCACTTGGGTTCTGCTTTGCCCAGGACTATCCTGGTTTTTACTTGTTCTGGCATAGTTTTGAATTGTGTTCTCTTTCATTCTCCAGTGTGGCCTGGTTTGAATAATAAATTACACGTTTATGTTCCTACTCATGATAAACGAATACAATACACTTGACCAAAATTGACCCATGGTTAAATTTTACCCCACTGGCTTACTTGTTTGTGCTCTCTCCCCATATTTCTTTTTTCTATTATTATTTTTTTAACATTTATTTATTTTTAAGAGAGCAAGACAGAGCACGAGCTGGGGAGGGGCAGAGATTGGGGGGGGGGGGGTAGGAGACACAGAATCCAAAGCAAGCTCCAGGCCCTGAGCTGTCAGCACAGAGCCCAATGCGGGGCTTGAACTCACAGACCTCGAGATCATGACCTGAGCCAAAGTCAGATGCTTAACTGACTGAGCCACCCAGGGCACCCCCCCACCCCTCCTATATTTCTTAAGAGTAGGACTAGTCTCTTTCATAGCCTCGGTATTTTCCTTGAAGCAGTATTTTTATCTAATCTACTGTCATATTACAATTTTGTCCGTTGCCCTAATCCCCCTTATAGCATCCCTGTGCCTCCCCAAGCGCCTCTCTCCCTGCCACCCCACCAAGTTTATGGTCAGATCCAGTTTATGGTCAAGCATTGGATTTACTTGTCATGTCTCTTTGGCTTCCTTTAACCTAGAATTGTTTCCCTTTTATGGCATTGACACTTTTGAAGAATACGGTCTTCCCCCACTTTTTTATTCCAGAACATTCTTCATTTTCTGTGAATCACAGCCATTCTTAATTACAGAGCTCCACTGCCTCAGTGGGGGCTGAACAAGAATCGATAGCCGTATCTCCTCCATAATCTTCCCAGAAAACTAGATCTCAGGCTCCCTGAATGGATCTGGTCAGTGAAGTGAGTGAGGGAAGGCTTCACACACTGGCTCTGGGACCCCACTCTTTCCCCATCCATCTTTGATCACTCTCTTCTAGAAAGTCCTTGGCTTGGCAATTGGTTGATCCCAAGTCTTGGGTCAGAGGGATGGATGTGGTAGGTTCTGAAATGGGGAGAGTCTTTTCAAAACTATGGGGCCAGAAGAATTATGGTACCCACTTACCTGGCCTCGCTCTGTCTGATGTCCCTTCCTGCCTCCCTCCTGCCCTTCCCTAGCCTCCCAAGCCTCTCTAGTCACAACCACTGGCCTTGCTCTGTATCACCTAAAGTCATTCCAGGTGCCTCCAGGGACACAGGAACCCCCCCCCCCCCATTAAGAATCATGTCCCCTTGGGGTACCTGGATGGCTCAGTTGGTTGAACGTCCAACTTTGGCTCAGGTCATGATCTCGCAGTTCACGAGTTTGAGCCCTGCGTCAGGCTCTGTGCTGGCAGCTCAGAGGGTGGAGCCTGCTTCAGATTCTGTGTCTCCCTCTCTCTCTGTCTCTCCCCAGCTCACACTTGGTCTCTCTCTCTCTCTCTCTCTCTCTCTCAACTAAATAAACATTTTTAAAAAATGTAAAAAGAATCATGCCCCCTTACGATCTCTCAGTACGTCTCTCTCTAAGGCCTCAATAAACTGTTTTCCCAAGTCAGACTCAGAGCATTCTTGGACCAAATGGCATGATCCTCATCTGAACAAAAACTTCTTCTTTCTTACATGACTGCCCCAAAATATTTGTGCCCCATTAGGATTGGAGAAAGATCTCCTCCAGACAGCCATCCCAGGGAGCCTGGAGGAACCCTGGTAAATGTAGCTTTTGCTCACCAGCCCAAGTTGCTGTAAGGGCCTCGCTGGAAGAAATCTTGGCAGGAGTCTCTCCCCGTGGACTAGTCTCTATATGGCTCCCCACTCAGCTTTGCTTATTATGGAGCCTGCTTCTGCTTCTCCCCATCTGTGTCCTGAAGGAGTCCCAGCCTGCACGACCCCCCAGTTTGCCGCCCACTGATTGCTTTCTTGTTTGACCCTTGATCTTGTAGATGAGCACATGCTGAGTCCCCACTCCACGGAGCCCGCATGAACCTCTGGACCTCTGACCAACCTGCCCACTTCTTTCCTAAATTTTGACTTCTGAAAAGATTAACACAGCTAAACCACTTCAACCTGGCAGGGAGAGGCCCCTGCCTTGGCATATCCCTACCCACTGGAGCCCTGACTTAGCAGAAGTTCTCATCATGGGAGATCCAGGAAAGTCTCTGAAAGAAGATGCCGAGGTTCCCAGGAACACCTTTCCTGAGTCTGAGCTATGATTAGGGCATCTTTGTCTTGTACACCTACGTGAAGCAGACATTTTTGGCAATGCCTTTATTCTACAGAACGCCAGCTAGGTCTAGGGCTAAGAAAAGCACCATGTTTATATGTCCACCAATTTTCTCAATCATGAGCAAATTATTTGCTCCTCGCCACATGAAAAAAATGAACTTTCTCTTTTGAGAGTTTGGAGAAAATAAAAAAGAGAAATTAACCAAAGAGAGCTTGGACAATAAAGTGAACAAAGACATTTGCTTTCCAAAAGCGTGTTTAAATATTTTATCTAGAAAAATCTTCCCAAAGTTATAAATAGCGCCTAGCTATGAGTTCCAGCATCAACCTCGGAGAAGTGCTTCCAGCTTTATGACTGAGTTTGTGTGCCTGTGGCCAAATGGATTTGGAATGGAAACTTTTTTTTTTTGTCATCTGGCTTATTGTTGTTTCCTTCTGTGGCCACAGTATTTGTCTGGGCCATGGGATTACTCAATCAATCAAATATTTATTGAGTAACCAGACAACCAATGGAAAAACTAGACTTGGATCATATTGTACAGATCATACTATCTGTCTTAAAGTCTTAAGGCAGTTGTGCTCACTAATGGTCATCTCTTTTTTTGGAGCTTAAAAAAGGATCCATTTGGAAAAAGAGAAGTATCCATGCAGAAGCAAATACATTCCTATGACTTTTGGCAAACAAAATATTCGCAAATTCCGTCGCCCTGTTCTAATATCTATTTATAAATGTTTCTCTCCATTCTAGAGGTTTTCTCTGTAATATGTGGACCATGCCAATGACATCCTTTAAAGCTGGAAGTTTTGAGAATTAAATTCTGGTTTCCTTAATTTACTATAGGAATACGTCCCTAGAGATTGTAAGTCCAACATAAATGATGTGTGTGTCAGAAGGCGAGTATATACACCCTTATGTTTTTTTGCTAAATGGGTGTAGAGTCACGAGTGCTATTTATCAATATTTCCGCGACTCCTCTTTTTGGGGACGTGAAAAGATGTCAGTCGTCTGCCCACTTGAAGTTAGGGTGGTAGGCCAGCTGACTGCTTCGGCCAGTGAAATGTGAGCAAAACTGAGAGGTGCCCCTTTTGGGTAGGTGGTCAACTTCTCATGTTCCCTTCCATCTTCCATGATAATTGGTAATGTTCTAGCCGGTAGAGATTTTATCAGCATGCATCCAGAGGAGAGAATAAAATAAAGAAGGGTCCCCCACTGACCTGAAACGGACATGTGGCAAGAGAGGGAAATAATGTATTCTAGGCCACTGAAATATCAGGGTTGTTTTTCCTCTAGCATAGCTTTGCATATGCTGAATAATACAAAAATCGGTCTATAGAGGTGGGCCACTGCTATAGCAAAGACCTAAAACAAATGACCTAAGGGCCAGGTAGGGGGCGGCAAGGACACTATGCCTGCAGTAATTTGGGACGTACATTTTACTCCTGCAGCAGGGGCCAGTGAAAACCCAACCCTGCGCATCAGGGGACCCATGAAGGGTATGGCCATCACACTCCTTGTTAACACCCGTCGATGAATTAAGATGTCTTTGAGCAAAGTTCCATTAATGGTGTGGGGTCCAAAAAATCTTCTCACTTGCACAGAATGGCTTGGCGAAAAGAGACGAAGTACATACTCAACTCTCTCATTGAAGCCTGATGGCCTCGGGGAGTTGAAATTAAACTGATAAACAGAGTCATGGGAGCAAGAAAGCAAAGAAATACAGTAAACACGAGAATTCTGTCTCAAAAAGAACTGTGGCTATTGCCATGTGGAGCTGACGGGAAGACGATACATGAGAAGCTGTTTTTGACAAAAGAAGTATTAATCAGGGGTACCTGGGTGGCTCAGTCGGTTGAGTGTCCAACTTCGGCTCAGGTCATGATCTCACAGGTTGTGGGTTCAAGCCCTGCATCAGGCTCTGTGCTGACCACTTGCTCAGAGCCTGGAGCCTGTTTCGGATTCTGTGTCTCCCTCTCTCTCCCGCTTGTGCTCTCTCTCTCAAAAATAAATAAACATTAAAAAAATTTTTAATCTGAAAAGGCTTTCCTCATGGATAAAAGCCAGTGTCCCTTCACAGGTAAACTTGCTTTTTACTGAGCACTTATGCTTGTTGGTTCTCATATATTTCTGTTGAGATTTTTAGTGAAACAAATGATCTACTGTTTTAAATCACCTCCTTATTTTTTTTTTTATTTTTTTTTTCAACGTTTATTTATTTTTGGGACAGAGAGAGACAGAGCATGAACGGGGGAGGGGCAGAGAGAGAGGGAGACACAGAATCGGAAGCAGGCTCCAGGCTCTGAGCCATCGGCCCAGAGCCTGACGCGGGGCTCGAACTCACGGACCGCGAGATCGTGACCTGGCTGAAGTCGGACGCTTAACCGACTGCGCCACCCAGGCGCCCCATTAAATCACCTCCTTATAAGAATACCATAGATTCAGTTATACATGCCCTGTCGGGTAACATGTTTTTGCTAATTTCTTTTTTTTTTTTTTAAGTTTATTTGTTTTTGTGAGAGAGAGAGAGAGTGAGCAAGGGAGGGGCAGAGAGAGAGAGGGAGAGAGAGAATCCTAAGTAGGCACCATGCTATCAGTGCAGAGCCCGACGCGAGGCTCAATCCTACAAACCGTGAGATCGTGACCTGAGCCGAAATCAAGAGTCAGATGCTTAACGGACTGAGCCCCCCCCCCAGGCACCCCAAATTTCTTGACACTTGTATTATACCAGTATTTAATAATATATTCAATTTTACTTGTTTAAAATTCACCTGTTCACAATATGGTACATGATATATATTAAAAAAATTTTTTTTAACGTTTATTTATTTTTGAGGGAAAGAGACAGAGCGTGAGTGGGAGAGGGACAGAGACAGAGAGGGAGACACAGAATCCGAAGCAGGCTCCAGCCTCTGAGCTGTCAGCTCAGAGCCCAATGCGGGGCTCGAACCCACACGCGGTGAGATCATGACCTGAGCTGAAGTCGGACGCTCAACCGACTGAGCCACCCAGGCGCCCCCCACGATATTTTTAAACATATGAAAGAGACATTTGTTTTCCCATATTTATAGGAAGAAGAGAGCTGTCCTTGAAGCATCTGATATGGATGAAATTAATGCCTGCTGCACATCCAATCAGCTCTCGGCCTTGGGTTACAAAGTTGTCACTGGTTGATAACGGCAAGTATACAGACTCACCTAGGGAAAAAAATCTTTTTCAGACTCTGTAAGGATGGGTGCCCAGTGTCTATCGTAGGCGTGATTTTGCAAACGATACGGAAACGTTCTTCAAATGAATACCTCATTTCTCTTTATCCAAAGTCGAACTCATCACATTTAATTCTGTGTGAGCTTATCTGCGGGAAGTTAAGATACCGGCCTTCAGGTTTGTGGCTGGCCGGCCATCTAATTTACTTCAGGGATATGGCTTACAGAACCTAGAGAAATGGAGAATTAACATATTTCCTTCAAATCCCAGGTGTTGACAGCGAACTTGTCTGACAAACGCCTGAAGTGTGTGCGTCTTCTGTTTCCTCGTCTCTTGTGCATATTGTGTCTGCAGCTCGGAACGACCCCTTCTCCAACAGTCAGAATCCTTCCTGTCGTCATCGGTCCGGCTCCAACGCTAATCCTTCACCCAACAGTTGACAGAGGCAGTAATCAAAATGATAGATTATATTTTTAACTAGAAGTCAGTATTATGTAGGTTCCTATGTGCCAGGTGCTGGGCAAATGCTTTGGGTGATTATCTCATTTAATTCTTATTATAAGCTTATGTCTTGGAACTGTCATTATCCGCATTAGTCATTCTTTGGCTCAGAATTCCATAATTATAGAAATGCTCTATCATTGCCTTTGCAACAGACCTATCTGGGTTTGATTCCCAGCCCTAAAACTCACTAGACTAGCTGTGTGACCTTGAACGCATTATTTTACTTTTCTAAACCTACCTGTACGAGAATGAAAATAGCTAACAAGTCACGAGCGTGCCTGTGGTCCTGCGACGCTCCTTCCTCCACACGCCAGGGTGCCCAGTGCCTCCCTTTTGTTTTAAATCCCGTGTCATCTTGGTTCTTGGCTTACTCTTTTATTTCGGTGGAACACATGTTTCAGATGCTTTCCGAGAAAGTAAACATGAGCCAGAAGCCTGTGTTCGGGAGACCTCACGTGTCTGCTGTTTTATTTATTTGAATGCTTCTTTAAGAGGCACTTAGAGCCTCCTCTTTCTGACCTCTTCATGGTTCATCCATGTTAATCAGCTTGATTCTGGATTTTTCTACCAACTTAGACTGATTTTCTTTGGTTCATCAAGTGCGGCACTATTTATCTGAGTGCTTTGCTGCCTTCTGAGAGTGTGCGTGCGGCTGTTCTCGCTCCATAGTCTCTTTGTCCTGTGGGTTTATGCTTCTTTTTACATCTTTTTATTGTAATGCAGCGCTGTTGGGGTTTTAGCGGGAACACAGATACCCACAAATATTCCACCCACTATCTTGGACCAGAAGTAAGGACTGTCATTATGTTCACATGAAAATTGGGAAGCATGACTGGTGTTCTCATCCATCCAGAGGGTTACCTCTTTTATTTAAAGGAAGAGTTGGGGCGGGAAGTTAAGGATATCCATGTGGGACAAGTTGATGTTAAAGTTCCCAAGGGACATTCAGATTGAGATTTCTCAGAGGCCTTTGGATAGAAGAGCCTGGAGCTCAGGAGAGAGTTCCAGGTTAGATAAGGATGTATGCAGGCTTCAGGAGGCGGGGGACAGTGAGAACGTGTGGGGACAGCAGTGGATGGAGGACAGAATATCAGTAAGGGTCAAACAGATGACAGCATTTTGTAAGGATTAGATTATGACCCGGGCTCTTGTTTTGTTTTGCTACTCCCCAATTTCTGAGATTAAAAAAAAAAAATCTTAAAAAAAAATGTTTTTTAATGTTTATTTACTCTTAGAGAGAGAGAGCGAGCAAGCAGGGGAGGGGCAGAGAGGTGGGCGATAGAGGGTCCAAAGTGGGTTCCGTGCTGACAGCACAGAGCCGGATGTGGGGCTCGAACTCAATGACCCCAAGATATGACCCGAGTCAAAGTTGGACGCTTAACCGACTGAGCCCCCCCAGGGGACCCCTAAAAAAATCTTGTGAGCAAAGTGTCAAACATCCTTTTTTTATGTTCCAAATAGACTTTTTTGGGGGGAATAATTTTGGGTTCACAGCCAGTTGAGCAGAAACTACGGAGAGTTCCCCTCTTCTCCCTGCCCACACACACGCACAACCTCACCATCAGCATCCCCTACTATGGTGGGACATTTGTTACAACTGGCCAACTACGGTGACCTATTATCACTCAAAGTGTGCGCTCTATGGGCTTTGACAAATACGTAATGACGTGTATCCACCATTATAGTATCACACAGAGTAGTTTCACTGCCCTAAAAATCCTCTGTTCAATTCGCTTCTCTATTTATTTTTTGGGAGAGAGAGAGAACACAAGCGGGGGAGGGACAGAGAGAAGGGGAGAGAGAGAATCGCAAGCTGACAGTGCAGAGCCTGACATGGAGCTGGAACTCCTGAACCGTGAGATCATGACCAGAGCTGAAATCGAGAATTGGACGCTTAACTGACTGAGCCACCCAGGCGTCCCTCAATTCTCTCTTTTTAGGGAATTATGCAACTTACTCTAGACTCCGTTGCTGCTTCCTGAAGCTTAGCCGACATGAAACCAGAACGGTGCAGATAGTGGGGATAAGAAAGCCAAGATAGATGGAGGGTTGCTCCAAAACCTGTGCACTACCTTCAAAGGTCTAAGTGGTTTGTAGCAATTCACTGAAAACTGCCTTCCTCCTTCAACACCCGCAGGCTGCAGACAGGCTAGAACCAGCCGTCCCGCCATGGAAATAGGTCATCCCAGCTCATCATCCAATAAATGTTGACAGGAAGCCAAACACTCCCAACTCGATTAGCAAGGCAGTGTTCCTCAGTTACTAGACGAAATCGCACATATGCTTACTACATTCAAATATGGCAGCCGTAACATCCTTTGAGGGGGAAAAAAATCAATCACTATTTTCGGGAGGACTTGCCTCTTGACTATTCCAACAGGGAGGGGAATCAGTGTAAATGAAATGGAAGGGATTGAAGTCCCAATCGATGATGCCAGTCTCTGGCAGGTCGAAATAGTTCTCAGGGAAGGGCTCTGAAGGGTGTCTGGCTGGTTCAATCAGAAGAGCAGGTGACTTTTTTTTTTTTTTTAAGTTTACTTATTTATTTTGGCAGAGAGACAGAGAAAGCTAGTGGGGGAGGGGCAGAGAGAGAGAGAAGGAGAGGGAGAGAGAGAATCCCAAGCAATCACTGTCAGCAAAGAGCCTGATGTGGGACTTGAACCCATGAACCATGAGATCGTGACCTGAGCTGAAACCAAGAGTCAGACACTTAACTGACTGAGTCACCCAGGCGCCCCTAACCTGTGACTCTTGATCTCAGTGTTGGGTGTTCAAACTCCATGTTGGACGTAGAAATTACTTAGAGAGAGAGAAAGGAAGGAAGGACGGGCAGGCAGGCAGGCGGGAGGAAGGAAGGGAGGGAGAGCAGGCGGGCTTTCAATCAGCACAGGGTTCTGTGCTGTGAAGCAAGATAGAGACAAGTTTGATCTGAAAATATTTAAAGGCAAGTGTTACCGGTTAGTCACCCCAGGCAATGAAAAGATCGCCATGGGATCTTGAAGACTGTCTGATTTTTAGTGAACTTACCCAAAACATATCCTATGGTTGTGCTAGGACAATGGTTTTCCCTCTTGCCTGCCCATTAGGATAACCTGAAAGACAGGTTCAGTGATTCCCCAGGTGGCAGGGGCAGACTTCTGACTTAGCTGGACCGAGGGGGACCTGAGTATCTGTCCATCTTAAAATCTCCTTCTGGTGGTTCTACAGGCAGCCAGGGTTGAGATGTGCCGCGTGAGTTAGCTTTACCATGTGCTCCCCGTAGCTGGAGGAGGTCTGCACCCACTGACAAAGGTGACCCCGTGACCAAGGAACCCACCCACGGACAGAACAAGACCACAGTCACATGATTCCTATTGGATGGATGGAAGTCAGGTGCCCTCCCCACCATGCAGATAAAGAACCGAAGCTGGGAGAGGCGAGCACCCTCACTTGGGTCACACAGCAAGACTTGTTCCAGGTAGAGAATCAAGTTCTTGGCCAGAGACTAGACTTACTTCTTTTGCTTCTTTGTCACCCTGTGTTCTGTTCCCAATTTCAAAACTCAGCTCGCCTGGCATGGCTTCAAAGATGCATGCTCCCTCGCACGTTTGCACTGCCTGGGACAGGAGAAGGACCTCTGTCTGGTTCCGTGTTTATGAGGGGCTTGCTTCTCGAAGGCAGACGGGCTGGGGGCGGGGCAGAGGTAGCAGGAAGGATCAGGATTGACCAGCTTTTGGGTGCCCTGCCACTGTTTCCATCACAGCAACTCCTGTTTTATCTATTTCATCTTTTGGTCTTTTGTAGAAAAAAATTTTTTTGAAGGAAAAGTGTCCAATGCTAAGAAACAGAAAAAATAGCATTAAACTTCATGATTTAGTCTAATTAATCCCCTAGTGTTGTAAAAGCGAAAATGAGGCTGAGAAGTTCACAGACATTTCCAAGGCCTACGTGGATGATGGCTCAATCAAAAGTAGCCTCAACTGGTTGAGTGTCCAACTCTTGATTTTGGCTCAGGTCATGATCCCAGGGTTGTGGGATCGAGCCCCGTGTTGGGCTCTGGGCTCAGGGTGGAGCCTGCTTAAGATTCTCTCTCTCTCTCTGACCCTCTCCCCTACTTGCTGCCTCTCTGTCGCTATCTCTAAAACATAAAAAGTTTGGGAGCACCTGGGTGGCTCAGTCTGTTAAGCATCCACTCTTGACTTTGGCTCAGGTCATGATCTCACGGTTCTTGAGTTTGAGGCCCATGGCAGGTTCTGTGCTGACGGTGTGGAGCCCACTTGGGATTCTAGCTCCTCCTCTCTCTCTTTCTGTTCCTCCCCCACTCTCTCTCTCTCCTAAAATAAATGAATAAACTTTAAAAATTTTTAAAAATCTTAAAAACTTAAAGAAAAAATAGCCTCTTGCTCTGTATCCGTATTTTCAGAGTTATAACCACAAACCACATAGTGACCCAAACTTAGAGAATGATGTTAAGTAACAATAATACCTTTTGTATTATTCCTGATTTTATTCATAACACCGACAATGTTTGAAGGATGAGCCTGTTTGTTGCCTAGATGGGTATTTTGATGATGTTACGAAAAAAAACATCTATTACAAGACAGTTCATTAGAATGAGAGCATTACAAGCCTTTGAAGAGACCATGATGTGAGGTGATGGATGTGCTAACGAGCCTTATTGCGGTAATCATTTCACAAAGATACGGATATCACATTGTACTACATCTTAAACTTACACAATGTTATACGCCAATTGTGTTTCAATAAAGCTGGAAAGAGAGAGACAGAGAGAGAGAAAAAGAAGCAGCTGAAGGTCCAAACTAAGCAATTGATTTTATTTCCTCTATCTTTGGAAGATTTGGACCTATGCCCTCCTCATCTAGGTGGCCCAATTACTGGTATGGTTACTAGATATTTGTAACACAGGCAAAAGGGAGAAATGTCACCTTCCCTTTTTATAGACTTGGAATCAAATATAAGATGCTTACCTATACAAAGGAAGTAAGTGACTGTTCTCTGGTAATAGCCTAAAGAAGAGACGTCGTATTTAAATACGAACAACTGGGATGTAACCAAACAGCTTACTTAATAGACTCTGCTCTTTTTGTCAGGCTTATTAGGACCTTGATTGTTTTAGTAGGCTTCCTAAAATAATTTGTGCTTTCCTTTATCCTTTACTTCAGGGAATATTCTTTCTGGCCTTTTTATGACCCTTCACAAGGACAGTAAGTTACACCATGACATCAACTTTTTTTCCAAAATGTGTTCCAATAGTTGTTTTGAGAAAAAAAGAAATTTTCTGTGGTTAAATACACTTGGGAAACATTGGATTAAAGTAACGTAAACAGGTTTTTTCACTTTAGGACCTCCCAAACCTTTAATATGCTGTGTGTATTACGAATCTTGTGACACACAGCACAGAGTGCTTCCCAAACCCATTTTTCTGTAGAATTCCTTTCTCGGGGGCCAGCTGACAAGCAAGGGGGCCAAGTGCCATCGGGACACACGTTAAGAAAATCAGAATTAGACTAAGAACCAAAGAAGCAACAAAGGCATAATAATTGACTTTGACGAACAGCAGTGGGCTTGAGTGCGTTGACAGACTTCAGCTGGAACACGTGTAAATCTGGTATATTAAAGAATGTGTTGCTTTTCAAAATACACCAGAGGACCATGGCATGCTGCCAGTGGGAGCTGGCCATGCCGTCAGTGGCTAGTAATGAGGTAGAAGAATGAGCCTATGCGTTGGTCATACAGATGCGAAATGATTGCGAGTTTTCTTGGGCGTATCATGGAATGCAGTATTGCTTTAGGCTTGGGAAAAGGTTCAAGGTAAAAGACATTGTCCTGGAACTCAATAAAGGGACTCAAGGAGCAGCATCACCAACAATTAAAGACTTTTGTATTAAGAGACTGATCGTGCTGGGGAGCCTGGGTGGCTCAGTTGGTGAAGTGTCTGACTTGATTTCCGCTCAGGTCATGATCTCACGGTGGTGAGATGGAGCCCTGTGTGGAGCCTGCTTAAGATACTCTCTCTTTCTCTCTCTCTCTCCCTACCTCCCCCCCCCCCGCCCCCGCAAAAAAGAATAATCATGCTGTCTTCCAAAAAAACGTCCTTAAAGATCACAAAAGGTTGATTAATGACTGTGTTGGTCAGGGTCCTTCAGAGAATAAAACCAGTAGGATATATAATATATCCTCAAAACCCAAGCAGGCACCTTCGAGACTGTTGTCTCAGGTTGACTAACCAACTGATATTTCCAGAGAGTCTTGGTTCAGCCTCTTTGTCACAATTTCGTCTCAGTGGAAACCAGTAGACTCCTGGGGCGTTTCACCTCACTGTAAAATGGGTCTCTGGCCAGACTTGGGCGAGAGATCAGGAAATGCAGACCAAAATTAAATTGTAGGGGATTCCTTTTCTCTACTAAACAGAGTAGAGATCCAAATGCAAGGTCTAGTGTATGACCTTAGGTAAGCCGTTTACTGGGTGGTCTCAGTTTTCTCATCTATAAAAGGGAAACGATAAGGAGGTGACGGTCTTAGCGTAGCTGAAACATAATAGGCTCTCTTCATGACACCGTAAGGGACACCCGGACAAATGGAACTGAGGAGAGTGGCCAGGATGGTGAGAAGGGTGGAAATCCACACGTGTTTGAAGAAAACAGGCATAGTTAACCAAATACAAAAATACTTTGCGTGGCAAGATAACTGTCTTTGACTCTTCCAAAAGCTATTCTATGGAAAAAAATAATAATAAATTAAAAAAATTTTTTTAACGTTTATTTATTTTTGAGACAGAGAGTGACAGAGCATGAACAGGGGAGGGTCAGAGAGAGGGAGACACAGAATCTGAAACAGACTCCAGGCTCTGAGCTGTCAGCACAGAGCCGGACGCAGGGCTCGAACTCATGGACCGCGAGATCATGACCTGAGCCGAAGTCGGCTGCTTAACCGACTGAGCCACCCAGGCGCCCCAGTAATAATAAATTTTAAAACCTGGGCCAGGGGGTGAAAGGGACGAGAATCCTATCAAGGAAGATTTTTTTCAACAGAGCTATTTTGTGATCTAATGGTATGACGGTGAATTTCCCATCACTAGAGAATTGTGATAGAAAACAAATGACCACTTACGTTATAAGTACATCAGACTTCAAGTGGGAAGTGCAATTGGAAAACATTAAGCTTGTCCTCAACCTGGAAATTCTAATTCTTTATGTGTATCTTGATTATCTTATTTAAAAATGAACTAATGTATGAGAAAAAGAGGTTTTGTGTTTTTTTTTTAATTCTTTTTTTATTTTTGAGAGAGAGCGAGATGGAGAGAGTGCGAGCAGGGAAGGAGCAGAGAGAGGGAGACACAGAATCCCCCACAGAGGGTGACTGTGGAAATTATCTGCGTGACAGAGAAGAAAGCAGCTCATCACCTACATCACTTAGAGCATCTGGCTCAGTGCCAGATGGACCCACAGACCAAGAAAGCATCCTACAGAAAGCTCAGCATGTGACACTTGTTAGACTATCCCAATTCTTGAGTTCTGCAGCCTTGCACATGTGTATTGTCAAGTAAATAGCATGCATTTTAGACATATGGTACAAAACATTCCACACACTTTAGTCCTGGAAGTGTTTTTAATTTTCTCAGATTTATTCACCGTCAAGTAACCTATGTGTCACCAACCTTGTCCTGCAAACAGTTCACATTTACCACAGAATGATGAGTACACTCAGAATGACTCAACTGGGGGCATTTTGGAGGGAAATGACATCTCATTTATATTGAGCCCAGGTTTTTTTGGTCTAACTTAAAATTTCAAACTATTCCTCCTCGATGGTCTGCTGGATAACTTTTGGCTTACCTAGAAGAGCCTGTCTTTCTTGGCAAGGCAAGCAGAGTTGGTGGTGGTCTTCGTTAAATCTTCAACAGGTTTTTGGGGCGCCTGGGTGGCTCAGTTGGTTGAGTGTCCGACTTCGGCTCAGGTCATGATCTCACGGTCCGTGAGTTCGAGCCCCGCGTCGGGCTCTGTGGTGACAGCTCAGGGCCTGGAGCCTGCTTCGGATTCTGTGTCTCCCTCTCTCTCTCTGCTCCTCCCCTGCTCATACTCTGTCTGTCTCTCAAAAATAAATAAAGATTAAAAAAAAAATAAATCTTCAACAGGTTTTTATTCTGATAGCAGTTATGAGTGTGACCCAACGTCCTGTCTGACCACTTGAGTATGAGGCCAAACTGCTAAAAATGATTCAGGAGGGCTCTTTAGATGCAACAACTTTAAATACAGAGAGAACAGGAAAGGAAAGAACCCCAGAGACATATAAGAAACCCTGTTGTTCAGGAAATAATGACCACCAACTGCCGAAATCCAAGAAAAAGCCCCAGGACTGAAGCCGAGAGGAGTGAAAAGAGTTGGTAAACAAGGAAGAGAATTACGGGAGGCTTCGTTAATACTTTCCAAGGAGGAAATATGTGGTCAGGAAGTGGTTTAAGACTATTCAAGGAGGGGCGCCTGGGTGGCTCGGTCAGTTGAGCATCCGACTTCGGCTTGGGTCATGATCTCGCAATTGACGAGTTCGAGCCCCGCGTCGGGCTCTGTGCTGACAGCTCAGGGCCTGGAGCCTGCTTCTGATTCTGCGTCTCCCTCTCTCTCTGCCTCTTCCCCCGCTCATGCTCTGTCTCTCTCTGCCTCAAAAATAAAGATAAACATTAAAAAAAGTTAAAAAGACTATTCAAGGAACCCAAATCTATGAAAAAACAGAATGAAGAAATAGGGAGTATTCATTTAAATAAAGTAAATCATGCAGTGGGAATCCTAACCCACCTCATACATGATCGCTTGGAATCTGCCTCCAGAAACACTGCATTATCTGAGAGTGTCTGAGGGATGGAGAGGCAGATGAGAGAAAAAAATTGATTATGACGGCCTTCCTGACGGCATGGAGATATACTTTATCACCTACTTGTGTGAGGCTTGCAGGCCTTGCTTCTACATCATCCTAAAGCAGTCTGCCCATGACGTTGGATAGTCTTGGCAGAGGCAAGGAGGAGAAAAAAATGTCAATAAAAAACAACAAGCTTTAAGCTCCCAATTGGTCTCCCAGTGGAAAATGGCTTCCAGAGGCCAACTAAGGAAGGAATCTCTGGGAGCACTGCTTTAGTCTGCAGCCAGTGCTCCAGCTCTTTCCCAGAGCTCACTCCTACTCTTCCCCAGGAGGAAGAGAAATCCAAGTTCTCCAAGCTGAGGCTAAGACATGGCAAGGAATATAGAGATGGATTGAGAATGGGTGAAGTCCCAGAGAATTCTTCTGTCTTAAGACTTTGGTCCTCCCATAAGCCTGCAAGGCAATACGATGATGTCATGACTAGAAACGCTCAGCATCCGCTACTCCAAAAGGGAAGAAATGGAAAAGTAGAGCGTGGGAGTCCAGAGTTCAGCCCCAACATCCAAAAGCGAGAAGGCCTCCTGGCTTCCCTAAACCATTTTGAGGAGCCAGTGATTATCAACACCTCGTGACACTCTGGCAGCTTCCATACTAGAGGTCCCAGCAATAATCCCATCTGCAAATCCAGGCCCAGGCAACAGTCGTTCCGAGAGCACTTGCCCCCAGTTGCTGGGCTAGGCTGTGTTACCAGGAGCTGGCAGAATACACAGCTATGAAAAATGACATCTCGAGGCTGTAGGTGTTCAGTGTCACAGAGACAGTACAAAGGCCTGTGAGTTTTCAGAGCCAGAGACAGCCGATGACAGCCTCTTGAGCTTCTGTCCTTCAATTCCAAGCTAAGTGGGTGCTCCGGTGACCTCTAGCTTTGGCTGTGTCCCAAAGGCTTACGGTAGAGATACAAACCCAGTCAATAGTATATAAACCAGGATTGTGCGGTCACTGCAAAACCAGTCATGCAGGATCTACAGTTGTAGGATGTGGGCTGCGTTCTGACAATGGCAGTGATTGACTGAGGGAGAAGGGAATGAGCCAAGCAAGCACATCCTATTTACTGATTCTTAAATAGGTCACCTGCCTTTTCTCTCTCTGATTTTATTAATGTTTTTAGGACCATAGAACCGTTTAGCAATGGAAAAGACCATTGTAACTTATTACCTGACTCTCTGCCTAAGTTCTGTGGCTAGGATGAGAGAAAAGAAACTACCGGCTTTGGGGAACTATATAATACAATTTGGAACTTACGATCTAGTTTGGAACATCAGATGAATAGGCAAAATGCCTTGATACCTGGGGAGCGAGGTGGGGATGTGATGGAGCATTAGGGGCTGGAGAAGCAAGATGGGTTAGGGGCCCAGCGAAGATACAGAAGAAGCTCAGGTCAGACATACAAGGTTCGGTTGTGTTTGGGACCTGGTTATCTGGCAAGGGCCGAAGGCAGGGGCATTTTGTGTGGGGAGTATAGAGCGATTCACCTAATAAATATAGAAGGTTCAGTATTGAGGAGTCATTGGAAAAAAGAGAAGCCAAGTAGAGAGGTTAAGAACATGATTTGGTGGCTCAGTTGGTTGAGTGTCTGACTCTCGATTTTGGCTCGGGTCATGATCTCATGGTTCGTGAGTTCGAGCCCCATGTCGCCCTATTGGCACAGAGCCTGCTTGGGATTCTCTGTCTTGTTCCCTCTCTGCCTCTCTCCCCCCTCAAAATAAAGAAATGAACTTAAAAAAGAACATGGGTTTGGAGACCAATTTGAATCCCAGCTGGATTTCCTTGTAGCTGTGTGACCTTCATCAAGTTATCTCAACTTCGGAGTCTCAATTTCTTCCTCACCTGTGAGATGGTGCCGTTCACCCCATTAGGTCATGAGGATCTGAAGAGAAAACCCATGTTCAGTGCCTGGATGGGCAAGCTGGCAACAAAAATTAGCTCTTATGTGTTTTTAGTCTCCATGAGAGTAGGGACTCTGTCTGTCATTGTTTCCTAACACAGCACATAATGAACTGGCAACACATGTTCTGGAATAAGTGAGTATTGAAATATATACTTATATATAAATAATATAAACAATTAGGTTGAAATATGTGTATGTTTAAATATGTATAAAATATACATATTTACATATAAATAATGCAAATGAATGAACAAAAGATCCGAAAGAGCAGAGTAACCCAAGTGAACATACTCATAATCACGTCACCAAGAAGGGTACCGAGTTTCTTTAAACCAGTTGTCACATTTACTTAGATAGAAATTCCTCCTCATGGGTATTTCCTCCTTCAGTCATGGGAAACGCAGACAAACAAAACACGAAGAACCTGATATCTCATTGATGGCATCAC
Source organism: Leopardus geoffroyi (assembly GCF_018350155.1). Classification (NCBI taxonomy): domain Eukaryota; kingdom Metazoa; phylum Chordata; class Mammalia; order Carnivora; family Felidae; genus Leopardus; species Leopardus geoffroyi. The sequence continues at coordinate 77,934,457 of NC_059339.1, read as the reverse complement.
AATTAAAAAGAGGATTATCCGAAGGAATTATCTATGGTAACATTATCATGTTCAAATAAATCCAATTATTCATTTGTAAAAGTTCAGTGAGCGTTCAGGTTTCTCTGTAGAAAAACAACAAAGATCTCTGTCCATTATGTAAAAACTCTAGCTACTTTGTTTAGGCATACAATGGAGAGAGCTATGGTACAATTTCAAGAAGAGTATTTTTTTGTTGTTGTTGTTTTTACTGATAAACAATGCCCCATGCAATTATGATTAGTTATAATAGCCAAGAAAAGAATCAACTTGATATTGAATTCCGTTCGTTAGTTTACTGTAACGTAAGTGAATTGGAGTTTAAATCTGACTCTGGACATGCACCTGGAATAGTTTATGTAGCATCTGACTGCAAAAAACAAATGTATTTGGCTAGTAGGTCAAGAGGACAAGTGTTAGTGATATTACCTTCATACCCATTGAGGGCCTTGGACGTGTGAGATCTCGTCAGATTCACAGATGTAGGGATGAGGGCAGGTCGTCTTGAAGTCCATTTTGGAATCCTGTCTACCACTAGCCTTCATTGTTATCCGTGACCCATAATCACTGATCTCTCTCCACGCGCCTAGACCAGTATCTTCCGCGGAGAATCCTGTTCAAAGGGGAAGTTCTTTTGGCTTGCCATGTTCAGACAACTGCTTAGTTCAATTCTCTCCTTCATTTGGCCTACACAGGCATACCTAAGGTCTATTTCACTCAAATGAGTCTTTAAAATGTGCTCCAGGGGCGCCTGGGTGGCGCAGTCGGTTAAGTGTCCGACTTCGGCCAGGTCACGATCTCGCGGTCCGTGAGTTCGAGCCCCGCGTCAGGCTCTGGGCTGATGGCTCAGAGCCTGGAGCCTGTTTCCGATTCTGTGTCTCCCTCTCTCTCTGCCCCTCCCCTGTTCATGCTCTGTCTCTCTCTGTCCCAAAAAAATAAATAAAAAACGTTGAAAAAAAAATATTAAAAAAAAATAAAAAATAAAAATAAAATAAAATAAAATGTGCTCCAGACACAGCATTAAGAGACTCGAAATCATGATTCAATTTCAAATTCTTGCTGTTTTACCCCATCTTATTGTTACTCGCAGAATGATGCAGAATGAGTCTGAGCTCACAATGATGTCAGCTAACTTCCCAACTAATGCCGTTCCACGGGCCCCAAATCTTTCAAGGCGTACAAATTGGAATTGGAATTGGAAAAACTTTCGGCCAATTTGTAGCAGGCTTTCCAGAGAAGTGTTTTTCACTGACATTTGTGGAAACCTAAATAGACTTCTCCCTCAGGATCGTCGTAAGAGTCTGGAAATATCAATCAGCCCTAAACACAGTCCAAGAGTTTAGGTTTTCTGGTTTTTACAAACTGTCAGTTTTGATTTTTATTGAGCAATAAGAAGTTTAGTTGCTTATTGGAACAAACAAGGCTGGGAACAATTCTTTCCAAGTGCTGGATCTTTCTATTCACTTCAACTAAATAAAGTATTCCTGGTATGCCCATAAGAGGCAAGAATGTACAACTGGACAGCCTGCATCCGCAAAAGGATTCGCGATGTCTCTTGCGGGTCATTTCCCCATGAACTGCCTGCTTGCGTCTTGTTTTCTTTTTAAATCTTTGCAGATACAGGTCGGATACAAATTCCGATTCCCTTTCGGTAAAATTGGAAGATACTTCAAAAATGAGCAAACAGAAGAGGTGAGGAGGTTTTGTGGACACTCGCGTGCTGTGGCCTGTCAGTGGCCCATAGCGATAAAAGCATCAGTCGCTGACATCCAGGATGAGGGTGTAAGCATAGTGAGGCCATAAGCTTAGAAAATGAAGGAACCTTCCCCTCTCTCAAGAGAACCGTGTTTTATTATGTTCTCTTATTTTAAAAACAAGGACGACTTATTTTTGCTATCATTTCATTAAAAAGCCCACACATTAAGATACGGATGTAGGCATATTATAAGAGGACCAAGTCTTCCAGGCTCCAATGAACCTCCCTGGCTTTTAGCTGGTGAACGGCCAGGGAGGAAGTGATCTTTTTCTCTCTCTTCACCATTCTAGAGGATCCTCTCTTCCCAGCATACACCAGAACCCATAAGAATGCCTCTGAATAGAAATGTATTTCTTCCACCATTTTTTCTGTACATGTTACGGAAATTTCTTTCTTTAGCCTGATCACACATTTTCACATTCAGTAAGTTCAATGGATGGCTTGGTGGTTTTAGAAACCAGTCCTGACCACCCATCATAATGCCTTGGGATTCCTTTCTCATTTGACTTAGTGACTTAGTGACATAAATACATGTGCAATCCTCTACTCTGTCCTAAAGGGACCAGTCTTTTTGGCATAATGTTCTCAAAAACTGTTGAGAGGCGCCTGAGTGGCTCAGTCGGTTAAGCGTCCGACTTCGGCTCAGGTCGTGATCTCACGGTCTGTGAGTTCAAGCCCCACGTCAGGCTCTGTGCTGACAGCTCGGAGCCTGGAGCCTGTTTCAGATTCTGTGTTTCCCTCTCTCTGACCCTCCCCCGTTCATGCTCTGTCTCTGTCTCAAAAATAAATAAACGTTAAAAAAAAAAAATAAAAAAAAACTGTTGAGTTCCCGGTGACAAATCAATGAATCTTTTTTTTCCCGCTACTTCCTGGATCTCTTGATGGGTCTCAGATGAAAATAGAAAGATTCACCCTACTGTTTTTGAGCATGTTTTGCTGCTTTGGGTAAGAATCTTCTTGGGCAGGGGCGCCTGGGTGGCTCAGTGGGTTGAGCGTCCCGCTTTGGCTCAGGTCATGATCTCACAGCTCGTGAGTTCCAGCCCCACATCAGGCTCTGTGCTGATGGCTCAGAGCCTGGAGCCTGCTTCGCATTCTGTGTATCTCTCTCTTTCTGCTCCTTCCCTGCTCACATGCTGTCTCTCTCCCAAAAACAAAGATTAAAAAAAAAAAAAAAAAAAGAATCTTCTTGGGAAAATTGCTTGAAGCATAAGGCAAATCTTGTGAGAAACTCCCCAACTCAGCCCAATTGCTGTGTTGTGTGGACTATCACAGTGACAAATGAGCTATTATGTAACTCCAAGAATGTTTTAGCTGAAAGGGGTCGCAGATCATATTTGACTCAAACTTCTCATGCTGCGTGCAAGGCGACTGAGATTCAGAGAGGCTTAATGAGTGAGCCAATGTCAGTCTCCCAGTGGAGAGTTTGAAGATCTTCTATCAGAGGGCCCCATTTTAAGGTGTAGTTCAAACTCATCCGAGTTCCTCCAAAAAGGATATAATCATGAATAGACGCCCGGTTTTGATGTTAATTTTAACCACATGTCCCACAGTCAGGGTTAGTGCCTAACTGGAGCTTCTACACGTTCCTGCTGAAGCATATAAACTGTCAGGAAATTAAATTTTGCTTCATCCTTTGTCTGATAGAAATGGAATCTTTGAATAAGATGGTATGTGAAGTTCCTCCTGTATAGTTAGAATTTTGCCATTCCGTGTTCATTTTTATGAGGTGTTCAGCGGGTCACAGGTGGATACCCTAAAAACCATGCCCAGGGTATTGTTGGTCCCATCAAGCTGCCTGTCGGTGTGTGTAATGGGAAAGTTTTAGCCTGACTTCAGAGTAGGTGCAGAAAGGTTCAGAAAAACCTACCTGTCAGGCCATTAACACGTTTTTGGATTTCCCCCATCTGACAAAAATATATTCACGGTGACCCTAAGAATCAGAAGTTCTAGAGCTTTGGATTCTTTTTTTTTTACAGTCTGAATTATTACAAACCTAGACTTGAAAAAATGGCCAGCGAGGGGCGCCTGGGTGGCTCAGGTCGTGATCCCAGGGTTGTGGGATTGAGCTCTGCCCCGAGTGTGGAACCTGCTTCAGATTCTCTCTTTCTCTCCCTTTGTTTTTCCCCCTCACTTGTGTGCTCTGCCAACAGTGCCAAGGTTGGAAAACTTTGCTCTAAAAAAGAGGGATAATTCCAGTCTGCATACCGAATATTAGTGCAATATGGTTAATATTCTTACAATTCTTCGCATACGCTGCTCAACGTACATCAAGAATTATAACCCCAAATGCATTCTTCAATGGGAACTAGAATATGACAAAGTGAAAAATATATATTTAATGAATTGAACTGAAAGCTAGGAATGACAACTAAATATGAACACAGTGGACTATCGTATATGCAATAGTTTTGTCACATACATACATATAGACGTACGTTGGAAACTCACAAATACACAGAAACCTATTTCATTGAGATGTGGGGCCATTTATATTTTTAAGCTATAGCGTAAGGACCTTTCATCATATTGGGTTGACATACTTTGTCAGTCCCCACATTCTGGGCCATTAATCATGCAGGCCAATATTGTATTTTCATCAGTGAGATTTTGTCAATTAGTCTTTGCTGTATAACCAACCACCCCCAAACTCAACCAGCCTTCACCGATAGACGTTTACTTTTGTGCACTTGGGTCTATAGGTTGATCGAATGGCTGATCTAGGTTGGGCTCAGCTGGGAAATTTGGGCTTAGCTCTTCATCGTGGGTTGCATTTGGATTTGCTCCGTGTGTGTTCTTTTACCCAGGCCAAAGGAGCAGCAGGAGCTCCTGGGAAGATCCTTTCGTGGTGATGGCAGATGTGCAAATCGGGAAGCAGAAATGCGATGTATCTTAAGATCTGGGCTCAAAACTGGCACGTTGGCACATTCTATTGGCCAAAGCAAATCACAAGGCCTCGCCTGGCATCAGTGGGGGTAGAGGAATGTTCTCTGCCACCAGTGGGAGGACTGCAAAGTCACATGACAAAGAGTATGGAAACGGAAGAGTCAAGAAGTCTTATCGAATCCACAACATTGCATTATGGTAATTCCTCATGGCGTCATCTCAAAAGTTTCTTGGGTCATTGTAAAGCAGCTGACATCTTACAGACATTCACTGTGGCCAGATCATCCATAAACATATAATTTTTTAAACATACAATTTTTTAAAAGCTCAATTTTCTTTCATTGTGAAATAAATAAAAAACTTATTTTGAAATGAAAAGATCATTGACAATATTATAATCCACAGAAAATGACTATTAATGTCCTGGTGTAATTAGTTTTAACATTAAATTGCTTTTAAATTAGGGAAGTAATGTTTGCCTCTGTTGAAAGTTTGGAGAATTGCAAAAAGGACAAAAATCACAATAAAAATTGAAATCCCCCTATATAACATTGTTAACATTTTTCTATGCACAGATTTTGTTTTACTTAATTGGTATCAAACTGTATATGAATTTCTCATGCTAATTTTTCTCACCAAAATATATATTAAGCATTTTCTATGTCATTAAATGTACTTTGCAGACAAAACTTTAGTAGCAAATATGCCCGTACATAACTGTCCTGTATCCACTCACTTACTTAAGCTGTTTATTTTTAATTTAAATTTTGATTAACATTTTTAAATTTACATTTTAGTTAACATACAGTGCAATATCGATTTCAGGAATAGAATTCAGCGATTCATTACTTACATATAATACCCAGTGCCCATCACAGCAAGTGCCCTTTTTAATACCCATCACCCCTCTCCCACCCACCTCTCTCCATCAACCCTCACTTTGTTCTCTGTCATTAAGAGTCTTTTGTGGTTTGTTTCCCTCTTACCTTTGCTCCCCACTTCCCATGTGCTTATCTGTTTTGTTTCTTCAATTGCAAATATGAGTGAAATCATATGGTATTTGTCTTTCTCTGATTGACTCATTATTCTTTAGCATGATACATTCTAGCTCCATCCATCTTGCTGCAAATGGCGAGATTTTATTCTTTTCGATGGTTGAGTAATATTCCATTGGATATATACCATAGCTTCTTTATCCATTCATCAGTCAATGGACATTTGGGCTCTCTCCATAGTTTGGCTATTGTTGATAATGCTGCAGTAAACATTGGGGTATATGTACCCCTTAAAATCTGTATTTTTGTATCCTTTGGGTAAATACCTAATAGTGCAATTGCTGGGTCATAGGGTAGTTCTATTTTTAGTTTTTTGAGGAACCTCCATACTGTTTTCCAGAGCGGCTTCACCAGTATGCATTTCCACCAACAGTGCAAGAGGGTCCCCCTTTCTCCACATCCTTGCCAACACCTGTTGTTTCTTGTTAATTTAAGCAATTCTGACAGGTTTGAGGTGGTATCTCATCATGGTTTGGTTTGCATTTGCCTGATGAGTCATGTTGAACATCTTTTCATGTGTCTGTTAGCTACTGAATGTCTTCTTTGGAAAAATGTCTGTTCATGCCTTCTGCCCATTTCTTAATTGGGTTGTTTGTTTTTGGAGTGTTGACTTTGATAAGTTCTTTATAGATTTTGGATACTATTCCCTTATTCAGCTATGTCATTTGCAAGTATCTTCTCCCATTCTGTAGTCTGCCTTTTAGTTGTGTTGATGTTTCCTTCACTGTGCAGAAGCTTTTTATCTTGATGAGGTCCCAATAGTTCAGGTTTGCTTTTGCTTCCCTTGCCTTCAGTGACATGTCTAATAAGAAGTTGTTATGGCTGAGGTCAAAGAGGTTGCTGCCTGTGTAGGATCTGTAGGATTTTGATGGTTTCCTGTTTCACATTTAGGTCTTTCCTTCATTTGAATTTATTTTTGTGTATGGTGCAGGAAAGTGGTCCAGTTTCATTCTTCTGCATGTTGCCATCCAGTTTTCCCAGCACCATTTTTTGAAGAGACTGGTTTTTTTCCATTAGGTATTCTTTCCCGCTTTGTTGAAGATGGGTTGACCATATAGTTGTGGGTCCATTTCTGGGTTTTCTATTCTGTTCCATTGATCCATGTGTCTGATATTGTGCCAGTACCATACTGTCTTGATGAATACAGCTTTGTAATATAGGTTGAAATCCGTAAATTATTTTTATCATCATCTGTCAATCCTCTTAATGTAGTGTTCTCCACATAATTTATAAGGCACATCTTTGAGAAACAACAAAAGGCAAAAGGGAATGTATCCCAGATGTTGGTCAAATTTTGGTTTTATACAACTTTACAACTTTTTTTTTAGTAGACATAGTGATTAAAATGATTCAACTATTTCTAGCAAGGCTAACCAGGACAGGAGCCAAAATTCACCAGTGCCAACAAAAGTCACAAACATTCTTTAAAAGTTAATATCTGGCTTATTTATTATCTTGGATCTAACAGTAACATATGCTTTCCTGGTGACACTTTCTAACGATTTTCTTCTAGACAAAGAAACATTAAGGCTTTAAATCACAGAATTCTGACAGTTCACAATATTGATTGTTTTTCATTGTAAGGACTTTTAGAGCTGTGTGTGTATTCTAAGGATGGGTAGCCCTTTGGTTGACCATTTAGGGTGTGGCAATACATATTGATGAGGCTTGAAGTGTTAGCAGATCTAAATGGTTGAAGGATCAAGTTCTGAATATTTATCCCTTTATATACTATAAAATGACATCTGACAGTTTAAGAAAATGTACAAACCCAGTATATTAGTTTCCTAGCCCTGCCTTAACAAAGTACCACTAACTGGGTGACTTAAAACAACAAATTTATTGCTGCATAGTTTTGGGGGCTGGAAGTCCAAGATCAAGGTATTGGCAGGGCCGTGTTCCCTCTGAAACCTACAGGGAGAATTTTCCTCACCTCTAGCTTCTGGCGTCTTCTAACAATCCTTGGTTTCTTTGGCCTATAGATGCATTGCTACAATTTCTGCCTCTGTGACATGTCACATAGCCGTCTTTCCTTGCATGTTTTGTCTCCTCTTTTAAGATCATCAGTCATATTGATTAAGGGCCATCCTACTCCAGGATGACTTCATCTTAACTGATTACATCTGCAATGATCCTATTTCCAAATGAGGTCACAGACTGAAGTATTGGGGTTAGGACTTCATATCTTTTTGAAGAGCACAATTAAATCCTTAACACCAGGAAATGGAAAGTTAAAGCCCTAAGTAATTGAAATACCCCATATGAATATTGTTCCTATTGCTGAGCTGGAAACAGGGAATAAATAATAAAACGTGTTTCTGCAATTGTGGACTGGCTTTAATTAATAGAATAATGAAAAGTTCCCTTTTGGCCACTTACTAACATACATTCTGTTGAATCCCAAACTTCAAGAGTAACATGTGAGCATGGAGTGCATAACATCTCCACGTGTAATGACCGCAGCATTAGTAAGGGAACCTCCTGAGTTAACTAGTGTTTTCTGCGAATTTCCCAGGTTTTTCTGAATTTCAGCCCATGCGACATGACCCAGTGTGACCGCTTTGTGTGATACAGGATGATAACGGCTGGAAAGGACACACTTTCCTAACTCCTTGTAGGGTCTGTGATTTGGCTAATTCAGTCCATCTCAGTTGCAGATGAGCCAAAGGAGAAAAAGATTTCCCAGAATGAGGCTTGATTAGAAAAGTCTGCCCCAGTATCGTCCAACTGCGGGCCAATTGACAATATCTTGAATCACCAAAGAGAGTGCTGCAATGTGGCTTTCCGCATATTTTGCTCCCTTTATCACTCTTGTAAGTATTTATTAGCCACTGGGATCTTTTACAAAGCACTTTTTAAAACCCCAAAGCCCATTGATTAATTGATTGCCAAGTAATAAATTAATTACACACAGACACGGTCTGTAGCCAAATGGTGTTCACTTTATTTAAGCAACTGCACTAACAGAATACTCATGGTATGAAGAATTCGGAGTATATAAAATGAACTCACTGGGGGAATGATTTATAAAATACTCCTAGAACAAGTTCAGCGGAGATACTTACAAAGGTTAAGATGATTTTGCTTTACGTTAGAACTGGTGAAAGAGAGAGGAATGACATTTTGTGTTGATAATAGGCCTCTCAGTAGAATTTAAAGCACTATCTAAATGTTATTTTTTTTTAAGTTTATTTATTTATTTTGAGAGAGAGCGCGCGAGTAGGGCAAGGGCAGAGAGACAGAGAACCTCAAGCAGTCTCCATGCTGTCAGTACAGAGCTCCACGCGGGGCTGGAACTCAACGGCCGTGAGATTATGATCTCAGCCGAAACCAAGGGTCAGATGCTTCACTGACTGAGCCACCCAGGCACCCCTACATGTTAATGAAGCACCCCTGTCCTTGAGGTAAGCACAGCATTTTCTAGGAGGAAGATTCGAGACGGAGCAATAACTAAGTGACTCACTTATGATCCTAAGTGTTGGATGGGATTAGGATGCTAGTTTATGATTTCTACAGTTTCTAAGTGCATACTCACAGAAACGTGTATACAGTATGTTTACTGTGCTTAGTCCTCTGTAGGACTCCCATGTATCTAACGTCACAGTAACCTTATGTACTGGGAATTGTCACCACCCCCATTTTAAAGATGAGGAAACTGAGGACCAGAAAGGTTAAAGAACTTGGCCATGGCCCCAGGCTAATATGAATCCATGGGGTAATTCCAACACCTGGCTTCATCCTAAGTCTGGTTTATTCCCATTCCTTTAAGTAATGTCCTTAAGCTGTCTCTCTCTCTCTCTTTTTTTAAATTGTTTTAATATTTATTTATTTTAGAGAGAGAGACAGAGTATAAGTGGGGGAGGGGCAGAAAGAGAGTAACACGCAGCATGTGAAGCAGGCTCCAGGCTCCAAGCTCCAAGCTCCAAGCTGTCAGCACAGAGCCCAACGTGGGGCTGAAACTCACGAACTGCGAGATCATGACCTACATCGAAGTCAGACGCTCAACGGACTGAGCCGCCCAAGCGCCCCTTTTAAGCTGTCTCTTTTGAAGACATCCTGTACCCGTGTTTCCAGCCAGCGCTCATTCCAGAATCCATCACCGATTCAAGGTGAACCTCGTGGTGTGAGCAGGCAAGTTAAGGAACAAAGATGTAACAAGAGCATCTGATCAGAACCATAATCCTCGTCCTTGCCTGGGTACAGCTTGCGTGTGAGGCTCCTACCGAAGGTCGGGTGTGCGCTGAAGTAGAGGCGGGAACAAGTGCGTGCGACTGGCCACCTTCCCAACTGGATGCAGGCTGGAGGTGTCACGGGGCCCAAGTACCTCCTTCGGATTCCTCCCAAGTCACATGAGCTCCTACTCCTCCCGTGGAAAGCAACCACCACATGCGTTCAGTATGAGAATGCGGATTCTGTGAGATTATAAATAACACCACCACCGCACCCTCCCCCCACCCTGCCCTGAGCATATTCCAGGAAAACATTTGGGGAGCCTAGAGGAAGATGAGTAAGTAGAAACAACCTTGGCCAGCTCTGACTAGTTGCCAAAACATGCGTTTTGAGGTCAGAGCGCTGTGAGTTAACTCTGCGACGGGGAGCTGCGTCCAGGCCCACAGGTTCCCTGATTTGTTTGTGAAATAGATCATTTATGTACAGAAACGCTTCCCCCCAAAGTGAAATGAACCCAAACAAAGTCACCACCAAAACAGCTGGCTCTCGTGATCGAATTATATGAGGTGTGAGAAACTGTTTGGATAGCCTTCCTTGATGGGGAATGCAAGCAATGGGGAAGAGCTGACTCACTCCATCGCCCTTAAATGGTTTTACAAGGCTTTCCTCTAACATCGCGGGGGGGGGGGGGGGGGGAATGACAAAGCTGTTTCCATTCAGTCTCGGTGGTTTCTTGGCCATGGGGAAGGGGGGAAGGCGCTGCTCCTTTCTGATACTCATAAAACGTTTGTGTTACGTGTTACTTTGGTCCCTAAAAGTGAGGCCGCAGCCCCCCCCCACCCCCCACCGAAGTGATGTCGCCGGCAGGGGTGCATAGCCAGCGCGTGCGGGGCACAGAGATGTCTCCTTCCCCGCCCCATCCTCCCGCTGTCTCCTTACCACTGCCTCACCGTGATTACGGGAACCTCCCAGCGGGGACCAGGCCACCTCCAAAAATCACAACACCTCATTAAACCGCAGCTTCCAACGTCTCCTACCCTGCTTCCCAGCAGAACCGTGCCAGTAGGGAAAGCTTCGGATGGAATTTCAATTCTATTCTATTTCCTCTCCCTCCTCCAGACTGTGAAGGTCTGGTGGGGTTGGCTAAGCAGCGAAGAACTTCCGAAAGAACCAGAATGTAGAGGGTCTCGAAACCCACAGCTGCGTGTTAAGTACACGAGTGATAATAACCGGCGAGCCGTAAGCGTTGACCCAGATTCGGGGAGAGGGGAATGGGATTCCAATCCTGGGTCTCGTCCTTCACTGGCTACAGACAGAGCCTTGCTGTCTAGATGCCTCCGCTCCAGCCCTCCGTCCACCTGGGGAGCCAGTTTGGCCCCTGCTGGGGTGGGCGTCTGTTTTCCAGCTAGCTTCCCACCTATTCTGTCTCTGGGTTTCTGTTAAGTCCTTTGTTCATAGGGCACCGACCCACCCAGTCATTCCTCTGCTACTTGTGTTTTTCCTCAAGAAAGCCAGCTGTAGCTGGAAACCCCCAGAAGCTAGGTTGACAGAAAAGAACCAGAAAAATCCAATTAACAGAGGGTGGAGCAAGGCAGCCAATCCCTCCTAGAGCCTCCAGCCCAACTTGGCGGGGGGCGGGGGCGGGGTGCAGGAGGAAGGATGCGGTCCCGGGAGACGGGCCAATCTGGACAGTGGATACCAGCTGTCAGTTTTCACACCCAGAGATGCTGATCTTCAGCGTTTGCACAGTGATGGCGGTGGTGATGAAACTTTGCAAATGGTGCATAATTGACATGTGAAATGAAGATAATTGGATCCCTTCCTCAACGAGAGTGGAATCCTGTAACAAACGGGAGATGGGCGTGCTATATGAAGAAAGTAATGATGCACCAAATAAACATGTTTCTTCTGATTCAGCAATCACTTGTTAGGAACATATTATGCACAAGGCCTAAAGGAAACATTCAAAGATGTAGAAGTCTCCTTGTCCTAAATCTTACACTTGGGTTCCAGGCTCCAGATAAATCCTAAGTGGCTCTGAGTGTATTCTTGTGAATTACGTAGTAACGTGTCTGCCTCTTGTCTGCATGTACACCCTTCGTCCCCATACGTGCCGGAAATTTTTCTGATTGCGGTAACATCTGCAGTCATCCATTGCTGCAGCAAGGTCCCTCCTTTTTTTTTTTTTTTTTTTTAACGTTTATTTATTTATTTTGAGAGAAAGAGACAGACAGGAAGACAGACAGAGGGCAGGTGAGCAGGGAGAGGCAGAGAGAGAGGAGAGAATCCCGAGTAGGCGCAGCACTGTCCGCGTGAACCCAACACAGGGCTTGATCTCATGAACCGTGTTGTGACCTGAGCTGAAAGCAAGAGTCGGATGCTTAATAGACTGAGCCAACGGGCACCCCAGCAAGGTCCCTCTTTATGACTTTGCACGGTGGCTGCTTCAAATTTTGCACTCTGCCTGTGGGTACGGAGCTCAGCAGAGCGGCCTGGCTCATGCAGGGACTGCTCTTTGAACCTTGTTACCGTGGAGCACCCAATTTGGCTAACTGATCGTGAACAACGAGACCTCCCCACCGGACATTGTAAAGGATGAATGTTGGGTTCATTTCCTCTGTCCTTAAGGGAACCCCAGATCTTATTTGCAGGCAAAGCCCAGGCTGCCTGGTCTGGTGACTCAGGCCACTACAGGTCCCCAAGGGCTCTATGGAGACCAGATCTGAGGGAAACGATGGTGACGGACCCAAACGAAGTTTCTATAGGGACGGTGGCTGGACTGTGAGTCCTGATGCAAAATAGCCTTTTTGTCGAGAGTCAGGGCCAAGAGAGGGTAGTGGCTGAGTGTGTGCATTCCCAGACCAGATAGCCCGTGTCTGATTCCAGGTCCCACTGCCAGGTGATCCTGGATGAGTGAGCGACCCTTCCAGGCCTCAGGTTTTTTTTTTCTCATCTATAAAATGGGGCTAATAACACTTGCCTGGTAGGCTTGCTGTGAGGACTGGGTGACATCACATCATAATTACGTAGAACAGTGCGGGAGGTAGCGAATAGTTGATAAAGGATTGGCAGAGTTGTTGAAGCGTGATAGGATCCAAGGTCAACCTCGATAGGGACACCAGAGCAGTGAAGAATGTGCATATAAGCCCTCGTCTGGCACCAGCCCCCGAGCCTGGCGGCAGTAGATAGGGGTATCACAAGCAGGATTACGGCCCTTTCAGGGACACCCATATAGCCACAGGGGAAAGGCCCTTCTCGTGAGAAAATCTTAAGGTGATAGTGCTTAGGATAAAGGGGTTTGCCTGTACTGTGGTCTGTTTGATCTCTGGGGGAAAGAAATCTCTTCCTTAACACCAAGTTTTCTGTACCGGAGTACGTCTCACAGGAATGACAGTGTTTTGAAGGCTTGTGCTGAATCTTCCTGTTTTCCTTCAGTCCCTTAAACTACTGCTCTAAGTTTTCGTAACCTTGAAAACTTAGAGCGGGGAATTCGGGCCGGAAGAAAACTAAAGCCAGCCTCAAAATAGTTAGCGTTGGCTACAAGTGTCCTCGTGTTGCAAAGGCGTCTTATCGGTGAACCAGAGTAACTTCCACACGTTTGCGAAAATGTCTTGATTTCCAGAGATGAGGCTTTAATGCCTCCCAAAGGGTAGCGTTTCCTATGGCAAAACCACACAACTCAACCTGCTTTGATTTATTCACTGCTCACTGCGTGGAGAACGAGTTTGGCCCAAAGAGGAAGAAAGTCGCTTTTGTACGGAGGGGCTGTTAAGTGTAGGTAGTTTAAGCCACTTGCCTTCTGACCCCTTTCTCCGAGACCTGATTAGACGTGGGTAGTGTTTTTGCAAGAAGTGAGAACTAAATAAATACAGAGCCACAGAGCTGTCACAATGGCATAGGAGCTCCTTAGAGGGTCACGGGTCCTTTGTGCTTTGGGGTCAAACACAAGAATCTCCAATTACAATGGTCCTTTTCCGAATGCTGGCCTTTAGTGCTGGTATTAGAGGAGAGAAAGTGATGTAACACGCCTGGATTCTTGTGGCTGTGCCACTGAGCCACGTGTGGGTCCATCGGGACGCCTGCACATCAGGGTCCACTCATCTGTAAAAGTGGAGTCTTAGACACGAGGATGGCTGAAAGGAAACTGGTGATGGGTGGCCAGTGATGCCTCGGTCCTTGCTTCACCGTACACGGTCCACGAAGGGCTCCCCACCCTTCCTTCCTTCGTGCGTGCATTGCGTTTCCCTGCCTGCAAACGTGTAACCAGCAAGCTGTACATTAGTCTTTAAAGAAAATGAATAAACTCTCGGGTTCTTTCCTTCCCTCACCCTACCGGCACCTGTTCTCGAATCCTGCAGAAGCCACGAAGCCCCACTGACACTTGGATTTAGCACAGCAAGACTGATACCGGACTCCGGGGTTCTAGAACTACCAGATAGTAAATGTGTGTTGTTTTGAGCCACTAAGTGGTGGCCACTTTTTACAACAGCCATAGGAAGTTAATGCAGGTGTCCCCCGCCCCCCCCCCCTCCACTCCTATAGCCCCTAACAGACCCTCGGACAGCATGCAGCACCTAGTTTGGGGTGGTTAGTTATCTTGCTGGTCCCCCCGTCAGGGTTGGAGCTCCCCGGAGACCACTGTTCTCTTATTTCCTTTAGTCACTAACACACCGGCCACACAGGAAACACTCATTTGATTGTCTGTGTGTGTGTGTGTGTGTGTGTGTGTTTACATTCTTTTTAATGTTTATTATTTACTTTTGAGAGAGACAGAGCGTGAGCGGGGGAGGGGCAGAGAGAGAGGGAGACACAGAATCCGAAGCAGGCTCTGGGCTCCGAGCTGTCAGCACAGAGCCCAACACGGGGCTCGAACCCACAAACCAGGAGATCATGACCTGAGCCGAAGTCAGACGCTGAACCGACTGAGCCACCCAGGTGCCCTAGCGTGTGTGTGTTTTAATGAATGAAGGTAGGGGAAGCCTATTTCTCCCCTCTTACGGTGAAGGAAGACCTGCCAAGAATGCCGCACCAATGCAAGCAGCACGTAGGCATCACCGTAACGAGACAAGACAGAACAGCCTCCCTGGCCAGCAGCAGGTGGACAGATGGAGGCAGGCTGCACCTGCCAGAACGCGTGATCTGCTCGAGAGACTCTGAAACCAGAAGCTTCAGGGCCATCTTGGATTCGTGAAAACTTGCAAAATAAACAGAATTCTAAGAAAAATATTTCCCCAGATCCTCTAGTCACTGCAGGACAGCTGAGAGATAAGGTGACTGCTGAACTAAGGTGTGGACACCAAGGCAGGAGGAGGTGGAGGAGAGAGAGAGAGAGAGAGAGAGAGAGAGAGAGAGAGAGAGTCTAAGTGATGAGATCCGACCGAGTTTAAAGGTGTAGAGGAGATCCAGCCAAGAAGAAGGATGTCAGGGCAAGGAAGAAACACTAACAAGAAGATGGGGGGCCGGCTAACGGTCAGGCTTGGGGAGGGGAAGGTTTAAGCAGTGGGATTGGGCAATAGGAAATAAAAGAATTAGAGACGTGGATAAATGTCTGTAGCGCAGGATTTCTCCACCTCGGCACTAATGACATTTGGAGCCATACAATTTTTTGTTGTGTGCGGTGGGGCGGGGGCTGACCTGTGCATTGTCGGAGGGTGAACAGCATCCTGGCCTCTACCCACTAGATGCCAGTAGGACCCTCCCCAGTAACGACAACTAAAAATCTCTCCAGATGCTGCCGAATTTCTGCTGGCTGTCAACGATGCCTCCCAGTTGAGAACCGGTGGTTTCAAGGAAGAGATAGGATCGAGTCAGGAATATAACAGAGAAGAAACAGTCAAGTCAGAGGCTGGAGAGTGAAAGTGGGTGGGTAAAAACAGGGCAGAATCGGAGCAAAGGAGGAGATACAGTGAAATGATGGATGAAAGAGAACAGACAAGAAGGCGAGCAAAAAAGCAGAAACAAGACAGAAAGACCCAAGAGGGTCTGAGAGGAGATCAACTTCAAAGTGGGTCACTTGGGGGGGGGGGTTTAATGGCGGGTCACCGACACGAGGGGTCGGGGCCCATCAGTCTTCCATCAGGACGTGAAGATGTGAGAGCCAAAGACGTGTCACATTGCATACACACAACTTTCCGGCTCATTATAATTACACTGCAGATAAATGCTGGAGCTGGAAGAAGATACGCAAGGTCCCAACTCCCTTTCTGATGAATTATCAGGACGCTTATCAGCGATCAAACCAAATGAACAATACTCGAAGATACACTCAGGTCCAAACATCACCGATCAAGCAGAAAGAAGGCAGACAGTTGCCCTGAAACACCTAAACGAAAGGAAACGCGTGTCGAGTTAAGGGAACCTAAACCGGGGCAGCCTTCTTTATCTGGCATTCCTTGGGGATCCTGCATTGTTGGTAAAGATTAGGACGGAAGAATGCAAACCCATGCTGCTTTTAAACATCTATTGCAGACAAGCCAGCAACCTCTGAGCGCTGGGCACGGGGACAAATGGCAGGGGGGGAGGGCGCCGGGTAGTGGGGAGGGGACTCCAAAACCCCACCTTTCTTGAGCACAACTTTGGTCGCAGCTACTTTCTGGGTCTCAAAGAACCAGGTTCGGGTTGGAAGGAGATTCCACGGGATCATGCTGGCCTCTGAAGTTTTACAAGTACTTTGCCTAGGTATTTCTTTGTGGTGACTGCAAGAATGCTCCCCCTGAGTACTTTCATAATCTGTAAGAGTTCTAGGTCTGATAAAGACCTGTCTCGGGGCCAGGGACAGAACTGGAAGGACGGTTTGTGAAAATGCCAGAGTGCCAAGAGTTTTGAAACCTGAGCTCATTCTTCTCGGGCCAGCATTCCACATAAACTAGCAGACTCTGTGGCTCCATGAGGACAGGTCCCGTGGATATAGTTCAGCTTTGCCGTGGAGAGCGAGGTCAGCTAATACACAGAGGTGAGAACGTATGGGGCCAGCTGGTTGGCGGGGAGCTGCCGAGGAAGGATCATGTCTGCGCATGAACCATGATGGAGTCTCAGGGTTACCGGCTGGGGTGGCGGACCTTGGGCTCTCCAGGTTCTCACGTCCCTGGACAAACATCCTAGATGTAGTCTGTCTCTTGGGAGAAAACCGCCCAGATGCTCACTTCTCCAAAGGGCAGTTTAATGTAAATGTTGAGAGCATGGGCCCTGGGGCCAAAAATGCCCCAGTTCAAACCCAGCTCAGTACTCCTGACTCGGTACCTTAGGCAGATGTTAAATTAAAATCTCGGCTGTAGTTTCCTCATCTGTAAAATGCAGCTAATGATAGAATCCGTGACAGAGGATTAGGGATTAAATGAGATAGTACTTGTGAAGCGCTTTAAAAAATGCCCACACGAGCCCAGTATTTGTGTTGTCATTCTTTGTGCCAAATCCTTGGAAAGTCATCATCCGTGAACAGCTTGTAAGAAGGTGGCTTTCTTGGTATTATAGCGCGAATAGGCCCCTGTTTTGGTTAAGAAGCGTGCCCCACCTTCTTGGGGTGCCTGGGTGGCTCAGTCGGTTGAGTTTCTGACTTCAGCTCTGGTCATGATCTCACGGTTTGTGGGTTCAAGCCCCGTGTCAGGCTTTGTGCTGACAGCGCAGAGCCTGATTCAGAGTCTCAGCCTCCCTCTCTCTCTGCCCCTCCCCCCCCCCTCTCTCTCTCTCTCAAAAATAAATAAATAAACTTAAAAATTGAAAAAAAAAAATAAAAGTCAGCACAGCACTCAGAAGCATAGTGCTTCTCCAAGGAGAAGCATATACATTCTCATTTCTAGCGACTGTTAGTGGATTTGACTCACCCAGAGCCCTAGTCATTCTAACATCTAATTCAAGCATGGTGGTAGTGACCGCCTGTTCTGTGACAGGATGTCTCTAGCCTTGGCCATCCATCTCCAAACTATCTCTTATGGAAGCAAACTAGAGCTGACAGGGTGGATGGCCCATCATACTTGGATCAATATTTTTGAATAGAAACAATTGAAATAATATTAGGTATCATGTATGACTCCGATGCAGTAGGCATGTTATATATTTCATTCACTCTTTTCAACAATCCTATGAGTTGAAGATTGTTGTTTCTATATTATATATGGATAAACTGAGCCCCAGAAGGATTTCACAATTTGATGAGGATCACAGAGGTTTTATGGGGTAAGCTAGATTTTAAATCTAGGTAAATCTGATTTTTTAAGTCTAATTTCTTCCCATTTCTGAATGAGTCCATTTTTTAAAGAGGGAGGTAAAGTCAACCTCATATCCCGAGGAAAAATATATTTTAATTATAGATTACAGTAAGTACTTGTGATCTGCTAGCAGTGGGTAATAAAATTATCTTTATTCCACCAAGATATCCCAAAGGGCATTTTGGCTCCTATTGGAAAACTTTTAAGGTCAACATTCTTATTACCTGTCAAGTTGGCTTGATATCATATTACTGAGCTGAGTATCTCCCAGTTCTCAATAAATGTTAAATAAGATCTCTTAACCCCATGGAGGAAAGGGATATAAACAGAGTTGGCCCTACACAAATAAAGCACAGAAGTTGTGTATTGGAATGGCTGATACTCAAAGGAATCAGCTGATAAATGCTGAGACAATTCCTTAAGTTTATTTATTTTTAATCTGGGGGGGGAGGGGTAGAGAGAGAAGGAGAGAGAGAATCCCAAGCAAGCTCTGTGCTATCAGTGCAGAGCCCAATGGGGGCTTGAGCCCACAAACGGGGAGATCATGACGTAAGCCGAAATCAAGAGTTGGATGCTTAACCCACTGAGCCACGCAGGTGCCCCAATCCTGGGATACTTCTGATTCCATTTACTTGACCAGAGATCAATCACGACGTATGAGCCACTGGTCCTACCTCTCGTGCTGGCCCCTTATCCTTCCTTGTGTGTGCTTGTGGGGACCCAAGAGATGGGGCCATCTCAGCTGCAGATGCTGTAGTCTCCGTGTGTCCCAGAAGGAGCTGCCAAGTTGAGTGGTGTTAGAACACACTTCTAGAAACCCAGGGTCTGATCCTACAACTCCACGGGTCGAGGAGGCTGCCAATTTCTACTGTTTCAACAAGCTCCTCCTTTGGGAGAAACCCCAGACAGGGACTCAGTGTGTGTGTGTGTGTGTGTGTGTGTGTGCGCGCGTGTGTGTGCGTGTAAGAATACAACATCCAAACTGCATAAACAATGTTTCTTGATTTTGTTTTTAGACATTCAACCAAGTAAGTTCTCACTCATTTTCATCGTTTGTACGGTTTTCTTTTAGCAGCCTATAGACACATGGGCTAACTAATCTTTTAAGATTGGTTTCATTTCAAAGTTTGGCAACAATTGGGATTCTGTCATGGGTGTAGGAATCCGATGTTTTGTCCTGTTCTGGGAGAAAATTCCAGAGATACATAGCTTCAAGATGTGTTCAGAATTTGTACAAGTTAAAACGAAGGCAGACCAAGTGCAAAGACAGCATACACACCCCAGAAACTAGGACTTTAAAACCCGTTTACTGTGTTGACATGTTTGAGTCTTCTTGCCTGAAGCATTTCCTCACAGTGGCTTGGAGACTGGCACATTTAAACACTTTTCAAGGTGTAGCCCTGTTTCTCTACGCCAACCTGGCTGGAGGGCGATCAAAACCGAAACTGAAGGAAAGGTATCAGGGCAACCTGTTTATTTCGGGGAATTATATTGTATGCATATCACTCAAATTCAGTAGGAACTCTACCCACACTTGTTGAGTCTTGTTTCTATGACAAGACCTTTACCTGACAGAGGGTTGTTTCCATATTTCAGGGAGACCAACAGGAAAAATCTGTGATTTTTTTTTTGAGCAATTTATAGGCTTTTCCTTTACAGCTACCTTGAATTTTTTAACTGATCATGGAATTATCTTGAACTGACGTCTGAGAATCTGAGAACTGACTTGTGATCTGCTTTGAACGTAGCACAGGACTTTCTATATGATGATCCTGCCAACTAACTTCAGCTTCATTTTATTATTTATCCTGACTTTGCCTTTGCCTTAGTTGCTTTACCTAATCTTACTCGATTCTGTATAGAATATCCTACACATAATGCATGTAATATAGAGAAATAGACACACTGGAAGATAGTATGTCTTTGTCAGCCACCACAAATCCTTTTTTTATAAAAAAAAAAAATGTAAACAAATAAAATGACATGACTTGTGCCCTCAACTGGTGGCTCCTGTGTCTTACAGTAATTTATCTTTTTTTATCGATCTCTTTTTTCTATTTTCTCCAAATAAGTTATTGGGCTCCCTTAAAAATGAGTGGAAAAAGGGGCGCCTGGGTGGCTCAGACGGTTGAGCGTCCGACTTCAGCCAGGTCACGATCTCGCGGTCCGTGAGTTCGAGCCCCACATCGGGCTCTGGGCTGATGGCTCAGAGCCTGGAGCCTGCTTCCGATTCTGTGTCTCCCTCTCTCTCTGCCCCTCCCCCGTTCATGCTCTGTCTCTCTCTGTCTCAAAAATAAATAAACATTAAAAAAAAAATTAAAAAAAAATGAGTGGAAAAGGCCACTGGTCTCATTTAGAAGGGCCCTAGGGCCTAGTTTTACTTTTCTTTTTTCCTTTCACTTTGCTTTCATATGCTGGCATCTAGATTCTCCAGTTAAGCAGTCTCCTTCCACACTGCCCCCTACACTCAATATCCAGTCCATCAGGGAGTCTAACCCACAGCTGAGTCTGTACATTAATGCCCTAGACACAGCCCCATGTCCCTGGGACATGGTAAATTGTATAACAGTCCACCCTCTGGTTTGTTTCAGGGAAGCTGACAGGTCTGTATGGAAAACATCGCGGAGAATGCTATGCTGAAAAGCAAGAATCATCCAGAGACTCCCCTGAGGAGACTTTAGGTCCCTATCATTAATCTTTGCCACACTCCTGTGAAAGAGGCACTAGGTGAGGGCTCTCATCCAATGTCTCATAAATGAGAAACGGGGCAGATTGTAGGGGCGAGCCGGGGAGTGGGGAGCTCGTGCATGGTCGGGGAAGGAATGAGCGTGTCACGAAAGAAAACCTAAGACCCCCGAGGTCTCCACCACACTCAGCCTCCTTCTGACAGCTCCCATGCAGGCTGCAGCCTGAGCAAATGTAGGTTTTGTTTTTTGCAGGAGTGTTTAACTTTTGGGGGGACTGGTATCCATACAAGGCCATCTCATCTCCTTCTGTTTGGTTGTGTTCTCCAGCCCAGCCCCCCAAAGCCTGACACTACGTGTCCTGCTATCAGTAGCTGCCAATGAGTTTAAATTCCAGGCCTCCGGGCAAAGGTTTTCTCCAGGTCTCTGCTCCGGCTCACCTCTTCCAGAAACGCTCTGACCAGCCACTCCTGGGATTTCCTCTTCAGGCAGAGCTGGGCTGATTGCTTGGCCCCAGCACATTCTCTGATGCCTCGTTGTCATATGTGCTCAGTGCAGTGGGCTGAAAATAAGGTGGCGGCAAAGTTGGCTTTGTCCCCAATCTTCTGCCACCAGCTGTGCGTAATGGGCATGGTTTTGCTCTTAGCATTTTGCAGCCTGAAAATCTTTCTCTGCAAAGCTGCATGTCTCCATATGTGGCTCATTAACTATTGAATGAAAGTAATAACTAATCTCCCTCGCCATTCTATTATCTGTAGTACGGACATCCACAATGCAACAGCAGAAAAACAAAACAAGTAAAAATGAGAAAAATATAGCAAAATATCAGAATAATTGGTAATAAAATAAAACGAGAACCTCCTCCAGCACAGCGTCCTCCCTGAAAGATGGAGATTAAACATGCCTGTGGTGCAATCTAAAGTGATACAATTTTCACCAGTCCCAGGATGCCTTCATTTTTCATGTGCTTAGAGAGGTTATCTCCTTGGAAACCCAAACAACTGTTGTGAAATAAACTTCTATTTATCTAGAAAGCAGAAAAAACTAGAATGTTAAAACGGAAAGATCCGTGCAATAATTATGTTAAAAATGCTACCAGTGAATGTCTGCTGAGCACACAATACATGCTGGGCACTGTGAAAAATACTTTATATGTATTACCTCATTTAAAACTCATAGGGGTGCCTGAGTGATTCAGTCCATTCACTCTTGGTTTCCCATCAGGTCATGATCCCACCGTCTTGGGATGGAGCCCCACGATGGGCTCTGAGCTGAGTGCGAAGCTTGCTTAAGATTCGCTCTCTCCCCCTGCCCCTCTCCCCAGCTCTCTCTCTCTCTCTGTCTCTCTCAAAAATAAAAAGTAAATCAACCAATCACAAACATTCATGAGGGAAGTCTCCCCATTTTACTTCGTGTGTGTAGCACCATATTTTAGTACTGAGTCTGTTTTATGGTCTGCTGTCTCCGTGTAAGCGTTGCCGGGGAAAAACATCTCACTGAACTAAGAAATCAGACTCCTAGTTTCAAGGGATAGCGTATCAATAAAATCCACATTCATGAATGTGAAAACCCTGTGGCAAATCTAAAAGCATTCTACAAAGGGAGGAAGACGCCACTGCTATTAAAAATGTCAAGGTGTGGGTGATACGCCTGGCAAATCTCAGTTGACCAGAACATTCTGAAACAAAACATCTCACACCGGTAACTTGTGAACAAGCTACTTCTCGCCCCGCGGCTGCAAAACACCACGCGTCTGTTAGAGGCCAGGCATTACAACCTCGTGCTCTTGCCATGCACTTCGGGGCCGCGACCACTTGCCGGCTCCGTCCGGCACGTCTGTGTCACGAGTTTTTCCCTTAACAGGCACAGAAAAACTCCTGATGTTCAGCAAAGCGTTACAATGCAGAGGTGTAACGAATTACGGTGGCGGTGGGCGAATTAAGCCCAGCGGATTTACCGCCCCCACCGGGCTTTGGTTCCGCACGAACCCCGCCGCGTTCACCAGCAGCGCGCAGGGCCGGTGATTAACCGCCCCCTCCGCGCCTCACCTGGTCTTCCAGGAGTTTCCAGCGCTCACGTGTGCTGGCCCACGGGGCGTGGAAACAGCACGAAAGCCAATTAGGGCGAGAGGCTATAAAAGCCCCCAGGAAGAACCGCCGGGAGCTCCTCACTTGTCTCGGCCCACGGGCTGGGAAGAAAAAAGCGGCTTTAGATACAAGTGTAACCGATCGGGAGACCTTTCTTCTAAGGTTCCAGAGAAGACAGGCTACTACGCCCTGTAAATTGCTCCGTCTCGGGCGTGGAGAGACGCCGTAGCTTTCTGACTCCTTCCCCCCGCCCCCCGCCCCAATCCTGCGGGGTGAAGCCCGGGGTGGCGGGAAAGCACGGCGTAGGCGCTGGAGGGGGAAAGGCAGCCGCAAGCCTGCCCTGGCCTTCAGAAGTGACCTGACGCCAGGAAGGAGGCTGATTAACCCTTGGGCTCCCCCTCCCTCTCCAGGGGGTGCGAGCCAGCTCCTCCTCCTCCTCCTCCTCCTCCTCGCGGTCGAGCGACCCTGGAGCGAGATGCACACAGCCGCCGGCTCTGCGCGCCCTGCCCTTCCCTCCCAGCCCAGGAAGAGGAGAGCGGCGAGGGCGCAGCCTAAAGTCGAGTCCGGTGAGTCTGTGGATCCGGAGTGAACGGCCCGGGCGAGCTGGCTTAGGCCCCGCGACCCTCGCGCCGGCCGTGCACCGCAGACGACCCCTCCGCCCGCCCCTCCGCGGAATTTGCACCCGGCACCCGGCTCCTGGCCTGACCCCAGGCCCCGCGACGCCCCCAGCCCCGTGCCTCGCGCAGGTGGCGCAGACGCCCCTGTTCTCCGGCGCCCCCTGCCGGGGAGAGGGAAGGCGGCGGCCGCGGACGAGCCGGGCGCAGGCAGGGAGAGAGCTCCGGAGCCGCCGGGAAGAGGCCGGGAGCTTCCCTGATGGTGCCGCCGCCTCCGAGTCGGGGAGGAGTGGTGAGGGGGCAGCTGGGCAGGAGTCTGGGTCCGCTGCTGCTGCTCCTGGCGCTGGGACACACGTGGAGCTACCGAGAGGAACCCGAGGACGGCGACAGGTAAGCGCTGCCAGCCCCGGCTTGGTGGGCGCTCGGCTCTCGGGGTGCGGGCGGTACCCCCCGGTTCCCCCAGGCACCCGCATGCCCTCGCTCTGCCGGCTGCGTGCTCGGCTCTCCTGGGCGGCATAAAACTCGGCTCCCCGCCCGGGGTCCCTCATCAGTGGGTCGGTGTTCCCTGTTACCGCCGTCCTGGGGGCTCGGTTCGCGCGCGGGGACCCCCCTCCCCCGCGCCAGGCCCAGCCCCCGAGGCCACTGCGCGTCCGCGCTCCGGGACGCCGCTCCCTGCTACCCTCGCGCACCCTGCCCCTCCCCTCTCCCGTGGCCAGCTAGCGAAGTTGCCCCTCGACCTTTTCTCCTTAGGGAGATCTGCTCGGAAAACAAGATCGCCACGACGAAATACCCGTGTCTGAAGTCTTCGGGTGAGCTCACCACGTGTTTCAGGTAAGCCCTGGGGCTTTGCCGAGTCCGCCAGGGCGCACCCTGCCTGGCTGCTTAGAAAAGCGGCTCCGCAGAGGGAGGGTTTGGAGACGCGCTCGCTTTGCGCTGGGACGTGCTCGGGGAGTTCTTAGGTACAACCCTTCTGGTGTGGTTTTGGGGCTAAAGCAACGACGGGCGACCGAGTGTTGAACCTGGAGCTTGCCCCTGAGACCCTGAGCGGCTTACCGCTTCCCGGAATACCTTGCGTGGTAGCCATCTGAGAAGAGGAGGCTGGAAGCTTCTAAGGAAAGGGGATCGGACCGTGGGTATCAAACCGTGCGCCACAGCAAACACGGCTGGCGGCGATTGCGTTTTGCTTAGAAACGTTGGCAATTACCGGGGCCTTGTGACACTGTCACGGTCTCTGCGCAAAAGGGTGGGGGAGGTTTGCGGGCTGTGGACGTAGTTGTGTTGAGCGAAAACAACGTCGAGGTTGAGCCACAAGGAGAGGATTTCCTGAAAACGCAGTCCACAGATGACCTGGATGCCTGTTAAAATTACCCCTGGTTTGGGGGTCTATAAATTGGGAAGTACTTCCCAGGTGGTTCTCAGTAACAAAAGGAGAGAATCCCTATTCCCTGCTTGCTACCTCAGAGGTGAGGATCCGTTTTCACCTTCGAGTTCCTGGCTTGTTTCCGTGCTTTCCCTGGATGGGAAACACGTACCCGTGAACGCAGGTTGCCTTTTAAAGGTACTGTGCGAGATGGGAATCTCCCACCCGCGCCACACTGTCTTCAGGGGGGTGGTCCTACACTCTGGGGTGCCAGGATAAATCCTACAAGATAATCTGGAAGTCCCCACAAGTGAATTTGGAAGAAAGCTTTACTCTTGGGTTCATCTGTTAGAGCATTACCATGTTTTCAGCTGTAGAAACCTTATTTCACACGCTCAAAAGCTTGCATGTGTTTCCAGGGCTGGCAAGTTAAATGACCTAAAAGCTGGTAATCAGTTACATTACGTACTGTGCTCTAAAATCTGCCACTGGCAGTGGACTATCATTTAAGCGAGTCCGTACTCCTTGGGCTTGGGAAGGGTGGTCAGTGTTGAGTAGTCAACACTGAACACGTGGGGTTGGGGGGGGACGGGTGAGTCCGTTCAGTTTGCAGGTGTAAAGGCTAGAAGAGGTTAACTGCATAAGCAAGGTCACCCAGTTGGGATGAGAGTGCAGGCATGAGGATCGCTGTGTCCTCCACGTGACCGCAGTACTAGGACACGTGGTTTTCCTATCAATACAGCACGAAGCCTCTAACTTAACGAGGAAAGTGTCCCTGAGATGGTTTACTCATTTGTTCAGTCCCTGAAGGTCAGACTGCACATAAAGCAGTGGCCTTTGCAGAATGCATGTCTAATTTTCAGAAACCACTGGTGCCCTGATAGGTGTCTTAAGTTGACTTCATGACGCTGTTACCGTCACTTTCCCCAGATGTTTAAAAACCGTGGCTTTTTTTCTACAGACGCGAGAGAGCCTATCCATGTCTTGACAAGCTGTTCCTTTGGATAGCTGTTAAAACACTCGAGGGTTAACAAATTATCTTTTCTATCACAAAAAAGTAAAGAGCTTTGTGCTGGAGGGGGGGTGGTGAGTGGAATGGGGAGGAGGGGGTTTTTAGTGGGGGGAAAGTGGGGTTAATGGTCCCTGTGCCTGTTCTCTGGTTTTATGGAATTCGAGAGTTTTGTGTATACGCCATTAGTTTTGGACTAGGAAATCGTGAAGTCAGGGGAGTAAAGTCCAAGGTTGTCAACTGCTCCCCGTTTGCTTTTGAACCCCACGGATGCGGGAGTATTGTGCTTGGGTTGTGAACTGATGGGCCGAGCCCCGTAGACCCTTGCTACTCCAAGTGATCTGCAAACCAGCATCCTCTAGGAGCTTGTTAGTCTCGAGGCCTGCCCCTGACCTCCCAAATCGGAGCCTGTTAGTGCAATATACGTTAAAGGTTAAGCCCTTCTAGAGAAACCACGGTCTTCAACCTGGTCAGCCACTTAGACCGAGCCTTCGAGGAGCACAGAGGCTTCTGCAGGTGCACACCTGGGTTAGTGCGGTAGGAGGGACACACGCTGAAAGGACCATCCTTCCGGGAAACCAGACTCTTCGCATCTTGGCTGACCCTGGATGAAGCTTAAGTACAGTATTGGAGATGCCTCTTAGGGAATGCAGACGGATGGTCCCCACTCATTACCACTTGTCCTAACAGTTTTTAGCACTGGTGAACTGTAGAAGTCCCTGCTGAACTTGTTACGTGATTTTGTGACTTTGGCGAGGGAGAGGAACGAAGGGTTTTACTCCCTTCTATGATGTTCATTTTAGTATTGATTGGATCTGTTCATAAAAGTATACGGAACCCTGAATGATGTAGAGAAGGGAAGATGGGTTCAGACTGTTCATTCTGGACCCCTTTCCTGCCACCTGTGCCCACTTGGGTTATAGTTTCATCTCAGCAGTACTTTTCCACATTAGCCTTCTGTTAAATGACAACCTTGAGGACTTTGTACTCAGCCCTGTTCCATGCATGTCACATGCACATCTAATCCACTGGGCCGCCTGCATTGGTGGCTCAGTTTTACAGGGGGAGGAACCAAGCCTCCAGGATTAAGTAAACTCGGTTGGGGTCGCAAAGTTAATACACGTGGGAGCCGAGATCCAAACCCAGGCTTGTCTGACCTCAAAGTCTGGGCCCAGGCCCTTTCGTCATCCCGGGTGTATCTTAGGAGGCAGAATTTTCTGGGATCTAAAACTATAAATTCAGGTGGCTGTGCATTCAGAAGACACTGATAGAAGACCCCCTCACCATGGCTCTTTTTTGAATTAGCCCTGCCTTTGAGATCGGTCTTAGACAATGGACTTCATACGACCTTGTCCTACCCGAAATTGGTTCATATGTGTACAGGTTTCCTTCCTTGGATTTCCTCTTAACCACAGGGTCTGCCTGTGGAGACTCTCCACCCCCACTGTGCCCAGTGCCCCCAAGTTCAAACACTCGAGTGAGTGCTGGTAACTGCTTCGTGTAGAGTACAGGTTGGGTGGTTCAGGCTTCTCTGGTGCAGCATGATTTAACTACTGGTAAAGGAGTACACCCTAACTCTGACCTCTTCCCTCAGACTGTTTAGCCAAACCAAGCACATGCTTTTATCATGGTGTTACCCTCCTGTGGCTGTTAAAGGTTTTCCCACGAGTTGACTTTCCCAACCACGTAGCTTTGAACAAAATGTTTGTGTTTGCCTTTTGTTTATTGGGTCTATCCGTAAAAATGACAAGTTAAAGTCTCCTGGAAGATGAAAATCCGTGGTGTAGGAAAGGTCCAGAAAATCCGATTTTTGAGGCTGTGTCTGATAAACGTTGTAACTTTTCTCACCCATTGAGAATCTGTTGGCACCTTAAGATAACCTTACAAAATGCACATAAAAGAATAACTTACTATCTCTGATCTCCATTTATAGACCTGATTTTTCGACCAAGGCCTTTGAAACCATGAGGGTAGGTCCAGTTCAAAGTCCTACGGTTCAGACTGTAACTACCCGGGATGGGGAACAGATTCGAAGCAGCCAGGAATGGTTTTCTGGGCAAGAGAAAACTAAATGTTAGGTGCTTAATTTGCATTAGGTGTGACTGTTTTGTGATTGCTGGACCTCCGAGGCCCGTAGCTGCCCCTCCGTGGTAGGTCTTTCCGTAGAGTCTCCTTAGGTACTGCTTTTGGGGTCCGTCCCATGGGAGATCATGACCTAGGGATGCAAAAACTCCCACCTTTCCATAACGTGTGCATTGCCAAATCCTGTTAAGAGGTCGAAGTTAAGGTGATAGTTATGCAAGTGTGTTTACTTGAGACTTGGAGGACAGCAAAGTCCCTTAGAGCCGTACTGCTAGGCTGACGACGCGAGCTGAGGCTACGTTGAAGGAAAGACTGTAGAGTGCACGATCTGGTCACAGAGCTCCTAAGGAGGACGTGAAGGTCGAAACTGCAGTAACGGGAGCTGTCCCGGTTTGAATCCCAGCTCGACTAAATCGTGACCTTGAACAGTTTAACCTGCTTTAGTGGTCTCCTTTGTAAAATGAAGATTCTTAGTATGGGAGGTACAGGGTTACCCTGAAGATCGAATGAGCTGATGTGTGTATTTAACAATTACCCCTTATAACTACTGAATTACACTTGGCATATCGAGCGCACGTGGTAGATGCTGATCGGACACTAAGTCTTGGACAGGATGGTGGCAGTTTTGGGGAAGAGAAAACTCAGACCGTGTCCGGAAAGAGCGTATACCCCTGGACACGGCAGTTTTTAGATGGCTTCCCAAGTGTGGGGATAGGTCAGAAATCCGGTGCCTGGGGAAAAGTCACGGAGAGCGGGTCTTTGCTTCTTCCTGACTACGTAAGGTACCCTACTTGCGTGATGAGTGGGCGGGAGGCATAGTTGGTTCCCTTTAAAGGATCTTAGAGGCTGGTGCCTCGTCTGGAGTCAAGGGTGTTCTTGGTGGTGACCAGAAGATGAGGAAACAAACCTCCCAGTTCCCAGCCTGCTCGCCTCCCTTCTGTGCCTCTGTTCTGTGGCCAGCATAGCTCAGGACAGGCCCTAGGTGGCCACACCGTGACTAATTGTTCTCTCACTCGGGGTATGCTGTCCCTTGTTCAGAAAGCGTTTGTATCCTTGTGACCAGCCATCTAAAGGTGAGGACGTGCTATGAAAAGAGCAGGACACAGGTAGAGGTAGCTTTGTGCAGAGCTGATTAAATCACGAGCACATTGCAGGCAGCCTCGGTTTCCCCGCGTTAGACCCTCTTTGTCACTGGATGGTGCCCTCACGAGGGCATTGGAGTATCTGTTCCCTGGTCTGCGACCGTCTCGTCAGAGGCTAGTCTGCCTGGACAGTGTCCCGTACCTTGTCAAGTGACTGAACGTGACAAGCAAACGGAAGTTGACTTTGTTAGCCTTTCTGGAAGTCACGTTGCTATTCTATCCAGGTATGCCTTCTTTTCTAGCCTGAAGGACAAGAAGCTGCTTTGTTTTTGTTTTTGTTTTTTTTGTTTTTTTTTGCTTTTTTTTTTTTTTTTTTTTAGAAACTGGATTTCCTGCACTGCTGAGATGCTATCATGGCCTTCGTTGGTTCTTGGCTTGACCCGTTTCAACTAGCATGTTACAGGTGCTGAGTCTGGAAGCTACAACTAATGCCATGCACTTGCTGCTTCAGATAGCACCTGAACAGAATGTGGGTGTTCCTGCCTGTAGTTAACTGTCCCATAGACCGTGGCTTTGAAGTCGGGGGTTGCATTTTTACGGGGGATCCTGCTCCCTTCCACGTTTATCCTCAGCTGAAGGACCCATGTGGGAGGCAGGGAGGGTGGAAGGTATCGGCCAAGGCAGGGGCCTGTATCACTTTTCACTCCTTCTCAGAGGAACAGCGCAAAGTGCTAGGAGACAACCAAGCATTGAATTCACCACAAAAGGCTGTGCTTTTCCCTGGGGTGCCCTTTGAGATGGCTCCGTTTGCCGTGCTCATTGTCCCTGAAGTCATTGATGCCTGACTTCCTACATTAACTTCATTTGAGTGAAGCTGCGTGGGTGCACCCGGAAAAAGCAAAGGCGCTCTTTATTCCAGAATACTCTATCTGCTCAGGAGAAACTTTGCATTTCAATCAGTCTTTTCCGTGTCAGTGGGTTCGGCTTCCCCAAACCTACCACCGCCTGCCCAGCGGGACCCTCCCTGCTTTTGTGAGTTAACGCGTCTTGCCTTTGGAGTGCCGTTGATTGTCCGGAGAACAGACATCTCTGCTCTGTGGATTGCTTTTCTTTGATGATGAAAACA
The DNA here is from genome assembly GCF_018350155.1 of Leopardus geoffroyi. Lineage (NCBI taxonomy): Eukaryota > Metazoa > Chordata > Mammalia > Carnivora > Felidae > Leopardus > Leopardus geoffroyi. Next base: position 77,904,327 of record NC_059339.1, on the reverse strand, counting down.
TACACAACTACAACATCTGTGGGTTTCTCAAGCTAGGTTCTTTTCCATGAAGCCATGGGGCAGTTGTAAAGTCTTACCAACGATTTTGGTTCGTTTATTCAGCAAATGCTTGAGTCCCTATGTGCCAAGCACACTGCTGGGGCCTCCGTGTGTGTGTAAAAGGCAGGAAAACAAGCACCTCTACCCTCCTAGGACTTAGGGATTTTAATTCCGTTTCTCTTTCAGTAAAGGAATTTCGAGTCCGATGTCTTCGGGGCCGTTTTTGGCGCACATCTGATTAAGGTGACATCTGGGGGGCCTACCAGCTTGCAAATTCCAGTGGCCCACCTGTATCCTTTCAGCGCAAGAACCCCGCCAAGCAGGAACCTGAGAATCTAAGGCTGGTGGTAACCAGAGTTCCGCAGGGGTATTAGTGAGACGTTAGCGTGTGCCTCAAGTCTCTCCCAAGAATCACTGGGATGGGAAGGTATTAACTGAATTCTCTGGCTTTTTGCCCTGTGAAGTGGATGCCAGCATCAGAACGGGCCCGCTGGGAACAACCAGTTCACCTCTGCTCTCCCCACCCTCCTGTTTGCCAACAGTAACTTGAGGCAGACAGTTGTGAGGAGGAATGTCCCTCTGCATTCCTTTGTTGTCCTAACCCATCCTGGTTCACTGTAGTCGTAAGCTGAACTTTCTGGACAATTTCCCTTCTGGGGAGGAGAGGGGAGAGTGGGGTGTGAGGTCTACACGTTTAACCCCCTTTGAGCAAAGCACCTCTTTCTGGCTTCGAGTCCAAAGTGTGTGTGGGAGCTTGGAGGTGTGAGCAGACTGCCTCATTCTGTCTGGTGGAGCGTGGACGAGATCATTTTTCCCTACCCTTCAGGATTTCAGGAACCTGGACTGCATCTGTTCTCTGCCTTTACCTCTGTTCTCAACCTTTCTTCCTTGGCTGTGTCTGTGGGCCGTTCTGTGTTTGCCCCACTCTGGTGAGCCACCCCCCCCCCCCCCAGCCTCCGGGGAATGGTGATGGCAGTTGTCAGCACAGCAATGGCTGGTAGAGAGCCCACAGGAGGCCAGGAGAGGTTCCTCTGCTCTGGGACATGGCTCTGGGAGTTGGGTATAGGGCAGGAATCGGCAAAGTAGGGCACAAGGCACGTTTTCCACAACTTATGGCCTAAGAATGCTTTGTAGGTCTTGAAAGAGTCAAAAAAAAAAAAAAAAAAAAAAAAAAAAACCTTACTTGGCCCCCTAAGCCTCTGATCTTTACCATCTGGCTCTCTCTAGAAAGTTAGTCGGCTTCCAGAGCCATCCTCACACGAGGTCTGGGAGTGGGGTCCTCCATCTGGACCCTTGTCCACAGATGGAAGTTTCTCAAGAAGGTGACTTCAGGGACCTTTGGCCAGCTTTGTCTTCAGGTCCTTGCTTTTCTGTTCCCTTACTGTATTTGGGTCTCCTGACCTGTGCATCTTTGTGACCTGGTTTCCTGATCTCCGGGAGGCTGGAACTCTGTCCACCCCCCGCCACCCCTGCCCCAAGTCCTCATCCCCAGATACCATAAATGGATGTAACTTGTCAGTGTTGTAAAGCTGACCTTATTGTGGGTAGTTGAGTACTAATTTCTGCTTTTGTGCATGTTCTCAAGACCCGGCTTCCTGTGCTAGTTGAGTAGTCCATGGCTTCCCAAGGCTGATCTTCCCCTCCCCCACCCCTAACTCCATACTTTGATTCCTGACTTTGCACATTGATGATCCCATGTTGACTCTAAGCCACTGCTCTGAATTTGTTTTGAATTTCTACCATGGGAAACATTGCCTTCAAAAATCAAATGATAGTACCTACTTGAGGAACATGCATCAAAACCCTTTCAATGCGGCGGGGGGGGGGGGGGGGGGGCGGTGGTACTCTAAATCAGAGTTGTAACATGTTTTTCCTTCTGTGGCTAAGAAGTCTTCTGTTTCTCTATTCCGCTAAGCAGTGTCTGCCATTAAACCTTTGAATTTAAAGTCTGAAGTGCCTTTTAAAAACGTCAACTCTTTTGTTCTGTAAAGATCACAAAGACTTACTAGTGATGCCTTCTGACACTGAGCATGTGAGGGAAGTGAAGGAAAGAACTATTTAGAAGCAATATTCTGAGTGGGGGGGGAAGCCAAATCTAATGGCCTTTTGGGGAAAGGAAAGGGAAAGGTTGGAATCACAACCTGACCTATTAAGAGGAATGCCGGGGTGTGGCAAAGAGCAAAAAGGTATAAAAACTTGCTAGGGAATAGAGAGCATCCTCTGGAGGTGAAGCTGGAGAAAATGCTTAAAGTCACGTGGGAGCTTCTGACTTTGGTAACCGCCATTTTCATGGATTCAAGTAAATGGAGGTGAAAAGAGTGTGGGAAGTGTGACAGATCTACACTTGGAATTTTTGTGACCCGTGGTGTGTGCCCAGCCAGCACTGTTGCTGTGGAGATGAGGCTGGCTAAATGGTGGTGCAGATGGGGCACCTTGGCGTCCCCCTGCCTTACTTTGATGTCACTGGGCATTGCTGTCATGAATGGGCCCAGGTTTCGTTTGGGGGGTGTCTGTACTGAAACAGCTCATGATTTTTGTGGTGGAAATTTGCATGGCTGGGCAGAGGTTGCCTTCCTAGGAATCCACGAAGACCTTCTTTGGAGGCAAGGATGTTCCAAATAAATGGCACTGGAATTGAGTTCTGGTAGCCCCTGAAAGGTTAGAAGAATGTAGAACCCAATGTCGGTGAGATTCTATCTCTGAGGAAAAGTTGAAGGACTTTTTTTTTTTTTTTTTTTGCAAGTCAGTAAAAATTGAATTTAATACTAATTTGTTTTCTAGACCTCACTCTTGTACCTTCTGGCCTAGCTGGGCAGACACAGGGAAAGAAATTTCATACAGAACCCTGTACTTCTGTGGAGGTTACTACAGACACCAGTTTTCTTTTTAATTTTTTTTTTTTTTTTGTTTGAGAGTAAGCACACAAGCCGGAGAGGGACAGAGAATCCCAAGCAAGGTCCATGCTGTGAGTGCAGAGCCCGACACGGACCCGATCCCACGACCCTGGGATCATGACCTGAGCCGAAATCAAGTGTCTGGTGCCTGAGCCCCCCGGGTGCCCCGGGCACCAGTTTCTATTCGGAACACAGCTGGAAAAGGAGACGACAGAGGGAGTTCGGATGCCAAAACCGAAATCACAGCGACAAGTGGGGTGGCTGCTTTCCTTGTGAGTCTGCGTGTCTGTTCCCGCTCAAGGTCCCAGAGCAGGTGCGTGGCAGAGCCTGGCTTCTAAGGCAAACCGTCTGACTCCAGAACCTATGTTCTTACCCACGGTTCTTCCTAAGGGCCTGATCTTCTGGTTACCTTGCTTTCCTCCTGCCAACCACAAACCAAAAAGTGGCGTTTAGAGGGGACAGGAAGTGCTAGAGACAGGAATGTCTATTCCCCAGGAATGGCTGAAAGTGTAAGACTCTCCAAAGTAGACCCAACAACCCTAGCCCCCCCCCCAATGTCCATTTGCTAGGCCTGCCCAAATGACCTAGGCTCAGGTGGCATTAACAGAAACCCCACTCTCGCAGTTTCGGAGGCCAGAAGTCTGAGCTGAAGGTGTTGATAGAACTGATCCCTTTCCAAGCGTCTCCTTGGCTTGCAGACCGTTCCTGCCTCCTGGCGTCTTCACCAGATCCTCTCTTGTAAGGACGGCACTTCATATCGGATCAGGCCGCTCTTAATGACCTCATTTTAAGTCGTGAGCTCTTCAAAGCTCCTGTCTCTAAATGCAGTCCCACCCTGAGGGGCTGGAGTTCATTCAGACTTCAGCTTTGGGGAGGCCACAATACAGCCCTGTAACCTGCCCTCCCAATAAAACACAGCACACACTGGGCTGTGTGTGTGTGTGTTGGGGGGGGGGGATGTTTTATATACGTACTGTAATTCCCACGAGCGGCCCTGTCCACCCTGGTGATCCTGAGTGATCGAATGCAGCTAAGGGCCTTCAATGCCACTGAAGAAAGAAAAGGCTTAAAACTATCGAAAATCGCATAAACCACAATGTTATTTGTAACATTCGCTTCTTTGGAACCTCTCTAGGTAGACATCAGATGGAGGCCGTAGACTGTTCTGACCCTTACGTAGAGGCATCAGAACTGCAGGTGCTGAGGCCCCACTCCAGATCTTCTCAAACAGAATCTTGCATCTAGACGAGGTCCTCAGGCGTTTCCTACGCACGTTACGTTGAGATGCACGGTCCTGATCCGTCGTTCTAGGGTTTGCTCGCTCTCCTGTGGCTCCTCTTTGCTTCTGATGTAGAGCCATGGGCAGGGATTCATAACCTGGGCTGCACAATTGGAACCCCTTTGTGAGTGTTCGGGGGGGGAAAAAAAAAAAAACAAACCCTAGTGTCTACATAGCACGCTAGACCCAGGTACGTCGGAAACTCTGGGGGTGGGCGTACCTGGTACCAGGGAATTTCAAAGCTCCGTGGGTTATTCCAACTTGTAGCCAAAGCTGAAAACCTCGGAGCAAAGGGCAAAAGGGAGTGCACAGCCTGGCTCTTTGCCAGAGGATAAATGGTTACTTCTGGAGCTGGGTCCTCCTGTCTTTCCTTGCGGGTCTGTGCCCCTCAACGGGGGAATTTACAGCTTGAGTTTGTGTTGGTGGACCCTCTCTCAGCCTGGTGTCCTCATCCCTTGTCTGTTAGGTCCCAGTCTTTCTCCCTACATCTCCTTTCCACTCCTGGGGAGGGGGCGGGGGGGAGGTGATTCGAGGGCAGCTGGGGGAGCAGTGGTGTGGGTGCAGGTGAGTCAGGAAGGGTAAGACTGGTCTTCCTGAGCTCGTCTGCGTTTCTGAAGCTGAGCACCTCGAAGTCTCTTGTGTGGACCCCACCGCTCTTTCTTTCCCTCTTGCAGGCTCGCAGCTTGGTGTCTGGAGCTACTTAGTGACCTCTAGTGCTTTTTAAAAAGAAACATTTTGCTTTGTTGCCGCACTGCGTGAACCTTCTCCCAAGATATAAACATGGCTCAGCGTATTATAAATGAAAGCTTTTCAGTGTCAAGCTGTGTTTTTCTTTCCTTGCAAGCATCAAACGCAAGCACCGTTTTTTTTTCCTACATGGTGTGATAGGAAATCTGTGTGCCGTCAGAGAGTCTCTTGCCATTCCATCTTTAGGTTTTTCTTCAGTGTTCTGATCACCGAAAGAACCTCTCCATCCCTAGCAAATGTGAGGCTTTTTGTAGGCTTGCAATTAACTTGAACACAAAACAACATGCTCTAGTTTGCATGGTTATCACCTGAGCCCCATATTTACCATATGGCCTTAAGCCAGGCAGTCCCCAAATAGGTCTACATAGAATGCATGGCTATGTGCAAAAAATTGCCTTTTTTTTTTTGAGTAACAGGAATCATGTTGATTAAATCCTAGAAATAGAAATTACTATAAGAAAGGAAATGAAATTGCATTTCCTGGATGGATGTGCTCCCGAGGCTCTTCAAAGAGGGCTTTCCTTGAATTGGAGGCTGGGAAGGTAAAGTGGTGCATAAATGACCTCAGAGTTTGAAATCCACTTTCAGAGTCTGACAGCATCATGTGTGGCACCCTATTAGAGAGGATGTGATCGGAACGGATATTTAAAATCTCCAGGCATGAAAGGATCCTGACAACTTCCTCAGCACTCTGCCCCCCCCCCCCCAACACGGTCTTTCTTTTCCCAGAGACCCCTAGTGTTTGGGAACCATGTTTTCGGGTTGCGGCACAGATGAAAATTATTTGCGGAGGGCACGTTGAGGTCACTAACAAAGGCTGCTCGGGGCTGGAGGTGCCTAGCCTGGGAGGCTCTGATGGTCCAGCTGCCACCTGCTGTCCCAGGGCAGGAGGAGGAGGTCTTGTTACACCTGGAGCCACTTGTGGGCCGTGAGGGGGGTGGGGGGGGCTCATGGTACATCTCCAGTGTAGACTTCCCCTCCCCCACCCTCACAGCTCTTAGCCATTGGGCTCTGTTCAAGCTGCCCCACCAAGTCCGAAGTCTTCAGTGAACCTGCTCTTGGCTGTTCTTAAGAGCCCGTTTCCCCCGTCCATCCTTTCAAATGATTGCATCGTCTTGGGATGTGTACTTGACCTGTCGCTTATCTACAGCTCGGTGGTTGGATTGTGCTGACACGTTCGGTCTGTGCATCTGATGCGATCTCTGCAGTCATTCTGTGCAGCCCTCGGTGCTCCCGGGGCCACGGTGACACCCTGTGTCCTGAAGGGATGGGGGTTTCGCTCCCACTTCTGAGGATGCTGCAAAAGGAAATTGCCATAATGATGAGGGGAAGATGCTTCTTGTAGAAAAACAGGTAAAGGGAACCCTGCTTTGAAGCTCCTGCAGGGAAAGGGACACACAAAAGAGGAAATCTTCCCTCCTTAATCGCAATGCTTGCTCTATGCACGTTGCACATCCTAGTGATGTGGGACTTCTCACTGTGGGTGCTCCCTAATTCCCTCTCCAGGGTAGTGGCTGCCAGGGGACCAGAGTGTGTGTCTCGCTCTTCTCTGTGCCAGTGTGACAACATTTGTAGTTTGCCTCTTATGGAAATGGGCTTGTTCTAGAATCGCCCCCCCCTCCGTAATTGGTGAGGAGCCCCTCTTATCACCTAGGGCGCTAACTCACTTTTACAGCATAATATTTCATTGTCTGGATGCACCTTATTCAGCTCCTCGCTGGGGAGCTCCTTGTAAGGCAACTGAGTGCCAAAGGGCCCGCCCCGAGGCCTTGGGTTCAGGTTTTAAACTTAGGATGTGAATTTCAAGTAGGTCAAGTTTTCCCTAAATGAATCGGAAGGAGCAGATAACCTAGTACTAGAAGGTACTCTGGGCTGGAACCTGGAGGACCTGTCACTGCCCTCCTAGAGCTGTGGGTGCCGGTCCCCCGTGAGCCTCTAGGGCTGACCCTCTGATCCTCCGTTGTGGGAGCTTGGGGCTTTGACCGAGTTCCTTCCAGGTCTGGTCATCTGAGACTGAGCACTCCTTCACAGAGCGCAGAACAAACGGAAATGGGCTTAGTTTACAGCCCGGGAGGATCTGCTTGACCTAAAGAACATCTTAAGGGCGAGGACGCTGTGGAGCGTTCTGGATGCTTCTCTCTAATCCGCCTTAAAAACGGGATCGCCATCCGTGAGCTGCGCACGGAGTGAGTGTCTCGAGTGCCTTCGGTAGTTGCCGTTGCCCCGTCACGAAAGAGGAGACTGTCTTTTTACTCCCCGGGTGTATACTCGTGAAAGCAAACCTTCTCTTGGCTGTGAGCACAGGAGCCCATCTTCTGCAGAAGTGTCTGAGGCCATCCCTTCCCGTCACACCCCACCCTCCCGGCTGGCTTCTCTGTCTGCTTGCTTTCAAGACCTCCAGTCCCACAGAGCAGGCTAAGGTGGGCGAAGTATGCGGTTCCCCACGTAGGGGAGAAACCTCCTCGTGACCCCCTCCTTTCCAGAAGGGAGACGTTGTTGCACTTGGGCAGACTCCTGTTAACAAAGTGGGACCTCAGATGGGAAGGCTTCCCCATAAAACGTCCTTCACCTCTTTTTATCCTAACATACTGGGCTCAATGTGTGTGTGTTCTGTTTACAGAAACTTTTATTACGAATTTGTTTCGATGCGTGTCCTTTTGAGTTTACTTATCGAGGGGTCCTTGCGAGGACCGTGAGCGCTAATTGGCCTGCGGCCGCGCTGCCCGTGTCTCCGTTCTGCTCTGCTTCTGGTTCCATATTTGGCTGTGTTTAAAGCTGCCCAGGGAGGAGGGAACGTTGTGAAACAAGGCAGCTACATGCTTTAGACCGAGAATTTCGTTTTCCACCAGATTACCCACGTAAGAGAATGCGGCATCTCTTGAATTACCCAGATGATCAGATTTTTTTTTTTACAGGGAAAAATTTTTTTAATTAAATCCAAGTTAGTGAACATAATATAGTGTAATTTAACAAGTGCCCTCCGTAATGCCCATCACCCATTTAGCCCATCCCCCCCAACACCCCTCCAGCAACCCTCAGTTTATTCTCTGTATGGAAGAGTCTCTTCTGGTTTGCCCCTCTTTTTATCTTATTTTTCCTTTCCTTCCTCTCTGTCCATATGTTTTGTTAAATTTCACATAGTGAAATCATGTGATAATTCTTTAATTTCACTTAGCATAATTCACTCTAGTTCCATCCATGTTTTTGCATATGGCAAGGTTTCGTTCTTTTTGATGGCCGAGTAATCGTCCATTGTGTATATATACCACCTCTTTATCCATGGTAGCACTACTGTGAACATTGGGGTACAGATATTCTTAACCCCCTTCTGCATGGGTAGTCCATCCTGGTTTAAGAAGACAGTAGCCCACTAGAGCTCCGCATTAAGTGGACAAGTTCCTCGTTAGCTTGAAGTTTGATTCTGTTAATCTTCTTGTGCACGACTCTTTGCATTTCAACCTGTGTTCCTTCTGTAAGCATTTTCACCAGGCGGGGGGTATAGTTAGACAAACGACTCTAAACCACAGCCTTGGCTTTTCAGGGTACTTGCATCATAATCACAGAGAGGAAAAAAAGGTACGAATTTACCTCCTTTTTGAAAGTGAAAAGCCAGCTGTATTTTCCCTCTGCATTTTTTAAATGATGAAAATATGGGGGCACCTGGGTGGCTCAGTCGGTTGGGCGTCTGACTTCGGCTCAGGTCATGATCCCACCGTTGGTGGGTTCGAGCCCCGCGTCGGGCTCTGTGCTGACAGCTTAGAGCCTGGAGCCTGCTTTGCGTTCTGTGTCTCTCTCTCTGTCCCTCCTCCACTCAAGCTCTCTGTTACTCTCTCAAAATAAATAAACATGGAAAAAATTAAAAAAAAATGATGAAAATATGAAATATGCTATGATAGGAAACTCAATTCCCATAGACTCCACTACCAATATCAGTAACAAGATTCTCCTTTGGGGCGCCTGGGTGGCTCAGTCGGTTGAGCGTCCGACTTTGGCTCAGGTCATGATCTCATGGTTTGTGAGTCTGAGCCCCGTGTTGGGCTCTCTGCTGTCAGTGCTGAGCCTGCTTAGGATTCTCTCTCTCCCTCTCTCGAGTCTGCCCCTCCCCTGCTCATTCTCTTTCCAAAAAAAAAAAAAAAATGCTATTTCATTTATTTTTGTACTTGTATTTTATATCTAGGATTTTTTAAACCAAGTGGACAGGCCTCGCAACTATTTCCCAATAGCAAAATGGTATTAAAGAATGTATTAGCTTCACTAATATCAAAAAGCAACTTAGATATTCTTAACTGAAAGGTACCCACAGCTGCAGTCCTTTTGTTGTTAATGTGGCGCCTTATTCGTGTGCATTGTCAATGTTTTACGTAGTAAAGGAAAATCAGTAGTATAACTTTTTAATGTCCTACCATAGTTTGAAATATGATCTAAATTAGAGTTTTAATGTCCAGTGACTCCACAGTGGAGAAGACAGATGGTAGGCCCTCGACCCCTCCCAGGACCTCTGCTCCCACCCCAGCACCACATTCCAGTTTTCAAAACTTTTGATTTTTGTCTGTAGCTCCAAGTAACTTAGAACTTTTTGTCAATTTCTGGTGTCGTCTCTTGACAAATTCCTTCTGTGGGAGAGACTTCAGCTGTCCTCAGCCACCGTCCACACACTTCCCATCTTTGCAGCCAGTGGGCTTCTGGTTTGGGATAGACCAGTTTTTCATGGTCTTCAGGGTGATTGTGGAAATGCTATTGATGTCTAAGTCCTGAATGTGGAGTGCCTTTCCTTTCCCTCTGTATTTTGCCTTTCCTGTAGCTCAAAAAAAATCTGTCTCTGTCTCTCTCTCGGGGTCGGTCTCTACTCTCTTGGTCTTCACTCACTCTGTCCATCGTGGTCTGCTCTGTCCGGGTCCCTTGGTCTCTTGTGTCAGATTCTGGGTTTCCTGGACCCCATGTTTTCCCCTTTTCTGATTTACTCTGTTTTGGTGGCGCCTATAGTCTAGTACTTCCCTGAGAGTCTTTGGAGGGATTTTTTCTTTTTCTCTTTTTTTTTTTTTTTTTTTTTTGAGTTGCAGCAATTCACCCATCCAGTTGCCCATTTGGTCTCCACTGGATGTCTTTTAGACATTTCGAAGATAATCCATCCAGATAGACACGGTGATCATGTCTCTCTCGATACAAACGCTGCTGCCCTCACTTGTGACCTCAATACCTGAGGAGTTGCTCTAGACTGATCTGGAAGTGATTTTAGATTCTTCCTATCAAATATATGTAAACATGGGCTCTGTTGACTGCTACCAACCTGGTCCAGGCCACCCGTATGTTTGGCCTAGACTGTTGTAACTGTTGCCTCCTGTCCTGCCTCTTGGAATCTGTTTCCACGCATCAGAAAGTGAGATCCTGAACCTTAAAAGGGATGATGCCTGACCCCAGCTTAAAATTCTTCAGTGGGCTCTTACTGCCCTGGAAACAAAATCTATACTCCTTACCTTAGTCTGTGGGGCCTCTAGTGATCTGACCTCTTCCTGTCTACCCTCATCCTATGTTCTTTCTTCAGTTTAGCTCATTTCTTTAGATGGCAGACTCTTCCTTGTTTCAAGGTGTTGCCTATTTGGTTTCTACTGCCTGGATTAAAAAGTCTTCCCCTGCTTAAGAACACAAAACCCCAGTAGTTGCTCGCTCCCAGTCCTTCAGAAGTTAGCGTTACCACAGTATTCTCCCCCAGTCTCTGTGGTTCTCCATACCAGGTCCTTGTTTTCTCCTGTTAAGGTACTTAAGTCCATTTGTGGCTTTATCTTGTATCTTTTCCGGACTAGATATAAGGGCGGGGTCATGCCTATCTTACTCTGATTCCCCGTGCCTAACACAGCACCCTGCCTGTTTTCCACACAGAATGCGTGTTTGGGGAAAGGTGAATGAATACACATGGTCCTTGTGCAATAAGGTCATCCTCTGAAACAGAGCCATGTTTACTGTTTGCGGATTTCAGTTTGTACTCGGCTCTGTTCCAGATCTGTATAGGGCAGTTTACAATACATAAAATATGAAGAGAGCATCAATTAAAAAGACCAAAAGAGGACTGGGACTGGAGAAACGGAGCCAGGATTGACGGTAAGAATGTCTACCGTACAGACAGACAGACCTGCTGTGGGTGGCCCAGCTGGCTCCCAGCGCCCCGGCAGCCGATGAGAAACTGCTCCCCGAGTCCATATGGTCAAAACTGAACAATGCCTGGGGGAGCTACAACTGGTCTTGATATGAAGACCAAAGAGATTTCGCCCAAAGGTCACGGTGGAAAGAATGGTACATAACGTGATGGAGCCTTCCCTATAATGGACGTGGTCAGTTGCACGGGAATAACTCTCAACCATGACCTTCAAGTGCAGACTCCCGCTGTCCAACCACGTCCGGTTTCCTTAAGGCCTGTTTCTGGGCCCCTGGGACGTTGCTCGGGCCATACGTGCTGTGTGGTGACGTTCATTGCTGCTGTGGTTGCTGCTGCCTGCTTCGAGAGAGGACCTATGTGGGTGGGGACAGGGGTGTCCACTCCGGCTTTAACTATCTGTAACTTCCTTTCTTTGTCCTAACCAGGCATTACTGGCTCTTAGTATGGCGTGCCTTCTCTTCCTGACTGGCTCCTGTTAAACATCTTAGCGATCCTGCTTTCCTCCCAGACTTTTCTTTTTCCATCCATCCCATCTGTAGGTCTGGTATATACTTCCTCCAGCAGTGTCTCGTGGCTTAAACAGGTCTAGTCTCCAAGACAACACCGCGAGGATGTTGTGAATCTTCGTACTTGAAAATGGCCATCTGGAAAGCAAGGAGTCCGTCTCACTCCCGCAAATGCCTGTACGACATAGGCAGTCAGAAGGTATTCCTGAATGGGTAAAACGATGGGGGGGATGGGTGAATACATTCCTTCCCAAAGGCCTTCTCTAGCCACGGTTACCTTACCCTCACTCTGGATAGACCAGCTGGGTTTTCATGTTCTGGATGGTGTGTGGGGCTTTCCAGGGCTAATCTGCGTGCGCCGTCACTAAGATTCTAAGGAGAAGGGATATAAACGAGGACGTTATTTTCCTTAGCTTTGTAGAAGAGTAAATGAAGTCTCTGAATGTGGGAGCTGTCCACTTAAGCGAGGCTGCCCAGAGCAAAACTGCTCTGAGGAGTGGACGATCTCCTACTTAGTTTTCTCCGAAGATCGCTCAAAGTGAAACCAGCCACTGAACATTCCAGTCGCTACTATGAAAAGTAAGCCGAGTCCATAGATCTTATCGCATCGTGGGTAGGCTACAGACCTCTCCCTCGGGATCAGCTCTAATACCGAAATGCAGTATAACGCGACAGATGACCGAACGCCGTTTTGCTGCACGGGCTGCCGCTGTTTGTAATGAAGCTTTCCTTACCGGGACCGCGAAGTGTCCATAGCCACAAAAGCTGGTGCCACTTGGTCTGGTCAGCTGACTGGTTCTGGGTTCTTTCCTTCAACATTCTTCTAATCCAAGTTGCGACTTAACGTTGGGGGTCGTGTTCGCGATTTCCGTTTTGTGCCTGACGAGAAGCCACGGATGAAGAAGATAGGAATGTGTACAAGGGCGTGCAAGTGACCGTCTTGGTGGAGATGGTATGTGACAGGCCTTGTGAGCTAAAACCTGGATGTGATTAAATGCTTGGATTTGCTCAGGGATGTTGAGGTTTTAGAGCCATAAGCTGTTGTTACTTATTAAATTCTTGCGGAAAATAAACTGTTGTTGTAAATCTGAACCTTTGGAGATCCTAACCCCCTCTTCCCAGCGGAACAGTTTTTCCCGTTCACAACACAATTGTTGATTATACAAGATTTCTTAAGAATGCGAATATTGTGTAACAGAAGAGATTGTGTTTAATTTTCTGGACGTTGCCAAATATGCTCTTCACATTAATTTTGGTTGTATCCAGAAATATTGACTTCGCTTTTAATAATCATAAGATGCATTGCACACCTCCCGTGTCCCAGGCACTGCCTTAGGCTCTATACGTGATTTTCTTGAACTCTTTCGGCAACCTTATGGCAATTTTTGTTCTTCACAAATGAGATGAATTAAGGCTTAGGACTGTCGAGCAACTTAATGTCCTTGAGCTTGTGACAGACCCATGGTGGAGCAGGGTTTCCAGTTGTGATTATTCTTACTCCTTTCTTTCCACAGAATTTTCTTCCGTCCTCTTTTGCAGCATAACTAACCACCTTACATCTTGGTGACCCAAAGCCAGGATTTTCTTGCTCCTGGTTCTCTGGGTTTGCATTTGGGGCAGGGCTCATCAAGGATGGTGTTGGCTGGAGGAAGCAAGGTGGCCTCTGTCATGTGTTGGGGGCCTTGGTGCTGGCTGCCAGCTGGAAGGCCTCCGTTCTCTAAGTGACCTCCCTACCTGTTCCTTGAGTCAGTAGTCTGGGCAGGGCCTCTCTTCATGGTGGTCTGAGCGTTCGAGGAGCACAGAGATGGAAACTGTCTGAGATGGAAGCTTTTAAGGTCTAAATTACTCAAGACTGGAACCAGTGTAGGTCACTTTGCTGTATATTGATTGTGTGTGTGTGTGTGTATTTTTAATTTTTAGAGCACGAGAACACGAGTGGGGGAAAGAGGGGCAGAGTGTGTGTGTGTGTGTGTGTGTGTGTGTGTGTATCTTAAGCAGGTTCCATGCTCAGCACAGAGCCCCGTCCTACAACCCTGGAATCATGACTTGAGCGGAAATCAAGAGTAGGACTCAACCAACTGAGCCAACCAGGCACCTGTTGTGTATTTTTAAAATTTTTTTTCTAATTGCAGTGCAGTTAACCTGAAGTGTTATTGGTTTCAGGTGTACAATATAGTGATTCAGTTCTGTACATTACTCCGTGCTCATCAAGATAAGTGTACTCTTAATCTCCTTCACCTATTCTATGCATCCCCCCATCTCCCCTCTGCTAACCATCTGTCCTTCTAGTTTGAGCCTCTTTGTTTTGTCTCCTTTTCCCCCCTGCTTGGTTCACTTGTTAAATTCCACATATGAGTAAGATCATATGGTGCTTGTGTTTCTCTGACTTATTTTGCTTAGTGTTATACTCTCTAGATTCACTGATGTTGCAAATGGCGAGATTTCATTCTTTTTTGTGGCTGAGTAATAGTCCGCACACACCACATCTTCTTCACTTCTTCATCTACGGATGGACACTCAGGCTGTTTCCGTGATTTAGTTATAGCAAATAGCATTGCAATAAACGTAAGGGTGCATGCATCTTTTCAAATTAGTGTTGTATCCTTTAGGTAAATACCTCATGTGCCATTCCTGGATCATAGGGTAGTTCTGTTTCTAATTTTTTGAGGAACCTTCCGACGGTCTTCCACAGTGCCTACGCCAGTTTGCATTTCCACCAGTTGTGTGTGAAAGTTCCTTTTTCTCCACATCTTCAATACTTGAGTTTCTGATCTTTGCCATTCTGACAGGTGTGAGGTGATCTCTCACTGTGGTTTTGATCTCATTTCCTGATTGATAGTGAGCAACTTCTCACGTGTCTGCTGGCCATCTGTAGGTCTTTGGAGAAATGTCTGTCTTCCCAATTTTAATGGATTTTTTTTGTGGTGTTACAGAAGTTCTTCATGTATTGTGGGTACTAACCCCCTGTTGGATGTGTCATTTGCAAACATCTTCTCCCATTGCCTTTTAGTTGCGTCGTTTCCTTTGTTGTGCAGAAGCTTTTTATTTTGATGTAGTCCCAATAGTTTATTTTTGCTTTTGTTCGCCTTGGGAGACCTACCAGAGAGTTGTCATGGCTGCTTTCAGAGAAATTACTGCCTGTGCTCTCTTCTCAGACTTTTATGGCTTTCAGTCTCACATTTGTCTTTAATCCGTTTTGAATTTATTTTTGCGTGTGGTGGAAGAAAGTGGTCCAGGGGCACCTGGGTGGCTCAGTTGGTTAAGTATCTGACTCTTGATTTCTGCTCACATCACGATCAGTCAGTTCATGAGATTGAGCCCCACGTCGGGCTCTGTGCTGACAGTGTGGAGGCTATTTGGGATTCTCTCTCTTTAACCCTTTTCTGTTCATGCTCTTTCAAAAAAAAAAAAAAATCCAGTTTCATTCTTTTACACGTAGTCCAGTTTTCCCTACACCATTTGCCAAAGAGACCGTCTTTTTGTCCCTATTGTATATTCTTCCTCCTTTGTTGAAGATTAAATGACCATGTTGCAAATTTACATTGGAGTGCTCTATTCTCCATTGATGTCTGTTTTTGTGCCAGTACATACTATTTTGATTCGTACAGGTTTGTGATCTAGCTTGAAATCTGGAATTGTTACCTCCGGTTTTTTTTCTTTTTCAAGATTACTTTGGCTATTCAGGGTCTTTTGTGGTTTCATACAAATTTTAGGATTGTTCTAGTTCTGTGAAAAATGTCGTGGGTACTTTGGTGGGGATTGGATTGACTCTGAAGATTGCTTTGGGTAATGTGGACACCTTAACAATGTTTCTAATGCTTGAGCATGGATTGTCTTTCCATTTGTCTTCGATTGCTTCAATGTTGTATAGTTTTCAGAGTACAGGCTTTCGCCTCCTTGGTTAAGTTTATGTTTAGGTATTTTTGGTGCAGTTGTAAATGGGATTGTTTTCCTAATTTCTCTTTCTGCTGCTTCATTATTAGTGTAAAGAAATGCAGATTTCTGTACATTGATTTTTGTATTCTGCACTCTTAATTCATTTATCAGTTCTAGTTTGTGGAATCTTGAGGGTTTTCTACTTAGAGTATCCTGTCCTCTGCAAATAGTGAAAGCTCCTTACCAGTTTGGATGCCTTTTATTCTTTTTTCTTGTCTGATTGCTTTGGCTAAGAATTTGGGTACTATGTTGAATAAAGGTGGTGAAAGTGGAATCCTTGTCTTATTCCTGACCTTAAGAAACAGCTGTTTTTCTACAGAGAGTAGGATGTTAGCTGTGGGTTTTTCACATATGACCTTTATTATGTTGCAGTATGTTTCCCCCAGACCTCCTTTTTTGTTTGGCTTTTATCATGAACGGATGTTATACTTTACAAATGCTTTTCCTGCATCTGTTGAAATGATCATAAGGGTTTCATTTTATGTGATGTATCCCATTGATTTTGTGAATATTAAACCACCCTTGCATTCCAGGAATAAATCCACTTGATCATGGTGAATGATATTTTAAATGTATTGTTGGATTTGGTTTGCTAACCTTCTGTTGAGGATTTCTACATCTATATTCATCAGGTTTGTTTTTGTTTTGGGTAGTGTTTTTATCGGGTTTGGTATCAGGGTAATGCTGGCCTCATAGAATGAATTTGGAAGTTTGCTTTCTTCTTGTATTGTTTTAGAATCCTTTGAGAAGAAATAGGTATTAACTCTTCAAAAGTTTGGTAGAATCTATCTGTGAAGCCATCTGGGCCTGGACTTTTGTTTTTGGGAGTTTGATCACTGATTGAATTTCATTGCTGGGAATTGGTCATTCAGATTTTCTATTTCTTCCTGATTCAGTTTTGGGAGGTTGTAGATTTTGTTGGTATATAATTTTTCATAACCTCTTACAATCTTTTGTATTTCTATGGTGTCAGTTACCTCTCATTTCTGAGTTTGAGGGTTTGTTGTCTGGGTTTGAGTCTGGCTTAAAGGTTTATCAATTTTATTGGTCTTCTCAAAGAACCAGCTTCTGGTTTCATTGACCTATTGTTTAGTTTCTCTATCATTTATTTCTGCTCTTATACTGGCTTTGGGTTCTATTTTTCTGGCTTCTTTAGGGGTGTGTAAGGTTAGGTTGAGATTTTTCTTCTTGAGGTAGGCCTGCATTGATGTAAACTTCCCTCTTAGAACAGCTTTTCCTGCATTCCAAAGACTTTGGACCATTACATTTTCTTTTGTCATTTTTTCATGGTTTTGTATGTTGACCCATTCATTTAGTAGCATGTTATTTGACCTTCATGTATTTATGCTCTTTCCAGATACTTTCTGTGGTTGATTTTTCTAGTTACATAGCATTGTAGTTGGAAAAGATGCACGGTAGGACCTCAGTCTTTAATTTGTTAGACTCGTTGGGGCTAATATGTGATCTGTTCTGGAGAATGTCCTGTGTGCACTTGAGAAGAATGTATAGGTGTGTGCTGTTTTTGTGGATGGTATGTTCTGAATATATCTGGTAAATCTCTCTTGTCCAATGTGTCATTCAAAGCCAATGATTCCTTGTGGATTTTCTGTTTGGATGATCTGTCCATTGATGTAACCGGGGTTTTAAAGTCCCCTGCTCTTACCGTTTTATTAGTTCCTTTATATTATTTAAAAAAATTTTTTTTAATGTTTATTTTTGAGATCGAGAGAGAGCATGAGCAGGGGGAGGGGCAGAGAGAGAGAGGGAGACACAGAATCCGAAGCAGGCTCCAGGCTCTGAGCTGTCAGCACAGAGCCTGACACAGGGCTCGAACTCCTGGACCGTGAGATCATGACCTGAGCTGAAGTCCTTTGTATTATTTTTTCTGTATTTGGGTGATCCCGTGTTGGGTGCGTAAATATAACTGTTAAGTAATCTTGTTGGATTGTCCTTTTTATTATAGTGTCTTTTGTTAAGGTTTCTTTGTTTTGTGTTGGAGAGTGTGAGTGGGGGAGGGGCAGAGGCAGAGAATCTTAAGCGGGTTCCACGCCCAGCGCGGAGCCCAACATGGGGCTTGCTCTCACGACTGTGAGATGATGACCTGAGCTGAAACCCAGAGTTGGATGCTTAACTGACCGAGCCACACGGGTGCCCTTTTTCAGAGTCGCTTTAAAGTCTTATTTTGTGTGATGCAAATGCTACCCCAGCTTTCTTTTCACCTCTGTTTGCATGAGAAACTTTCTTCATCCCTTCACTTTCGGTCTGCATGTGTCTCTAGGTCTGAAATAAGTCTCTGGTAGGCAGCACAGAGTCTTGTTTTTTTTTACCCATTCTGCCATCCTGTGTCTTCACGGGTGTGTTTAGTCCATTTACATTCCAAATAATTGATACGTACGTACCTACTGCCATTTGTTACTTATGGTTGTTTTTGTAGTTATTACTTCGCTTGTTCTCTTTCATAAGTTGGCTTTCTTTAGTGATACTTAGATTCCTTTATTATTGCTTATCTATTCCTGTCTTTCAACTTGTCGTTACCATTATGTTCGTATATATAACCTCTTGTGCACCTAGCCATCTATATTAAGTTGAGGGTCACTTTGAACTCATTGTTTACTCTCTCCCACCACCCCCATGTTTTAGGAATATGGTGTCCAATTTTACATCCTTTTCTGAGGCCCTCGACTGATTTTTACACTTAGTTTACTGCTCTTAGGCTTCCTCTTTTCTTACTCCTGCTTATGCTCTTTCCTTCCCCTCAGAAGCCCCTTGAACATTTCTTGCAGGGCTGGTTTAGTGGTCGTGAACTGTTGAGAAACTCTTGCTCCTTCTGTCCTGAATGATAGCTTTGGAGGATTCTTGGCTGCAGATTTTTTTTTCCTGTTTAGCCCTTTGAATCTATCCTGCCACTCCCTTCTGGCCTGCAGACTTTGCTGAAAAATCCACTGACGGCCTTATGGGGTTTCCCTTCTATGTAACGGTTTTCTTCTTGCTGCTTTCGCCATTCTCTCTTTATCCCTGCTTTCTTCCATTTTAATTACAACGTATCCCAGTGTGGACCTCCCTGGGTTGATTTGTTTTGAGGGCTCTCTGTGCCTCCTGGATCTGGATTTGTTTCCTTCCTCGGATTCGAGAAAATTTTCAGCTTGTTTCTTCAAATATTCTGCCTCCCTCTCTTGTCCTCCTGGGATCCCTGTTGTTGAATGTTGTTTTGCGTGATGGTGCTACTGAGTTCACGATTTTCAGTTTTTGTTTTTTTCTTTCCTAGTCAGCCTGATTGCTTTCTATTGCTTTTCTAGGTCACAGATTTATTCTTCCTCTAGTGTGCTGTTTATTCCATCTACTGTAATTCATCCACTGTGGTGTTCATCTCTGATTTTTTTTTTTCTCTTTAAGGGTCTTACTGAGGTCTTCTTTTCTCAAATCCAGTGAGTATCTTCATGATCACTTTTTTTAAAGTTTATTTTTGAGAGAGAAAGCTTGTGCAGAGAAGGGGCAGAGAGAGGGGAGATAGAGAATCTCAAGCAGGGATGTGGTGGTGGGGGGGAGGGGTGCTCAATGTCGCGGGTGGGGGGAGAGGGCTTGAATTCACGACCTGTGAGGTCATGACCTGAGCTCAAATCGAGAGTTGGATGCTTAGCTGACTGAGCCACCCAGGTACCCGATGATCATTACTTTAAACTCTTTTATCAGGCATATTATCCACATTTGCTTAGGTTTCTTGCGATTTTGTCCTGTTCTTTCATTTGGGAGGTATTCCTCGGTCTCCTCGTTTTGTCCGTTTGGAAAGTCCTCTAGGTCTCCTGCTCTTTGAAGATCGTGGCCCTGCGAAGAAGGGGTCCCGTAGTGCCCTGCAGTGCAGTGGCCCCTGGTCACCAGAACTTGGCACTTCCCGGGTGTCTCCTACATGGGGTGGCCGAGCCACTTTTCCCTTCAGTCCGGTTGTCCTGCAGTGGCGCCCTCTCCCTGTCGTGGGCAAGGCTTGGTCCCTGTATCGTTAGCGGGCCAGTCTGGCGCTGTCTTCGGCTTGAGCCGAGTCAGACCCGGTATTCCCTAGAGATGCAGTAGCACCAGACCGTAAGGTGTCTTCCCTGTGTTGTATCTGGGAAGCTTTGTTTGGTGGGCAGGGCTTGCGATCACACCAGCTGCCTGTCCACAGCCCTCTGCTGGGGCCACAGTCTGAATGGTGTGTGTGGTTATCTTTCCCGCCCCCCCACGGCAGGAGTCACTTTGGAGTGGTGCTGGCTCCTGTTGGGGCTGCTTGAACATGGCTGGGTGTGTGTGGTGTTGCTTGTTGGGTGGGTTTTGGCTAAGAGCACGTTGCAGGGGTTTTTACCCCGAGTGTAATAAAGTGAAGTGGAGTGAGTGCTGGGACTGTGCCGGTTCCCGCAGGTGGGTGTGTGTTTGTGCTGGGGAGTGGGAGAGGGAAATGGCACCTGCCAGTTCCTTCGGTCCTGGCAGTCTCTCCCGATAGTCTCTGTCCCTCTGGGGTAAACTGCTCCCCCTCCTATGTGCCCCGGGTGTTTTTCAAGCTGCTCCTTCGGGGCGTCTGGGTTGGCTTGGTTGGTCAAGTGAACGACTGCAGCTCAGGTCATGATCTTGCAGTCTGTGAGTTCGAGTCCCGCGTCAGGCTCTGTGCTGACAGCCCGGAGCCTGCTTCGGATTCTGTGTCTCCCCCTCTCTCTGCCCCTCCCCTGCTCATGCTTTGTGTCTCTCCATCTCTCAATAGTAAACAAACAGTTAAAAAAAAAAAAAAAAAAGTTAAAAAATAAAAACCCCAAAACTCCTATGCTGTCTCTGCCCAGGCTGTTTGTTCTGTCTCTTTCAGGATGCGGACTCCATTTCCTCTTGCCCTCCTGGCTCTCCCAGAGTCGAGCCTGCTGATTTTTAAAATTGCAAGTTTTAAGGCCTGGTTGTAAGAGCTCAAGAAATTTGACTCCTCTGTTTTTCAATGCCACATGTGGGGTTCATCTTCCCTGTGCGGGCCTCCCCAGTGTGAGCATCTGTTTCTCTCCCTTCTTTGCACCTGTGGGTCTGTTTAGCTCCCAGCTCTTTTCCCTTCCTACCCTCTTCGATGTGGCCTCTACCCTGCATTCAGCTGTGGGGTTCGTTCTGCCAGCCCTCCGGTTGTTTTCTGGGTTATTTACACTGTTCTGTTACCTTGTTGTATCTGGGACGAGGTGGGCTTACGTATTCGGCCATCTTCCCTAGACGTCTCTGTGTGCTGTTGACCGAACCAAGTGACAGGGCCAGCCCAGATTGTAGGGAGGTGGCCTGTGCAGATGGATGGGAGGGTTGTTGGAGGCGGTTCTTGCAGAGAAGCTTTGCTGTAGGTTCCTAACCACCAGCCCATGGACCAGAATCCTCCTTCTCTTGACGTCTTTTTTTCTGTTGACTTAGTCTCTCATGTGGCTACTTCGACTTTCCAAACAGCTGCTCCAACCATTTCTTTGCTCCATTTTCTTTTCTCTATTTCCGCACACGATAGCCGTTTGGAGCTCTTGGCCTCAAGTTCTAGTTTGATTATGGCTGCATTCATGCACTTGCTTGTCTGTGTGAATCAAGACTGTCCCATGTCCACAGCTAAAGACCTTCCTGCTTGCTTTTCTCATTCCTTTGAAGGCCATGCACATTTCACTCCTCTTGCTTGATTTATCGTGTTCTCTCCAAACTTAGCATCCTGCCAGCCTTCTCCTTATGGCCAGTGGAGCCAACACTTTCCTGGCTCCATAAACCTATCTTGGAGTGAGTATTGATCCCTCTCGTACCTCTCCCCCGTGCTCCTCTAATCCACCAGATAAGAACAGCCTTGACATGCGTGTCTTCCGTCACCACTCATGGTCAGGCTTCTGTCACCTCATCTGTCACAGAACACAGCGTTCCAGCGATCCTCCTCCCTCCTCCTCTCCCCCTGCTCCACTGTTCTTCCCGCAGCTGCTGCTCTTTGGAAAATGCTATTGATGAGGCTACATCCTGTCCCCTCCTTCCCACCAGTTACTTATTGCTGGACCCTTGAACTGCTGTCTGTTGTTCTGGACCTTTCAGCTGCTGTTGTCTTCCCTCTCCCCCCAAACTCAGTAAATACTTAGGTGAGAATTTTCCCCTTTTGTAATCATTAAAGCCCATTCAGCTGCTTTCTGTGGAACTCTGCTCAAGGCCAAATTGTGGCGTAGCTTTGAACGTCTCGGGTTTAGGTTTTATTTTGAAGAGTTTCCGAGATCCTCTTTGTACCATGGAGTTGACAGAATTGAAGATTCGGGGGTAGGGGGGTGCATGGTAGCAATAGAATGTTTTGCTAAGGAAGAGACAGGTCTGCTCTGAGATAGTGGCATTCTGGAAATGGATACTTAGCTGGAGTTGTAGAAGACGGGGGTCGTGTGGTTGTGTAGGATGCGAGCCATCCACGCCTGTGTGTGTGACAAGGCAAGCCTTAATTATAAAGGAGGTGGATAACCTCTCCGTCTTCATACATCTTCCCTTAGGATCATTCTTTCCATTCTAAGCTCATGTTTCCTCATCTCAGGCCTATCTGTATTTCACTTTCTGGTGCTTTACCCCCCTTGAGGAAGAAAGAATCCATTAACACTTATGTTGATTGAAAATGGCAGGGGACTGAATGTGCCACCCTCCCCCTGTAATTCATATGTTGTACTGAACCTTCAATGTGATAGTATTAGGAGATGAAGTCTTGGGGGAGGTGATTAGGTCATGAGAGTAGAACTCTCGTGTATGGGATTCAGGCCCTTGTTTAAAAACAAACAAAACTTGCTGCCATGTGCTGACACAGCAAGAAGACGGCTGTCTGTGAACCAGGAAGCAGGCTCTCCTCAGACATGGAGTCTGCTGGCACCCTGACCTTGGACTTCCTAGTCTCCAGAACCCCGACAAATGAGTGTATGCGGCTTAAGTCACCCAGTCTCTGGTATTCTGGCATAGCCGTCTGGACCAAGCAGTCATTCCTATGAAAGTGTCTGTTTCTTTAGTTGTGAGATTAAAAAAAAAAAAAAACAAAAAACAAAAAAACCGGAATACGGTCACCAAAATGTGTAATGCTTGTGGGTCTTGCCTTAAAAACTGGGGGAACCCTCCCGTCAACACGCACACAGGCCATGCTTCTTATCTCTGTCCTGTTTTCTTGCTACCTGGAGCACAGTCGTGGTGTGGGAGTGAAAATAGAAACCCCTGAAAAGCAGGAAGCGGCAGCCCAGTATCCTACTAGCCTGTGCTGCTTACGGACATCATAGCGGGAGAAGTCGATCTTCGAGTCATTGTTAGTGGACTTTGTAGCTGCCGAATAGATCAAGTTAATGTCACGTCAAGACTCCTACGTGTTGGGTGCCTGTTCCACGCTCTGCTGGGTGCCTTTTACACGACGGCCTCATGAGGCGGCCAGTTCTCACGTCTTTGACCCAGGCAGACAGGCTGAACGTGGTTGATAAACTTGCCTGAGATCCCACAGCCTCGAGGTGGCCCTGCCTCTGGGCTTCCGTCCAGGTCAGCCTGACCCCGGGCTCAGGAGCTTCTCGTCGTACCAGCCTGACAACCCACGTCTGTGCAGAAGTTTGTGGACAGACAGGAGGAGCCCAAAGTGATAACCGGGCAGGTCACTTCTGGCCCTTCGTGGAATCTGCGGGAGAGGTCACGAGGTCACCTTGTGTGGCCTTGCTCCTGCCTCGGCCTGGAGGTCTGTGAGCCTCTGCTAGAGACCTGGCTTCGAAGGCAGCTTGCTCCTAGCAGCGGGGACGTGCCCGGGCCGCCACTGCTGTGCACGGGCCCTGAGGGGCGATCGTCCCCCACCTCCCCTCCTGGACCCTGTCCTCCGAGCCACAGGACACCCCTTGTTACTGTATCCTTCAGTGCTTAGGGTCCTGCCTCTGTCTCCTGTAGATTTTTCAGGGGTCGAGGCATGAAGGCAGCAGGCAGCTGTTGGTCAGAAACCCCACTTCTCGGGGGAACCTGCGATGGTTAACGGAGGTCGGGTGCACCGGCCACAGGCATCCCGTCTAGATGGGACCTTGTTACTCAGGAGTGCGGTCCAAGGCCTCGGTCTTCAGTGTTGGCAACCATTGTGTGGACGATACTCTGCTGGAGAACAGTGACAGCCGGAATAAGATAAATGCAGCTGGGAAACGGGGCTGCTGGCTCCTTCGTATGTCACATCCTGCACTGGTTTCCCCAAACGCTGTGCACATCTTTGTGGCTAGCTGTGAAACAAGATGTGCCTTCGGGAGGAATACACGGGACCGTTCCTAATCTGTCGGTGGTGAGCTTGCCTGATGGAGGAGGACAAGGTGACTTGTAACTTCATAGATGTGCTTTCTAGCTTGGTTGTCACCTTCGGGATGATAGTAAACCCTCTCCAGTGGGTAGGACGTGGCAGCTTCCGCGGGCCCCGGGTACTTTGCGTGATCACAGTTCCTGGCTCAGGCCACTGGGCTGGGTCTTCAAGCAGAAGGCCATTTTCTCCTAGCTTGCACAGAAAGAGGGAACTTTCCCAGGAGGCCGTGAAAACATGGGTGCTTGTGCTCTCTAAAGGGGTGAGCCTTGCAGGCTAGTTGGTATCGTTTGCTCCCTGTTCCCTTGGCATCACCCCCAGGTTTTCACTACTGCCTTCTGCACATTGTAGCCTTCACATGTTGGTGAACTTGGATTGACTCCAGCCCCCCATGGTGTCCTTACTCAGAGCCGTGTTCCTCAGCTGACAGTAATAGCCATAAAGCGGATGTTCACTAGACCCATTTGTCCTGTCTCCTGGTGAGCAGTACGCTTTTCAGCGGGAAACACTTAAGCGGCAAGAGCTTGGCCCGAAGGATATACATGAACTCAGACCTATAAACATGACTGCCCTTGAGTGTAATGCTCCCTGCCGTCTAGAGGTTTCCTTTTATTTTGCCTTCAGAAGAAAATCAGATTTTCTTGTTGTCTACCCATCGGGAAGTGATAACATCCAGATATTTCTATGAGCTTGAGTTGTTTGCAGTTGGATGTGTAAAATGAGCATAGCCAGATAAATGGTTAAAATGATGTGCTATATTCCTACTTCTTGAAGAATTTTCATATGAGGTTGCTTCACCGGTAAGCCTAATAATGATTATTTGACACTTGGGATAAAAAAAAAAAATTTCCTGTGGGTTCCTTCTGTGATTACAAGCCACCTAGTCTGGTGTTTTGGTTGCCATTAACCGTTAGGAGCCTTTCGTGCTAATAAACTGAGAAGTCCACACGTGTTCTGTGCCGTAACCAGTAAAATCAGGTTTAAAGTGCTGAGATTGGGAGGATCTTCTGTCTCTCTTGAAGATCGTTATTGGTTACAAAGTAGGGATTTTTGCCTGGGTCCTTACGAGTGAGCTTCCGTGTGGGAAGGTGCACCCTCGTTGACGGGGCAAATGGTTGCATGCGCGTGGAGGGGAGAATGTCGGCTAATACATACAACCACATCGGCTTTGTAGGATTTCTCCCATCAAATCGTGAGAAAACTGCAGTGGGATCTATTTGAAGTCCTGGCTAACTTTAGCTACTGGACTTGTGTAAGTAAATGTAATCCCCGAGAGAGGAAGCCAGTGGGAGGGTATTTAAAAAATCGGACTCTACTCTTGTTTCTTACCAGGCGTTTTCGCTTTGTTTCTGCCTCAGCCCACCTCTTTGGTACTGTGTTTCAGATTTCTGGTGGGTAGCTCTTAATTGGGAAGACGTACTTAATCGGGGCGTCGTAGTTTAAGGGCCAGGGGTGGAGGTGGGTAGAGGATTTCTGTTGAAGCCCCATTTGGAGTGTGCCCGTCCTTTCTAGAGTTGTGTGTTTTTTGGGCATGTCTTAGAGGAGGAGAGTTAATGCTCTGGTTTGTGTTGTTTTTTTTTTTTCTTTTTTTTTTTAGAGACAAGCACGAGTGTGGGAGAGGGGGACACAGAATTCGAATCAGGGTCCAGGCTCCATATTGTCAGCACAGAGCCTGACTTGGGGCTCGAACTCATAAACTGAGATCATAACCTGAGCTGAAGTCAGATGCTTAACCGACAGAGCCACCCAGGCGCCCCAGTGCTCTGGGTTCTAATGGGGAGTCTCTCCTTTGAGTCTGCAGCCCCATCACCAACCAGAGCTATCTCCTCTGTTTATCCTCACCCGCCAGATAGATGCACGTGGATGGTTCTTTTCTTTCTCCAAACCTCTGGTGGCACAACGGCCCTTCTCTGGGCGGGGGGGGGGGCCTGAAGGCTCAGCACACACAGTGCGTGCAAAAACAGAGCTCCTTTTCCCAGCCTAGGGTTCTAGACTTGGCTTACGGTTTTCAGCACCAACCTCCCGGTGTCCCAGACTGCGGTCACGGGAGTTACCCGTTTTTCTCTGCCTTTCAAAAATCCTCTAGGCTCACTCAGTTGATACTAAAGCCTCCATCTCATGAGTGTCTCACAAGAGATCTCTGTCCATCTCCAGTGTTCCTGAGCTCATCGTCTCTTGCCTTAAATATGGTCTGCTGGCCTCAGCCTCTGAATGGTCTTCCTCCTGATTTTCTCCTGTGCTGCCGCGTCCTCCTGTGTTGAGGCCGCCAGTCTGAAGTCCCCCCAGCTCTGCCTGGCTTTGCCTGGAGACCGCCTCTTAGCTTGGCCAATCCAGCTGTGCCAGCCTATAACCCTGTCTCCTCCCCCTCCCCCTTCTCGAGTCCCAGCCTCACTGAACCCTGCCACAGCTGCGAAGATGGGTCATCCACATCGGGACACTCGAGAACGAAAAGGCTATTAATAATTATTCCGATATCCTAGGCAAGCATGGAGACTTTTCCCGGCAAATCAGGACATCCGTTCACTCGGTTGCCTCTTCCCTTGGGATCCCCCTCCCCACTCAGCCAGCAGATTCCCCGTCCTTCAAACTCGGCTTAGATATTACCTGCTCGGTACATCCCTCTGTAACCAGAGACGAACACTAGTTTTGTCTTTCGGGCTTGGTGTTGCTTTTTCATGCTGTTCTTAAGTAAAGCATGTGTATGCTGTGTCCCACAGAGCGTCTCTCCCCAGTCCCGGTGACGGTGGGCTCCGTGACCAACAGAAAGAACGCTGTTTCTCCTCCTCTGTGGCCCTAGCATCGTGCCTGGTGCCTGGCACTTGGGCAATAGTAAATCTGTTGAATTTAAAAACATTTTTAAAAAAATGAAGTACGTTGAACTTGGGAGCCAGGTTTCCTTCTGTTGGATACTTGAGTATCACGTGACCTGATGTAATTATACCCAAGCTTGCCTCTAGGCTTTTACATGTGTCCTGCCTTCTAGCCTCCAACCTGGGCTTTGGTACTTATTGTCCTGATCTTCCTGAACCTACTGTGGTATTATGGTCTCCCTTTTACATATCTCCTTATCTTCGACATCACGCAGTTCTCACACTTCGTAAATTCTGTATCTCGGGCGACTGTTATGTTAGTTCATTCCCCTCCTCCTCCCCAACTAGACTTTTAGAGTGAGAAATGCCGTCTGTCTGTCCGTCCTGGCCACCTTCCTAGCACAGTGGCTGGCATTTAGGAGGCAGTCAACATTTAGGGAGTGGGGATGGGGCTAGTTCTCGTTATTTGTGGATGACGCATTGGCAGATTTACCGGCTTGCTAACATTTATTTGTCATTCTCCCAAATCCATGCTCGTGGGGGCTTCAGTGGTCATTCAGAGACACATGCAAAGTAGTGAGAACTTTGTCTTGATGTGCACATTCCCAGCTGAGGGTGAACAAGGTGACAGTCTGGCGCCTTTTGACACTCCTCCCGTAAACAGGTATCCTTTTTTTGTGGTCTTAGTGCCAGGTTTTCCATATTTGTGTGTTTTGTTGGTGACTCCACTGTTTGAAATGGACCCCAAGGATAGTGCCACAGTGCTGTCTTGTTTCATGGCCCAGGAGGCTGTGGTGTGCCTTACAGAGAAGACCTAAGCCTTAGGGAAGCCTTGTTCAGGCATGAGTTAGTGCGTGCTGTTGGTTGTGGCTCCATTGTTCATGAGTCAACAATATTAAATAAGATGCCTTTCAACAGGAACATAAAACGAGATTAGCCATCAGTTGACAAAAATGTTGTGACCAGAGTCTTGCAGGAACCTAATGCTGTATTTCCCCCCGTAGCAGTTTATTTGCAAATTTAGTGTTTGTGGCAACCTTCCAGACCGTAACTACGGTAAATAATGAAAGCTGGGAGCCCCATTTTTCAGGGAAGTTACAGCTCTGAGAATTTCAGTGTCTTGCATCGAAGCAAATCGCTAGTGAGTACAAGACCTGAAGCTTTCACTCCTCCAATAAATATCTATTGAGCCACTGCTGAGTCAGGCACTGTGTACGTTTGACCCTCGAGATCCTTCACCCCCGAAACAAATGGATGTGAACAGAGTTTCCTGACTTTTTCAGTAAACTATTATAAACAACAACAAACAAACAAACAAAAAAAAAACTCAGTCACACAAATCACCAAACTCCTTTGAGCTAGACCAAAAATATTTACTCTGTGTTTTTGGTCTCCAATCTGCAGGTCCATAGAGACGCCTGTTAGATGGCCGAGTTGTTTTTTCAAGTTGCAACATGTTCCGGATGAATTCCACGATGGGAGAGTATGTTAGCAGTATATTGTCAGAACATCTCCGGGGAAAATGGCTTTGGTGAAGGGGGGGAAAAAATTCACGTTAAAAAAAAAAAAATACCCCATTTCATGATCAAGTCATCAAGGGAGGAAATAGTTTACAAAGATGTATTTATTTCTGTATTTCCCCTTAGTCTGCCAGGTATTGAGATGTCTCAGCAAAAGGCATTTGTCAATCCGTGGTTAGCCTCTTGGCCACGGGATTGTGAAGTTATTCTAACGAGAGACCAGTTCCAGCTGATGATGTCCCAGAGTCCAATTTTCTAGGCTTTTCAGGAGGGTTTTTTGGATTACTTCGTATCATTTTTGAAAAAACCGATTAGGTTGAGTGCTCTTATTCATAGAGGCAGGAAATGGGGGACGGAGTCTTTGACTTAAGAGGACAGTACTGTGGTCTCTACCCTCTGCACAGACATCTCCAGGATATTGCAGGGGCAATACTCTGAAGAGTAATTTCACTATTTGGGAATTGGAGCGCGGTCACTGAGAATGTTAAACTTCTATTTTCCTTAGGAAAAAAAAAAAAAGACTAAAATGTGAAGATTCAGGCTCTGTAAGCAGTCTGTCTAAAGGGCACTTTTTTTTCCCTCCTGTGTTGGACTGAATGATCATATGCTCACCTACTTAGGTTTCTACTTCTGGGGTCTGTGAAGAGGTTCATGTTTCCAGGCAGGGCTACCGTTAGGGTGTAGCGTGCTTTGGCTTGAATCGGGAAAAGGCATCTCTGGAGCTCTAGGCTGATTGACCGGGGGTGCAGGCTGGATTTTGGCCCTGATTGGCTCCCCCACGCTGGGCGCCCACGTGCAGGGCAGAGCTGTACCGCTGTACAGAGAGGTCCTGAGTCCTGGAGAGGCCACCGAAGTGGACATATGGAGAATAATCATGGGCTCGTGAGAAACTCGGACGTTGTCTATCGCCGGCCGAGGAGGTAGCTAAAGAGGACGATGTTCCACGGGGACGGTACCGGGGCTAAAGGGACTCTGTGTCCACAGGGACTTAGGACTGGAAAGATGTCTGCACTCTGGTTTCATCTCCACAACCTCTCATTTTACAAGTGAGCAAACCGTCTAGGAGACTTTCATCTGGGTGTTTGATCGTGTGGCCCCTTGCTGGCGGTGGGGAGAGTTTTGTGCTTTGGTCCCCTCAGAAGGGACCTCTGCGTGTCTATAACACAGCCACATGTCAGTGGGCGCTGTGGCCGGGCCCCGCCATGGTTCCTGGGATCCCGGGTCTCCGGAGATCCTGACCTTGTGGTCAGGCACATCCCTAGCGTGGAACTGCTTTCTGGCGACATACTAGATGTGATGGATTTTGTCTCCTGTCCTTTCTTTCTTTCATTTTGGCATGCAATAAATAGTAGTTGCTAAAAGTACAACCAAATTGTCGAAGCTCTTTGATATGCTGGGACTAATTTCTGCCTTCCCACCTCCCCATTTTTAAATTAAATTTTATTTAGGTGCTGGAGAGAAAGTCATACTTTCAAGAACCAGCTGGTTATTCGAAAGCCCTGGGAGAAATCTGTGTTAGATTTAACGGTGTCTGTACTGGCTTCTCCTATTCAAAATTGGCTCCTGTTTAAAAGAACACCGTTTTTGAAAAAACTTAACATGTTAAGAGTATTTACGGAATGTGCTCCAGCTTCAGTGTGGGAGGCCCCATTTCCTTATAGAATTTCCGCGGTAACCGAATGCTCAGTGTTTACATGGAACCTTTCTCCAAGGAGATCAGAGGACTGGGAGTTCTTATTTCCTGCCCCCCAGCCCAGCTCTGTAATGTGCGTGGAAGCCATGCAGAGGAGCGTGTAGCATGTGCTGGCTCAGCTTGCTTTCTTTTTCCATTTTTGAAAGATGATTACTTGTGGCATCGTAGGCATTGATCTGGGTGCGGCTGGAAAGATAAATTGGCTGAGCCTTTTTGATGATACAGTGTTGAGCATCACACCTTTTTTTTTTTTTTTTTAATGTTTTTGAGAGAGCGCATATGGGGAGGGGAGGGCCAGAGAGAGAGGGAGACACAGAACCCGAGGCAGGCTCTGAGCTGTTGGCCTGTGGAGCCTGACGCAAGGCTCGAACCCTTGAACCCCGTGAGATCGTGACCTGAGCTGAAGTCGAATGCTTAACCGACTGAGCCACCCAGGTGCCCCTCTTCATCACTTTTTTTAATTACAATTTTATGACCGATCATGTTAAGCCTGTAGATTGGTGTCATCAACAGTCTTGAAACCCAGATAACCCGAAGGGTCCATGAAGAACATCCTTTTTGTTACGGAGGATCTGAGTTTGGTGTCCCTTGTGTGGAAGGACAATTGCTGTGCGGTGCCCTGCCCCACTCGGGTTGGATGTGAATGAAGGAATTGAAGGAATAGCCTTTGTCTTGGGGTCTCTGTTTCTCCCTTTTAATGCTGCTCCATTCTTGGTGTTCCTTGGCTGCTCACTCCTCACTGCAGAGCTTCCTCCCCCCTGTTCCAGGTGTCCCTTGAACTCCCTCCTGTCTTAGGTCTTGTTCCCTGCAAGCTTTGCTGAGTAGCTCGGCTAGATCTGAACCACTTGGTGTAGCTGTGATCGTATGGTGGTCAGTCCTCTGCGATGTGAACCACTTGGTGTTGCGACACAGATAAGTGGTTCGCGGCTTTCGACAACATCTACGCAGGACTGCTAGAGATAACGGGACCAAGGAAATGAGAGGCTCGAGGTGGACTTTCAGGCTGTGAAAGACCAGGAGTGGAGACATTTGGGGGGCCTGGCCTGTCCCTGACCCTAGGGTATACTCCGTGAAGCCTGTGAACCACGTCAGACCCTAGATGACTCCCCTTCCCAGCTGTCACGGTTTCTTGTCCCTTTCAGGGTTTCTGGGCTTGACTAATGGCAAATTACAGTGGCCTCCCGGTGTGAAGCACCCAGACGATAGAGGCTTTGGGCCCCCCCCCCCACACTCCCAACTGAGACTTGGTGATGGTATAAAGGAATGCTGAACCCCTAGTAGTTTCTGTAGTAGAGGAAGCCTGTGAAATTAGCATTTGGTATCTAGGAAACTTTATGCTTCAGACCAAATAATAAGCCTTGTGTTTACAACTCCATCACTGAAAATGCCGACCTCTTAAAATATATTAGTTAGCCAGACAATTGCCCCGCTAGATACACATGCGAATAATTAGGCCCAGATGCCATTCCTGACCACCAGGAACAAAAACTAATGGCCTGGAATTCATGTCCTCTGAGCAGAGTCCTTAAATTCTCCCTTTGTACAACTAATTTAAAGCCATGGCTCACTGGAAGGTAAATTAACCTCCTTTCCTATACTGCAGACCAGCAATTACCAAACACCCGAGAAAATAATTTAGTGTCGAAGTCGCTGCTCTCCCAAGATTTAATAGAACTTAAAAGACTCCTTCAGACATTCGACAGTTAAATGAGCCACAGCCATGAATGCTTTGTAGGTTTTTAAAAAATTCTGTTTAAAAATAGTACAAAATATAATTGGCTTGCTTTTTTTTTCATGAAGTAGGAGAAGAACATTTCGGTGAACTCTTGTGCCCCCTTGAGATCCTGCCCCGTCCTGTTGAGACGAACACTCTTTCACTTGACACGGACCTACTTCTGGGAAATCTGATTATAAAATTATAGTGTGCAAGTTCACTTCTGTGGGGATGGTCCTCCGGGTTTTTGTTTTGTTTTTTTTTTTTTTTTTTTTTTTTTTAAAGACTCCAAAGCAGAAATTATATTTAGGATACCTCGTTGTCCCTGCCTTTTCCTCCAGCCGCCCTCTTGTGTTCTGTAATCCTGGGCACCACATTCAAAGTAGAGTCAACATTTGGAATAAATCACCGGACCAGATTGCTTACAGGTTTGTGAAAATATCCCAGACTTGCTATATCAGGCTTCATAAAAAAAAAAAAAAAAAAAAAGTGAACATGGGTTCTTTGCTTTCTGAGTGATAGTGTGTGTATTTGGTGTATTCACATGGGGCTTTAATGTCTGATGGCTGAGTGGCAGTCCTGAAGAGCCATGCACAGTGGCCTCTTATGAAGCCGGACTGTGGCCAACAGCTGTGGCCGGTGGGCTCCCTGCAGCCCGCCAGCCTTTCGTGGATGTTTGGACTCCGAGGAAACCTGTTCTGTCCCGGGGCTGGCAACGGTTCAGCTGATGAATCTGGCTGCTGCAGGGTTTTGTAAATAAAGTTTTACCGGGACATATCCATACCTATTTCTTTACATGTTGTTTATGGTTTCTTTCTTGCTACAAAGGCAGAATTTGAGTAGTTGCGGGGGAGAGACCGTATGGCTCATAAAGCCTACAAGATTTAGTATCTGGCCCTTTACTGAGAAGTTGCCAAGAGACATTAAAAAACATATTAGATGTAGCAAGTCCTTGAAGCTGGTCTCCTTATGGCATTCGCCGCTTTTCTGCTCGGTGACTCTGTGTTCTCTTGATTTTTCCCTCCATTGCCAACTCCCGATGGGTGATTAGTCTTGTGGAGCAGCTGGGTGATTGGGGGCTGGCTCTCCTACTGACCTGTGGTCACAGACTTTGCCCTTGGATTTCTATGTTGAATGGAGCCCGTCAACGTTAGTCACAAACTAACCTCTAAGTGGGGCCCCTGGGTGGCTCAGTCGGTTAAGCGTCCGACTTCAGC
The DNA here is from genome assembly GCF_018350155.1 of Leopardus geoffroyi. Taxonomy (NCBI): domain Eukaryota; kingdom Metazoa; phylum Chordata; class Mammalia; order Carnivora; family Felidae; genus Leopardus; species Leopardus geoffroyi. The sequence continues at coordinate 77,871,549 of NC_059339.1, read as the reverse complement.
TCAGGTCACGGATCTCACGGTCCGTGAGTCCATGAGTTCGAGCCCCGCGTCGGGCTCTGGGCTGATGGCTCAGAGCCTGGAGCCTGCTTCCAATTCTGTGTCTCCCTCTCTCTCTCTGCCCCTCCCCCGTTCATGCTCTGTCTGTCTCAAAAATAAACGTTTAAAAAAAAAAAAAAAAAAAAAAAACTTCTAAGAGTATGAAAGTGAATTTTAGAACCAGAGACCACACCTCATGGTCAAGCTCCCTTTGTGTTTGGATGACCATGTCCAGAATCCCAGAGTCTGAGGGACTGCCCAAGGTCCCATGTCATGGTGGTGGCCGTCACCATCTACTCTGGGTCTCTCTGCCCTTGTTCCAGTTCCCTTCCTACCACCATGTTGTTGCCACGCCCACACAGAACATGTGCTGTGTGTCATGTGAACATTTTCTTCATTTCTGCTGTATGTGACTTTATACCAAGTTGGCAAGAGAGCTGTGCTCAAAAAAAAAACAAAAATCCTGTTAATGCTGAATGTATGTAGTCTTTTCCTTCACTGTTGATCAGGGCGGTACTCGGCCAATAAACAGAATGGAGCATTTTTAAATCTTTCGTCAGTAATTATAATTCTAACTACTTTTTCCAGCCTAGTTTTAAACCATTGAATTGTGCCTCTTTCTCTCTTTGTACTATTTTAGTGATGCCGAACGCCTTCTGGCTACATCTATAACCTCTGGAATCAGTATCCTGTATTAATATTTCTTATGGAGCTGATATGTTTGCTTCTGTGTTGTAGGCATGCAAGTTTTGTAAATAACCTGGAAGTCCTCAATCCACTTCTGATAGGATTCCCTATTTTCTCCTCAGGAAGATCCGTATTAAATCGAATAGTAACTAATACTTACTTTTGATTTTGAATGAAAGCGGTGCTATGTAGAGTTTCAAATTCTTGCACCCTTTGCTATCCGCGTGGGATCTTTTATTCTGTTGGGAGTATAAAGCGGCATTGACGTTGAGAATGAATTTGGGGGCTTTATGGGAAGACTTTGGGCAATCTTAACTCCTCCAAGCTTTAGACTCCTTATCCATAAAGTAGAACTAATGTGCTCATAGGAATGTTGTGAGAAAAATGGCACAATGAGTGAAAAGTATAGCCCTGTGTTCACAGTGCTTATACTCTGAATGGAAGCCTTTAAAACTATCATTGGTTAAAATGTTTTCTGTCTAGATACAGCGATGAGACTTCAAATATATCAGTTTTGTTAAGCGGGTGGATTAAAAAAAAAAAAAAAAAAAAGTGACCAGCTTGCATTTCCCCTAAATTGGGTATGAAAAGTTTTGGTGTCTCCCTCCCTGACGGAGTGACCCTCAGCTGTGTTCAGGGTGTCTATGAAAGGCCTAGACTGGTTCTTACTGGGCTCCTGGGGACAAGAGGGACGATTGCCAACTCTGCGGGGATTGTGGGGCAAGAACAATGTCGTTCTTTGAGAGAGCTGGAGGAAAGGGGAAGACCGTGTTAGTGGGAACGTTTTGTCCAGGCTCAGGCCGCAAACCTACATGATTATTTTTGTGGAATGTTGGGGGGGGGGGGGGGCGGGGAGGGACTGAGAAGTGAAATGGTTAGAACAGCCTGACCCCATCTCCTTTTCAGAGTTTTCTATAAAAGCACCTTTGCAGTGGGACTGTGTCAAACAATAATGGAACTGAAATGCCTTCGGCGAGTGAAGAAATGGCTTTCTCAGTTGGTTTCAAGTCCAAACGGGAGGGCAATGGCAGCTGCCTCTGTTTCCTTTTTTTTTTTTTTAACCCTATTGTCAAAAAATATTTTTATGGACCTAAGCTTTGTTAAGGGCTATAGCATTTTAGTCTGGGCTAGAGATTTCCCATCTTAAAGTCAAAAGGAAGTCCATTTGTGTGTGGTCCTTACTGAGCATCAAAAGGATGCCGAGCAAACCTAGTTATCCATCAGGCTGTCGTAACTTGTTCACCCATCAGTGACAGAAGAGGGCGGAGTTTTCCTTGATTCTTTGATTCCGAGTTTGAGACTCCTGGGAGAAAGGCGTATTCTAAAACGATAGCCCTGGATTCTCCCCCTTGTTTTCCCAAAGCTGACATTTTCATCAGTGACAGGAAAGAGGTCCTGTGTGTGGGTCTCGAGTCTGAAGGCACACGGCAACGTCACCAGCTGTGCGTGCCTCCTACCCACCTCCCTTTCTCCGAGGGTCTTGCCTAGGGGGGGAAAAAAAAAAAAAGCCAGGCATACAGCTGCAGAAGATTAAGTTCCTGTCAATCACTCCATCTCAGGAAAGTTCCTTGCTCTAAGATGTGCTGGGCCATGGCTAACAGATTGGTTCTCAGAAGAAAAACATTAACACTGCAGAGAAATCAGGTTAGTTGTAGGAATGACTGCCAGCCTCCTCACTGGCAGAAAGAACCTAAACTCAGTCTAAATGGGAAAACGGCCCTTAGTGTGTGCTCTGGGCAATACCTGTCCCAGAAAGGGGAGCGGTGGGTTTTGTCTTAAAAATGCCTCGTTTTGTTTCCTAGCAAGGCAGTACGTACACGCATTTTTGGATACCTGCAGCAAACCCCAGCGCCAGCAGCTCATCTTTTTAGATTTGCTTTGTTGTCCAAAGAATTACGTAAACGGTCTGAACATCCCTCGCCCCAGTTGAGTTCAGACAATACCGCGCTTGGTGCGACCGTGGGGGTCCTTTTCTTTCTGTAGTCTGGGTGTGGCTTCTCCCGTTTATGCCTCTGGAGAAAATGGAATAGGGTAGAAAGTCCTCAGTCCAGGGGTGAGGTTAAGAAATCCCGTGTGATATGGGGCCGCCTGGGCAGCTCGGCAGGTTAAGCATCCAACTCTTGATTGCGGCTCAGGTTTGTGAGTCTGAGCCCCGAGTCAGGCTCTGCGTTGGCGGTGCGGAGCCTGCTTGGGATTCTCTCCCTGCCCCCGTTCCTCCCTTGCCTGTGCTCTCTTGCTCTCAAAACATCCCGCACGATGTTCAGATTCGTTAGCTGTCATAGCCTGGAAATGGTCCGCTCTTGGGAAATTCACCGTTGCCCCTTCCGGGCCGTCGTCTCTCAAGCTGCGCTAGGGTCTGTTTCTCGAGGTTCTGGGGCTGCTCCCCGTGCACAGACAGGGAGCCTTTGTTTCCTTCTATTTGACTTGTCCCTGCTGCCCGTTGACCACGGAACGCTAACCCGGTTTCCGACTCCAGTGACTTTCCCTAGCGCAGTTTGGGTGCTGAGGTGGAACGTGAAAGGCAGAGGGAGACGTGTGGCTCTGGAATGTTTGGGGAGCATTCCCAGGGCATCAGAAAATGCTTGAATGTGCAAATTCCGGCTGGGATGAGAACTTCAGAGGAAATTGCGCTTAACGTAAGCCGGCGCAGTTTTCTCTGAAAAGATTATCCCTTACGCTAAAAGGATTAGGTACCTTTTTAGTGTGGCGGAGGCTTTCCGAACCCAATCCCATTAGGAGGTTTCCCATGGAAAGCTACAAGTTGAAGGGAGCAGGAGGTTAAGTGTCGTTCAGTGGTAGGAGCCTGGGGAGGAAAGGGTCACTCTGCAGAGGTTGGGAGCCTTTGGTTTGAGTGGAGAGCTTGGCCTCTGCTCTGGTGGTCGCTCCCAATCCCCTCAGACTGGCGTCCAGGCAGGGGCGGACTGAGGACACTAGCCTGTGCCTCTGTGCGTCGGTTTGTTTTTGCTTTTTAAATGGGTTCTCTTAGATAGTTCCATGGGGATGATGATTCTGCGGCCGAAGCCTTTCTCTGAGTAGTAGTTCTGTGGCTTCTGCCGTATTTCAGATTCTCCCTGTGGTCCTGAAGCCGGGACACTCCGTGCAGAGGAAGAGGGCGGCGGAGTTGGCATGAACCACGGCTCACACCCTCCTCCCAAACTGTTAACCGAAGCATGGGGACGGAGCCTGCCTCAGCCACCCCCCGCTGCTTCCCGTGTGCTCCTCGAGGCAACCCTTTCGTGGCCCTTTTCTCCCCGTAGACAGAGCTCTGAGCTCCTTGATGATGGCCTTGGCTTGGCCACTCTTGGAGCTCACACACCTACACTGGGGTAGCCCCTGCCCCGTGCACGTGCCCTGTGAAGGCTTAGGTTTGTGACCCCTTTATCTCCACTGCCCCACCCCAAGTTTCGGTCAGCAAGGAACGGAAGGGGGTTTTTCATTACAACTGAACAGTAGCTGAGATGGTTGAAAGACTGTACTTTGGAATCTGCGAGATGGGGATTGTATCCAGACTCTCCCGCTCCCTAGTTGTGGGGGCGGGGGGACCCCTTGGCCTCGCAGAGGCCCAGTTTCCCCATCTATAAAATGATGGAGGATGAAATCAGCTAGTGCGTGTAAAAGGCCTGCCGTGTATAATTAAAGTGCTCTGTTGATAGCAGCTGCTACTTCGCATGAAGCATTAACTTACAAATGACTCATTTCGGTAAAAGTATGGAGGGCTGGGGGTGTGGGTTGTCTTACACATCATGAGATCAGTGGGTGAAGGTAAACTGTGCCTCTGGCTGCTGAGTGCGTGGAGCGTATTTTCTGGGCTCATCTGACTGAGGAAGTCCTGGTGAGGGGCTGAGCCCAGACGCACGGCAGATCTCCTGGGGGCCACTCTTCTCCACAGGATATGGGGAGGGATGGAAATTGCCTGAAGTTTCTTGTGTCTTAGTAACTAAACAGCAGTAGCATGCAGTATTTGATGAGATGCTTCCTGTCTGCTCTTAGAAATACACACAAAGTTTTATAAAACATCTTGATGGGCCACTATCCGTTGAGGCGTGGATGACAAAAGGGGGTCAGAAGGTACAGACTTCCGGTTATAAAATGTCACGGGGATGTCATCCATAGCACGGTGACCCCAGTTAATACTGTATTGGCTGGCTCAGTAAGGAGAGCCTACAACTCTTAATCCTCGGGGTTGTGAGGTCCAGCCCCATGTTGGGTGTAGAGATTACTTAAAAAAAAAAAAAAAAATTGCTAAGAGTAGATCTTAAAAGTTCTCACAAGAAGAAAAAGATCTGTAACTATGGTGATGGGTATAAGCTAGATTTTGATCATTTTGCAGGTATGTAAATTTCCAGTTGTATGCCTGAAACTAATCCATGTCAAGTATACATGTCAGCCCCCATAAAAAAAATAGAAAGTGACTTTATGTTAACGAAATTTATCACACGAACACAGTGGAAATGTGTGCCAAATAGAAAACTGTGAAAAAATTCCTTCCTCCCAAGTATCCAGTTGAATTTGCATATTTTAATCGGATCACCATTCACAGACGGAGGGGCAGATTCTATATACAACACAGGCGTTTCCTTTCATGACTGTGGGTTTCTGGGAAGTGCCAGGACTTTTTACAGAAGTTAACATGCACAGGAGCTTTTTGCCAGCCCTGGTAAGAGCAAAACTTGTGGAGCAAATCGGATCATTACGTAATCTGACTGCAAAGCACAATGGTCATTGTAGAAAATTACAGAAGTAGGAAAACAGTTGATCCGTAAATTGCGTCCAACGGAGGTGTAGTATTGATGTTTTGCTGCATATTTTCCCAGTGTTTTTCTGTATGTGTGACTGACTATACGCTTGAGCTCATGTATACAAGTTTTTCATATACAGCGAATATTTCCTGTGTCATGCAGCCATGAAATAAATAATACAGAATAGGTATATTTGGGGAAGACTTTTCATACCCTCCACTTTATTTCAAGGCTGAATTTGTTAATACGTGGTGGATATTTTTAGGCAGAAATGAAACCAAATGTAAACAAGGATTAAAGAAAAAATCTGGGAAGCTGTTACCAAGGTGTTTTTTTTTTTTTTTTTTTTTTGAGTCTAGCATCAGCATCCACTTTTTGCTTTAGTCGCTCTATTAGATAAAATCAATGCAGTGAATTCCTTCGAGAATGCATGGCTCCCGTCCTCAGGACCACAGAATGATCCAAGTCTATTTCATTGTTCTGCTAAGGCTGGCAGTCCCTAGTGTGTGTTTCGGGGTTAACCTGGATTCGGAATGGTTTTCTGGGAGGAAATACTCTGGGGACCCGGCCATCATCCTAGCTGCTTCCAAGTGTATATGGCACTGGTGGTCTGTTCAGAGTTAGGCTGGTGGCTGAAGCTGGTGGGTCAGCACTTCATCAGTAACAGACTCCCCTCACACCAGACCCTCCTCAGGAAGTAAAGTTTTGAACCCCTTGCTACATAAAACTGCTAAAAAAAAAAAAAAAAAAAAAAAAAAAAACAAAAAAACTCAGATGTTATAAGGGGTAGTTACACTTTTAGGGCAGTGGTTCTTTTTTTTTTTTTTTTTTTAACTTTTAACTAATTTCTACATCCAACATGGGACTCGAACTCACAACCCCGAGACCAAGAGTCACATACTCCATGAACTGAGTCAACCAGGCACCCCCAGGGCAACTGTTCTTAGATGGGTTTGTGGTCTAGTATGGTGAAGGGTCAGAATAGCTGGCCGTGTATACGTGAAATTTCTGCATGAATTTCACAGGATTTATGGTCCCCTAAAACCCTAGCTCATTCCCAAGTTGAAGTTTTGCTTTCGATACCGTAAGCTCTAACGCCTCCATGCTTCCTCACCAGCATTCCCAGAACACTGGCCACAGCTTCTCTGTGACCATGCAGGCTCCCCAGTGAGTTCTTGGCCACCCACTTCTTGGTTAGGATCCTCTCTTCCTCCAGGTAGGCCTTTTGGGTGGGTCCCTGGCTTCTTGAAGTCTGTAACTGACCCACAGGAAACTCAGTTCCTTGACCCTGAAAAATTCTGAGGATGGTTATCTGTCTCATTAGCCTTTTAGGCATCTACAGTATGATTCCAGCACCAGTCACTGTGCCCTACATCTCCAGTGGACACATTGCGTGGAATCCCTCCCACTTGGTAAGAGGAGAAGGCTGGAATCCTTAGCTTTCTTCAAAGAAATTCCCTATACCTCTCAAGCTATCTTCTATAACCCTGAGCAAAGGCTAGCCAAATTGGTCTCCAGACCAGTTAACCTCTCACATGGGGTGTCTATAGTGTCTTTGGAATAAGGGGGGGAGGGTCTTGGCCACAGATCTTGTCCCAGTTCATGGACCATCTGAGACCAAGTATTTCATTTTTAACATCTCAACCCAGATGGCTCTTCCTACAGCCAAGTGTTAGGGACCTCAGTGGAATGGGATAGAGGAGGGGGTGTGCCTTTTGTATTAGGAGGTGCTTTGGAATGCTTCTGGAAGGAAGCAGGTAGTCTTTAAATCTTGCTCTTCTCCTTCCAAGAAGGGCCTTGTCCAACATCAGATGAAACTTTTATGACCTCATACTGCGAGTGTTAAATACCTAGATGTAAAATCCTGGTTCTCAGAAGCCATGCGTGAGTTTGGGATGTTCCCGGGATCTGTAAATCAACAGATGACTTACGTTGGGAGCTAATACAGCATTTTGATGGGCATAATTTTGTATCATTGTTTATATCTAGTAGAAAAAGCAGATGAGAACAAGAATTTTTCCACTGACAACTTATGGGAAGCAGGAAAATCTCTGGCTTTAAAGTGCGGGGATGCTCTGTTAGGAATTGGCAAGGGTATTAGGGGGGAGGTGGCATGGATACAGGATCTTTTTCCCTCCACCTCCCCCCATTCCAGCTGGGAGTTACAATATGGAGGGGGAGGGATAAAGGGGTATTAGGGAGACATCCATACACATAAACATTTCATCACACGTTGAATTAGAGATTCATTTTTATTTAGCCAGTTCTTGGAAATGGCAAGTGGTTCTTGAAAGGATTACATTGGCGTTCAGTTAAATAATCAGATTGTTCTGAGGGTGATGGTTCTGTAGAAATAATGCCCGGGAAAGTTCGGGAGCCTGTACCTCTGAGGACAGATTAAGATGGCTTGCTAGCATAGTCTGGGAGGCGTACCTTCCGTAGCCACAGGGCATAGGAACACCAGACTTTATGCATTCAGTCAATAGAGACCCATAGAGATTATCTAGGTCAGTGGGTCTCAAATGGTGTTCCACAAAATCCTAACCCCTGCGGGATGTTTCAGAGGGGGGAGAGAGGAAGGATCTTTGGGTCAGATGTGTTTGGGAAGCAGTACTTGGATCTCTCACTTGGGCATCCACGGTAAACTTGAGCATATTTAGGACTCTGAGAAGACTTGGAGTTGAGAAATTTATTTAGCTGGATTAAGGAAGCGTTTTCCTAAATTGCTTGGCCAAGGAGCACCCTCTACTCAAAGGACTGGGGCATTTGGGATCTTGGGTGGCCCATGCTTTGGAAGGTACTAAGCTTCCAAAGCAGCTGCTGTGACTTGAAATGCTTTTGAAACTCTGGTTAAATGGCCTTCAAACAGTGGAGCATTTGCTCAAGTAGCCTCTGGTGCTTGTTTTCTTTACTTTGAGGGTTTAAAGAGAATCACATGCTTCAGGTCTGATGAAAAGAGACAGGATGAATAATAGTAGACAGGGTAAATAATGTGAAATATTTGCATGTATTAGATATATTAAATGCATATAAATGTGCCACCCAATCAGCCATTCATAAACTGATTTTTATAAAAGGATATAACCGTTTTCTTAAATTGTTTTCCGTATTTCTTGACTTTTTTCCTTTAGCATTGTGTTTGATCAAGGCAAAAACAAAATGAAAACAAAACCCCCCCAAAACCCATTGTTTGAGTCCTTCCCACCCCCACCCACCGTGGTTGGTCCATTTTTCCTTGCAGCGTAGCCTTCCATTTTATGAAAACACAATTTCCATATTCTGTTGCAGACATTTGAATTGTTCCCAAGTTTTTGCCTTTACAACACCACTGCTCTGAACATTCTCAGGTGTGTTTCCTGGGGGTAAACCTGTAGGCGCTCTTCTAGAGGATGTCCTACGAGTGGATCTGCGGAACTATTGGGAAGGGGGATGTTCAGCTTTGCTAGAGGATGCCAGTTTTCCCCAGTGGTGGTATCAGTTTACACTCCAACCAGCAACGGAAGGGGATCTGCAGAACTATTGGCTCTCCCTCTCTCCCCCTCCCCCCAAAAACATTAAAAAATGAAAACATTTGAGGCGCCTGGGTGGCTCAGTCGGTTGAGCCTCCGACTTCGGCTCAGGTCATGATTTTGCGGTCCGTGGGTTCGAGCCCCGCGTCGGGCTCTGTGCTGACGGCTCGGAGCCTGGAGCCTGTTTCGGATTCTGTGTCTCCCTCTCTCTGCCCCTCCCCCGTTCGTGTTCTGTCTCTCTCTGTCTCAAAAATAAATAAACGTTAAAAATTAAAAAAAAAAAAAATGAAAAAATTTGAGAATCCATTATTCCCAAATTGAGTCTTCATATTCATGAACATAGTATATTTATGAATCCTTTTAGGGGTTCCTTAATCTTCTACAACCTTTTTAAAGAATTAGAAAATTTTATAAGTCTTTCATTCTAAAAGCTTTATTATAAATGGAATCCTTTTTTAAAAATTACATTTTCTTAGAGATATTTGTAAATACCTTTGAGATTTGTGTACTGCAACAGGGATAAGCTGTAGAATCTTTTTTTTTTTTTTTTTTTTTCATTCAAGAGCAGTCCTATCTCCAAATGCGTTTTTGTTTTTTCCTTTATCTTGCCTCATTGGTTCTACTGAAAATCTCTAGTATGGTGATTTTCAAACTTCACTATGCATCAGAATCACTTGGAGGGCTTATTAACAATAAATGCTGGGCTTCATTATCAGTTTCTGATTAAGTGGGTCTGGGATGAGGACAGAGAATGTGCATTGTTGGTAAACATTCTCGGTTTTGTTTTTGAATATTGACATCGTATTTTTTAAAGAGACCTTTTGTTTCTTAAAATATTTTCTGAGTGTGATAAGTCTTCCTCGGTCTGGGTTCCTTTTGTGCTTTGTAATTTTTGGCTGTGAGCTCCTATCCCTTGAATCTTTATCTGGGAATGTTCAAGGCCTGGGATAAAGGTTTCCTTCAGAAGAGAATTTGTGGTCCCATTTCCAGATGCCTATACCTGTGACCACTCGAAAAGACGCTTATTGCTGTGTGCTTTTCAGCCAAACCTTCTTGAGAACGGGTCTGGGGTTAAAATAGTGCTTTTCTTTTCTTCCCCCTCACGTAGTGCCAAGATCAAAATGACTCTCCTGATCTAAATGCTTTTTACCTTAATGTCTCTCTTGTCTGGTTTATTTATTTATTTTTTTTCAATGTTTATTTATTTTTGGGACAGAGAGAGACAGCATGAACGGGGGAGGGGCAGAGAGAGAGGGAGACACAGAATCGGAAACAGGCTCCAGGCTCCGAGCCATCAGCCCAGAGCCCGACGCGGGGCTCGAACTCACGGACCGCGAGATCGTGACCTGGCTGAAGTCGGAAGCTTAACCGACTGCGCCACCCAGGCGCCCCTCTCTTGTCTGGTTTAAAAAAAAATTTTAATGTTCATTTTTGAAAGACAGCACAAGCAGGGGTGGGGGGGGGGCACAGAATCTGAAGGCAGGCTCCAGGCTCTGAGCTGTCAGCACAGAGCCCGACATGGGCCTCGAACTCATGAACTGCGAGATCATGATCTGAGCCAAAGTCAGATGCTTAACTGACTGGGCCTTCCAGGTGCCCCTCTTTTGTCTGTTTTTAATGTCGCTTTTTTCCTCCTGTCATCTTTACTCTGCCCCCCTTTTCTAGGTCTTCATTTTAAGTGTGTCTTTTCTAAGCATGTAGCTAGCTTAGTTTTGTTTTTTTTTTTTTTTTATGTAATCTGGCTCTTTAAAAGTATATTGTGACTTGTGATATTATAAAAACTATTTCAGCCATATCATTTTGTACGTTTTCTTTCCTATTGTGTTGCTTCCTTTTGATTTTCCTGTCGTTGGATTTTTTAATTTAAAATATGTTCCCTCTTTTTTGTTTTGTTTTTTTTTTTGGAAGTTAAACTTCCCATTTCTAGTCATTTAATGGGTTACTGTTTCACGTTTCATGTGCACACTGACCTTGAAGTCTGACTTTTTTCTTTCTGAATAATACAGTATTTTGTTAGAATGTAATTTTGATCATACTTTCTGTAAGTTTTGATCAGTATTTTAGATCTTTGTTCTAATCCCCTATGCTGCACATTTTGTTAGTGGTTTTTACAGTTGATAAACATGATGAAATCTAAAAAAAATTATCTATTTGCTTTCCCTTACTGCATATCTGATCTCCCTTTTGTGAGATGGTTTTCCTTTTTTAAAAAAATTGTGAAGTTTATTTTTGAGAGTGAGAACAAGCCGGGGGGGGGGGGGCAGAGAGGGAGACACAGAATGTGAAGCAGGCTCCAGGCCCTGAGCTGTCAGCACAGAGCCTGACGCGGGGCTCGAACTCACTCACGGTGAGATCATGACTGGAGCTGAAGTCGGATGCTTACCCGACTGAGCCACCCAGGCATCTCAAGATAATCTTCCCTTCTTGCGAAGTACGTCCTTTGACAGTTCCTTTGGTGATGTGTGCTGTTAGTACTTTCTCCTTTTTTGTTTGCTCAGAATTGTTTCACTGAATGCCAGATTAGCTGTCCACACGATTCTAGATTGATAGCTATTTCCTAACAGCACTTTGAAGTTATGATTTCACTGTCATCTGGCTTCTATTTCTAGCTATTAAAATCTGATGACAGTCAAATTGTCCTTGCTTTGAAGTAATCGATCTGTTTTCTGCCTGTTTTCTGTTTCTGTCTTTGCTTTCTATATTTTTATTCCGTATTAGCTCCCATGTTTTCTTCCTTTCTCCCTAATTAGAATGTGTTGGACCTTCAGAATCTGAGGATTTGTGTCTTTGGTCAATGCTGGGCATTCCTTAGCTCTTACCTCTTCAAACGTTGGCTTATCGTTTTTTTCTTTTGGAGGTGTAATTAGATGTATGTTAGACCTTCTCTCAGCCCTCCTGTCTCTCCATCCCTCTTCCATTTTTTAGTTTCTGTGCTGTGCCCAGGGAAGTTCCTTCCAGTAACTAATTCAGTCTTCAGCTGTCTAACTTCTTTAACTCCTTTTGGGGTCTTTTTATGTTAGTGATTATATCTTTTGCATACCTAGATATTTAAGTTTGAGAGAGACAGTGGGGGTGGGGGTGGGGGGTGTGGAGAGGAGAATCCAAAGCCGGCTCCTGCTCGGTCAGCGCAGAGCCCAACACGGTTCTTGAACCCACGTAACTGAGATTGTGACCTGAGGCGGAAATCCAGAGTTGGAGGCTCAACCGGCTGAGTGACCCAGGTGTCCCTTGCCTATTTAGAAATCCAGTCCCCCCCCCCCCCCATTTCCCTGGTCCTTTCAGTTCTACCTGTTCTCTCTTTAAGTGACATTTTAAGTGAAGATCCAGACGGATAGCCTTAAGTGTTATCATTCTTGATGGTTTTTGGTTTGGCAGACTCTAGCTCAGGGAGTCTTGCTTCCTCAGTGTCTTGTAATTTTTTTTTTTTTTTTTTTTTTTTTTTTTTTTTTTTTTTTTTTTTTACCGTGAACTCCTATTTAGCCACTATCATCTGTGGGAATCCTAGAAGGGTTGGCTTAAGGATGTGCTCCTCCAGTGAGACTTGGGTTTGCTCCTGCCAAGTGCTCTGAAGCGTCTGGGAATCAGGACCACCTTCAGTTCCTTTTTATGCAGCTTGGGGGGTCCCAGATCACGCACTTGGGATAAATGCAAACCCTGAGGCTGTGTGAATAGAGATCTACGATTAGGTAGCTTGATCGGGGGAGACCTCGTCTGTTGGGGGGGCTCTGCTGAGGTGAAAAGTTTCCCTTGCTGGGCAGCTGGCCTTCCCGGCCCCTCCCTCCTCCCTCCGCTGAGAGTGGGGCCCTTTGAGGGTTCTGTTACCATGTTGCAAAATGATTGACTTAAACAGTCTGCTATTTACTTTAGCATCTGAGTTTGTCCTAGATTTTACTTCTTAGTTGCCTTCAGATCCCTGGTATATTCAGGTAGTTGAGGCCCCAGCCATCAAGAAGTCCTTCCTTCCTTTTTCATAAATTGACGGCAGTTCTTAGAATTTTGCAGGCACATCTGCCAGGCCGGTTTTCTCATGTTGGCCATGCGTCCCTTGAAATTACAGCTACTCATCCACAACTGGGTTAATGTTTTTCTTTAAGGCAGGATATTATGACCCATTGTTTAGGCGTTTGTCCAGTTATAAAATCCATCATTTATGGTTGGGCCCTGAGGTAGTGGAATGCTGATACCATAAGAGAAACCTAAGGTTGTACTATAAAATTACATGCATAAAATCATTTATGCATATAGTAAATTTTATACATGTATGTAATGGCGGCAAGAAACAGCCTGGTTTTGGACAGGTTGGCTGCCCTTTGCTCTCCTGGCTACTTAACCTCCTAACAATTTAGACCATGCTTTCAGTGTTTTGCCTCCAGGGCTATTGCTGGCTGAGTGTCCTCCAATAGTGACCATAAAGATCCAAAGGAGCCTGAAAACCAAGTTTAATGAAATGCGCAGATGATGGTAAAAGAGCGCAGGGTGCCATTCTCAGTGGGGACAGGGGCTCAACAACCAGAGGAAAAACTAATGCTGTAGGCGACGAATAATGATACAAGAGCATATGCCTGAATTTTGACTAGAGAAAATTGTGTTTCTTGAAAAATGATCTACGGTGAGTCTCAGAGTGATTCTGAGAATCAGAATCAGATTCACTTCCTACAGTGAAGGATGGGATCTAGAAAGCGATGGGGGTGGGGGTGCGGCTACGCTGTAGTTAATTTCAGCTGCTTGGTCATTGACCTAACACCAGGCAGTAAGGAAGTTTTAGTTTTCTAATAAAAAAAAAAAATGCCATCCTTGGGTAATAGCGTAAATACTTGCAGAGTAGTACTGTTTTGAAACTGCTGTTTCCGTTAGTCACCATAGGTGATTCCTGCCCTGCATTGAATTTTACAAGACCTCACTGTGAGCTCCTGCTGTATCCATTAATGGAGAGGAATGCGTAAGAAAGGAAGCTGTTGGATCATCCTCTTAGTGATGAAGTCATTTAAGCACAGAATGCTTAAAACCAGTTTCAAAAAAATTCTATAGCCTCCAGCGTGAATGCCCAACCTTCCCCTTCCGACCCTCTCTTTGGCTCGCTCTGTTCCAGTAGTTCCTAGAATGTGTCTTCCGTGGGCTCTTCAATTACCAGGCCTCATTGGATCCCCTGTGATCCTGTGCAACCATTTGGGGCCATTGTTTCTTCATCAGTGCCATGGATAGCTTGAAATGGTGCTTCTGACTCGGGTCTGTGGAGGTTCCTACTGCCCTTTTAGCTGATGGCAGTAAATTCAGTGCTTTGCTACTCATGCTCTTTGGAGTGGACCTTAAAGTTTTTGCAGGTTGGTTTTGACTTCACACTGCCATTTTTACGTTCTTGTGGATGTCCTTGGCTGGTCTCTGTTGAATCTGTAGGACAAAAGATGGCAGTCTAGTGCCGAGCACAAGGCCCTAAAGTGGTGGTTGTCCCACATTTTTGCTGTCTTACATTCCCTGTTGTCCTCTCTGAGATTACCATCCCATACTTCATCGTTAGGGTCTTCGTTCTAATCCGTTTGTTAAACCCCCAGATTTCTGCCTCCCTGATGCATGGGTGCCACCTAGTGGGCACAACTGGCAACTGTAGGCTGCTCGGTGCCCTGCCCTTTCCCCCAGGTCCTTTGTGTAGTTGAGTCCAAGACGGAAGTAGGCACTTGGGAGTGAGTGGCCGTGGCGTGGCTGCCTTGGTGCACTACAGTTGGCTGGAATCTGCATGGTATGATATGGTGGTAACAGATCTGGACTGTGCTGTTCCAGGGGGAGGACCTTTCCTGGCGAGCTTGAAAATTGTGTTCGGTAAGATCCGCCTTAGGTTTTCATACCTTAACCATCGATCCACAATATTGTGTTGCTTCTCTGCCCTTGTTCCGTGGGTAGAAATCCGGATTCTCAGTTACAAGTGAAAGAAACCCAACTCAGACCTTTTTTTTTTTTTTTTTTTTTTTTTTAAAGCTAACAAAGGGAGTTTACCTCCTGTCGCTTGGAAAACCTCAGGGTAGGCTGGCTGCAGGCACATTGGCAACGTTTCCTCTGGATTCAGCCTCTTTCTCGGTATCTCTTGGCTCTGCTCTTGGCTTTAACTTGATGGCACTTGTTTTCCCCTGGGTACCAACCTGTTGGCCTCTCCCCATGCTTTTTGCCTTCTCCTCCAAATCCTGCAAAAGTACTGAGATTTACTCTTCTTGGCCTGTGTATCAATCCTTGAACCAATTACCATGGGGGAGGGGGAGAAAAGTTGAACTCTGGCCCGCTCTCCATCCTGTGCCCACCCTGATGCCAGGAAAAGGGGGGGGGAGGGGATTATCTTCTAAAGGAAGGTGGAAGTAGGATTTCCAGAAGGAGGATTGGATGCTAGACCAGACGCTGCATCTGTTAGCTCGTTGCAGGCAGCTTGTCCTTTGCCCCACTACCTGCCAGTGTGGGCATATTGCTGGATCCCTCGTACGTGCTTAATAATTACTGACCGAATGAGGAATCCATGGGAAGGGAGGCCACCGAGCACCCGAGAGCCACTGGGTGCCAGGGGGAAAGGTGGACAATTAAGGATATGTGTTGTGTGGGTAAATTCAGAAAGCCGTGTCCTAGTTTTCAAACACCCTCGGAAATATGAAGAGCCTACTGGGAAGAGGGGTCTGCGTTCCCTCCCCTTGAATCTGGGAGGGTTTCTGACGGAATCAGTCCATACACTGTGAAGCTTCTGCAGAGAGGTCCTAAAAGACCACGCAGCCTCATTTGCCGGGACACTTGATTGTAGAGCCTAGATCTGCTGCATGAGAAGTCGAGCATGAGACTGCCTGTCATGCTGGAGAGGCCACGTTCAAGGGTTGTGGTGGATGGTCCCAGATGAGCCCAGCCCTTCCTGTTAAAGTATCATCGTGCAGCTGGCTCGGGATCCTTCAGCCCAGACCATCTACCCCTGGAGTGAATCCAAGGAACTGCATGCCAGGTGGGACCGAAGAACCTCCCGGCTGAACCCTGCCTGACTTCCCTGACCCACCGAAGCGTCAGACCGGGTAAATGGTGGCGGTTTTAAGCTTGACGCTTTGGGTGTAGTCTGTTTTCCAGTGGCACAGGACCGTAACAAATGGCCATCTCTCCAGCCTTAACGATGAGAAAGGGAACAGCAAACACATTTCACGTTACTCTATGATCTCAGCGCAAATGTGCTATAAAAAGGACTGTTTATGAAGAAAGATTAAATGACTCTTTTCCCCAAAAGGCTTTCAAATAATCAATTTGAATAAATGTCGTCTTCCTGCCAGCAGCGCGTTGGCGGCCTGCCTCCTTTTATCTCCAGGAGCCTCATGTAGCAAGAGGCAGAGGCTGGAGTCTGAGTTGCTGTCCCAGATCTGCACGCGGCGGCTGGCTTACACATCCCCGGGGCCTTGGGGAACTTCTGTTTCCTCCTACAGATGGATCTTGGCGGGCAGGTGGAGTGTGTTCCATCCATGGCATCGCAAAATAGAAAGTAGGTTTCCTTTCTGGAATTTCGATGGAGTTTTTTTTCTATCCCCCCACCCCCTTTCAGACCAACAGCCTATCCTTTGGCCCAGAACCTTATTAACGACTAGGCAGGGAGAGGAGCAGGTGAAATTTGGAAGGGTGGCCTGAGTGTCGTGAGCTGGTGGGAAATGTCAGAGGGCCACGTGAACCATGTCTGAGAGAGATGGGAGCCACTGGAGAGGGTTTTTTTTGTTTTGTTTTTTTTTTTTAAAGTTTATTTCGGGAGTGCACAAGCAAGGGGAGGGGCAGAGAGATTGGGAGAGAATCCCAAGCAAGCTCTGTCCTGTTAGCACAGACCCCAACACGGGGCTTGCTCCCCCAGACCCCGAGATCGTGACCTGAACCGAAACGAAGACCACGCTGGGTTCGGGAGGGAGGGCTGTTAGACACCTGCATGGAGGTGAGTAGGCGCTTGGTCACATGGGGGTTGGGGTGAGGACCGGGTGTCCGGATGAAGGGCTTTCCCACCAAGCTGTCTCCAGTTAGAGTAGGTCTCAGAGCAGAGCTGGCCCAGGGCTCGTCCCTGTGTCTCGGAACGTGCTTCAGCCCATCCGGTCTTGTGACGGCCATGTCTTCCGCAAAGTTGTGGACTTGACAGAAAAACAGGATGCTCACGACACGCCTCGGGATTGGCCATGACAGTGCTGTTGGCCCAGAGCGTGGATTGGACTGTTGACGTGGGCAGATACAGAGCAGTCTTCCCGGGAACTGTGTGTACTTAAGTTTGAAGAGCCTGAAGGCAGTTTTTTTTTTTTTTCCTCCCATCACCTCATGTCACTTGAGAGTAGGGGAATCGGGAGTGGAAGAAAAACTGTATAGAAAAATATATTTTATATGTAAGCCAAGAAAAGAAAAAGCACCGGGTTGTTTTCTTTTTTAATATATGAAATTTATTGTCAAATTGGTTTCCATACAACACCCAGTGCTCATTCCAAAAGATGCCCTCTTCAATGCCCATCACCTACCCTTCCCTCCCTCCCATCCCCCCATCAACCCTCAGTTTGTTCTCGGGTTTTAAGAGTCTCTTATGCTTTGGTGCTCTCCCAGTCTAACCTCTTTTTCTTTTTTTTCCCTTCCCCTCCTCCATGGGTTTCTGTTAAGTTTCTCAGGATCCATATAAGAGTGAAAACCTATGGTATCTTTCTCTGTATGGCTTATTTCACTTAGCATCACACTCTCCAGTTCCATCCACGATGCTGCAAAGGGCCATATTTCATTCTTTCTCATTGCCACGTAGTACTCCATTGTGTATATAAACCACAATTTATCCATTCATCAGTTGATGGACATTTAGGCTCTTTCCACAATTTGGCTATTGTTGAGAGTGCTGCTACAAACATTGGGGTACAAGTGCCCCTATGCGTCAGTACTCCTGTATCCCTTGGGTAAGTTCCTAGCACTGGGTTCTTATTCCTGTCTCCTTTTCCAGTGAAAAATCCCGGCTTCCACTTGACTCCCCTTTGTGTGGTGATAATTGAAAATATCCTCCCCCAGAGATAGAGGTCCAAGTCTGGCATCTTAATCCACTTTCAGGTATAGTTTCCAGTATATACCTGTATCCATTTCCTAGAGTTGCTGTAATGCCATAAACTGGGCGGCTTAAAACAACAGAAACTTGCCCTCGCGTTCCGGGGACCTGAAATGCGAAGGCAAGGCGTCTGCAGGGAAGGGTCTGTCCTCACTGCTTGTAGCCTCTGCTGGCGGTCGTGGATCCCTGGTGGCTGCGGCTGTGGTACTCCCATCTGCCTGTTTTGTCACCTGGCTGCCTCGTGGGTCTTGGTGGCTGAGTTCAAATGTCCCTCTTCGAGGCACAGCAGGCATTGGATCAGGGCCCACCTGGGTCTCGCATGACCTCAACTTGATTGTGTCTACGGAGACCTTATTTCCAAGTAAGGTCCTATTCCCGGCTCTGGGGGATGAAGGCTTGAACACCTCTCTTGGGGGAGGAGCCGAGGATACCTGCTCTGCCAACCGAAGGACAACAGAATAGGTCGTAGAATGCTATATAAGCTAAGGAAATAACGCTTTTCTCAAAAGAACTTAGCTGCTTTAGTAACCTTTCGGATTCCTTTTATAAAAACCTCGACCGCTTCAGAGAAGTTTGGAACTTTTCCCCTCCTAGTTCCTGAGATTTCAAGAGCTCGAGATGGATTTACGCGTGCATCCACTCCAAGCAGGGACGACGTGTCGTGGTACGTGTGGCATTCTGGGAAACGTATTCGCATCAACGTGACAAGGAATGGACTGAAATTCGCTGTCTTCACCCCGAACGAGCACGGACTGCTGAACTTAATCAGTGACGGATGTCTGCTCTGGGCTTCTCTGAAATGGGGATTCTTCAAAAGGAAGACGATGCGAGGGTTGCTCTGTAGGAACAGGATGAGTGGTTGCGAAGCAGGAGGAGAGGCAGGAGCGTGTGGCGAGTGCAGCTTCCGTAGGCACCCCCCCCCCGCCCCCCTGGGTGACTCCGTAGGTTGAGCGTTTGACTCTTGATTTCGGTTCAGGTCATGATCCTAGGGTTGTGGCATCGAGCACACTCCCTCTCGGTCTCTAAGAAAATAAAAGTGCAGATTGCAGACCAGCACAGTACAAAACCCCAGCCCATAAGCCCCGTGGCTCTTAATTTTCCCATCTGTAGAATGGGCGCATTGACTGCACTTAAAGGGTTCTTTTGAGGACGTGAGTTGAGATTCATGTGCAGGTGGCAGCAGGTAAGAGCACGGATTCTGGAGTCAGATGGTCCGAGAGCCAGTCCTGCTCCACTGCTCCCTCCCTCTGTGACCTTGACCAAGTTGCTCAGCCTCCCTGGGCCTC
The DNA here is from genome assembly GCF_018350155.1 of Leopardus geoffroyi. Taxonomy (NCBI): domain Eukaryota; kingdom Metazoa; phylum Chordata; class Mammalia; order Carnivora; family Felidae; genus Leopardus; species Leopardus geoffroyi. The sequence continues at coordinate 77,852,243 of NC_059339.1, read as the reverse complement.
AGTTGCGTCTTCTATAAAATGGAGATAACGGCTACCTCATTGTTAAGAGTCGATACGCGTGAAATTCTTAGGACCACGCCCAGAACAGATCTGTCCTCTTGCAGTGTTTTCCGTATTAAAAGTGTTTGTAGGGGTGTGTGGGTGGCTCAGTTGGTTAAGCGCCTGACTTTGGCTCAGGTCATGACCCCGCAGTTTGTGAGTTTGAGCCCCACGTTGGGCTGTGTGCTGACAGCTCAGAGCCTGGAGCCTGCTTTAGCTTCTGTGTCTCCCCCTCTCTCTGCCCTTCCCCTGCTCATGTTTGGTCTCTCTCTCAAAAATAAATGTTAAAGAAAAAAATATTAAGTGTTCGGAGTGCCTGGATACTAGTGTAAGCTCAGTAAATGTTAAGTGTCCCTATTGTCATTGTCCCCTCCTCCTCCTGTCCCTAGAAATGGAGCGTCAGCCACCTTCATTTCTCCTCTGGGTCCTGAAAAAAAAATGCTTCCATAGAGGCATTTAACCTCAAGGACAGCTCGAACTTTCAAAAGGAACGCATGGAGAAATGGCCTAACTTTTACTCCAGGATTTACCCTGGGATTCTTCAAACGTACTTTGAGGGGGCGCTTTTAGAATTAACTTCTCTATAGGACCGTCTTTTCAGGAACTGACTGCGTGGGTGTGGAATAGATACTAAGATTGGATAAACTAAATGTCCCCAGTTCCTTTGTCCATGGGGCATGGGGCATCCTTAGGGGTGTCCAGTTCTGGGCTTTGACACTTTTTTAACCCCCCCCCTTTTTTTTTTTTTTAGTAAATGTGCTGCCAAAGTGAGCTCGTTTCCTTGTTAACTTGCCACAATGACTAACTTCAGATCTCTGTTGGAAGGTGCTTCAGAAATTCCCAAATCGCCCCCCTCCACCCCTCCCCCCGCCACCGGTTCAAGAATGTTGACTCAGATGGCAAGGTGGTTCACTCTCCAGACGTTCTTTTCCTTTGCAAAGCTGTGAGTCTCCAAAGCCCCCCGTAGACGCTGGCATCTGGCTGCAGTTTGACTCCCCCCGTGTTGCTCTTCCCCTCTATTAATAGCACACCTTTCAGTTGGTGACACTGGTGTTCAACCTGGGGGATGAAATCACGGATGCCTTGGTCCCGAGGCCCCTGCCCCCCCCCCCCCAGGAGATTCTGCTGTGTGGATGGTACCTGTGTACCCAGCATATGGCCCTGGGTAAGAACCATCAGCCTAGAACCACGTACTCTTTTCTTTACCCACGATTGTGTGTTCGCTTCCTAAGTTCAGTGGATGATAAAGTTAACCGCCTAGTAGCGTGGGCGGTTACAGGAATGACCGAGGTTTACTCAACACTGATGAAGCCTGGGGAGGTGGCGACCCGGCCGACGTTGCCACGGGCTGGGAGCGAGTCTGAGCTTGTCTGAGGCTCCTTGTTTTTTTGCTTTTTTTTTTTTTTTTTTTTTTTTTTTTGCTGCTTAGCTATGTTCAAACAGCCTGGCAGGCTTGAAACCACTGTGGCCGTGTGCCTGTGCTCCTGAGAGGCTGAGCGCCACTCTGTCCTTCGTCGTCCTGTTTTCGTGTGGGGCCGACCCCTCCGTGACAGTATTTACAGACTGGACTCGGCCTCCTGCGTTGGCATCAGGAAGCCAAACTTCGTTATTTTATTCATAGTCCTCAGAGTATGTGGAGGTTGGGAACTTGTGCTCACTAGATGTTGATATTCCAACGATCCCAAACCTCTCTCTTAAAACCTTAGACAACGACTCAAATCTGCAGGTTTCAGGAGTGATGCCTACGTTCTTACTCCCCGGCTTACAACCCCACCGCCCTGTCTCCGCGCCAAGATGGCCTTGTAGCTGAGCCCCAAACGTTCTACCACGCCTTGCAATGGTCCTGTCGCAGGCCGGAGAGAATTTGGGGCTGAGATGGTAAAGTCTGGCCAGTGGAAAAAGGAAATAGCAATAACGTTCTCTTCCAGCCTTGCAGTGGAGAGTAAGGGCAGCTAGAGTTGCAAAGCGCTTGACCAGGAGCTCTGAGAAACGTCGTCTTGAATTGCAATTCTAGCAACTCTGGCCGGACCACCCTCCTTTTTGTGCGGAAAGGTAATTCTGCTACTAAGTTCAGTCCGTCAGCCCCTGTCATTTGGAACCAGTTATTTCTATCGGCCTTGTGGTTTGGGTCTTTGTGTACGAGGGAACATGTTTAATGAAAACCGCACAATTCATTTTGACAGGCTTGGCTCCTCTCTCCCAAAGTGAGGAGCTGCTCGTGACTTTCTTCTATTTTCAGTTTTTGGGGTTTTTTTTTTTTTTTTTTTTTTTATTGCACAATCCGGCATTCCTTTGAATTTATGTGTGTCCTTAAAAGCCAGCCATGTCTTCCTGAGCTCAGGCTTGCCCCTCTGTGTGGATGTGGAGGGAATCGTAAACAATCACTGGTAAACAGCCTTCCGGGGTCCTACTGCTTGAAGGCAAAACGACAACAAAGGCAAGAGTGCTGCTTTCCTGTTGTTGATGGGCTCCTAGCACGCACAGGAGGAACCCTGGAGCTTAGATCCCGCTGCTGTCTGTGTGCTAGGTGGCTTCGCGTGTTCTGTGGGCGTGGTCCCTTGGAGTCGTGGCCCAGGATGACCACCCTGTCCTTATGCAGAGTTTGCTCAGTAGGCAGCGGGGTGACCCGTGCAGAGAGCACGGCTGGTGGGATACCCTTCTGCGAAACGGGAGAGTGGCGGCAGTGTTCCCTGCTCAGGGAGTGCCCACCAAATGGCAGCTGTTAACGTGCGGCAGAAGCCGTGACCCACAAAGGCAGTGAGCTTGCCTCCTGCGTGTGTGCTGCCTTTCGCCTCCTGGACGGTCTTGCTTGCTCTTTGGTCGGATTTGGCCTTCGGAATAACGTTGGACTCTTAACAGAAAGCTAAACCAAGAGTTGCGCCTCGTGAGAATGCTTAGCACGTTGCAGCCTGGGAAGATAATTTCCGCGGATGAGCTCCCCCGAAGTTGTGACAGACGTGAGGAGTGTTGAACTTCCGCAGCTGCGTGGCGTGGTTGCACGTTTGGGCCGATCGGATGAGAGGGACGTGCACGCCGTTTCATCTGTCCGGGACTCGACATGGGTGGCCTTGTGGGGGCCCGGCCTGGGAAGGCCCTCTTGGGTAATGGGCAGGAGGCGCCCCCGCAGCTGGCCACGGAAGAGAGCACAACGGGTGAAGGCCTGACCTGGGAAACAGGTGGGCAGGTACGGAGGAGGGGGAGAGAAGCCTGTGCCGCGGTCACGGGCCTTCTGAGTCGTGCCAGAGGCTCATGTCCACGGGCTGTGACGTCCGAGTTGCCTCCTGCTGATCATCTAACGTGGCCGTTTCCCCCACGAGTTCAGCTGACGGTTCTGACGGTAAAGGTGAAGAACAAAGGGGCAGCGGCCGTGTCCTCTTTGATCTGGGGGCTTGGGCCGTGCAAGTGACAACAGGACGGAGGAGATTTGGAGAGTGGGACGTGGGAGTTCACTCACCAGCACCGTGGCTTTGACAGGTTTCTCGCTTCTCTGAGCCTCTTTGCTCCCCTGGAAGATGGACAGAACCCCCGTTTCCTGGTTTGGATCTGGTCATGACCTGTGTAACGTGAGGCGTGCGGAAGATGCTTGACCTGGACGTATCGCGCCTCTGTCTCTACGCGCACTGGCGTGTTCTCTGAGCCGCTCCACTGACAAGTCTTGAAGGCAAACCTGTGACTCCAGCAGCCCCAAGGCACTTTGTCGGGTGGTGGTGACCTCCAGAGAGAGGACTGTCCAGGCCCGAGTCCCAGAGGAATGAGTGGCTGATGCAGCTTGTCCCGATGGGCTGTTCACCTCAACACCTTCAGACCAAGTGTAGCCTTGAGGAGCCCCTTTTTCCGGTTAACGCAGCCTGATCTGCGCGTGCGTGGGGTTTGTGTTTCGCTGCTCGTTTCAGAGCTGAGTAGCAGGACAGGTGCGCTGTTGAGTGATGCATCGTTTCTCAGCAGCCCATGGGTCCCCGACACCAGGGTGTATTGTTCCAGAATCCTGGGATGCCCGTCTGAGGAAAGTGTGTCACTACCACCTCATTCCTGCTTTATTTCTGTTTTACACAGTGCGTTGAAGTTTGTTTGCCCCGACAGGCCTGGCCGATGGCAGGAACACTATTCTAGAAACCCTTCCCATTTGCAACCAAGCTGGGATCCTGCCAAATACGGTGTCCAGATGTGCACAGTCCTATGAAGATGAAAAACCAAAAGAGCATCCGTTTAAAGTCATAAGGGGCTCGGCTTTTTCTTTGGAAATCCTCAGGACGCTGGCCACGCTGCAGAGGGGGGAGATCTAGCCCTGCAAATTGAAGCCTTTCCAGCCCCTCGGAAGTTCTTTCCCTCCAGCCAGCTGTCTCCCCCCAGAAAGTCCTAGGAGAAGTGGATTTCTCCTTTTAGCAACAGGACGCTGGAAGAGAGTAGAGAATGTAGAAGCACCAAGGCCAGAAGTGAAGGGGGGAGAGGGAGACCTTTAAGTCACGTGGGAAGGCTGGTGTCAAGGTTCTCACAGTGCCCAATGTGGGTGGTGGGGGGGAGGGTTCATGTGTGTGCACAAGTGCAGGTGCATCTCTCTCTCTCTCTGCAAGGGTGTCTGTCGTCCTTCCTCTTTCCCCTGCCCCTCTCGAGGCTTAGCTTACAAGGATAAAAGCTAAAAGCCGTACAAATGCATAATGGGATAGTGAACAAGGGCTTTCCCTCATCAGCTTTCTACCATAAATTCCCTACCAGCTTAGCTTGGTTTAAAGGAATTGGTATCCCTTTACACTGTATAAAGGGAACAATCCAATGAGGTATAATAATTGTAAATATTTATGCACCCACACGCACAAAGTAGCTAATAACAAACATGAAGAAATCAATAGTAATACAATAATAGTGGACTTTAATATCCTACTTACATAGGTCGTCAAACAAAATCAACAAAGGAAACTGTGGCTTTGAATGGCACACGAGACCAGCTGGATTTAACAAATATTCAGAACATTCCATTCTAAAACAGAATACATGTTCTCAAATGCACACAGAACAGTCTCCAGAATAGATCCCAGGTTAGGCTACAACACCAGTCTCAATAAATTAAAAAAAAAAAAAAATTGAGGTCGTACTAGGCATCTTGTCCAATCACCATGCTATCAACTAGACATCAACTGTAGGAAAGAATCTTGAAAGAACATAAATACTTGGAGGTTAAATAACATGCTAGTAAACAGTGGGTCAACCAGGAAACTGGAGGGAATGAAAAATACATGGAGACAAATGAAAACACAATGAGTGGTTCAAAATCTTTGGGATGCAGCAAAAGTGGTTTGAAGATAGAGGTTTATAGCAATACAGGCCTACCTGAAGAAGCAAGAAAAGTCCCAGTCAACCTAACTTTCTACCTAGGGGAGCTAGAGAAAGAACAAAATAGAAGGAAGTAAATAAGGACTACAGTAGAAATAAATGAAATAGAAGCTTAAAAAACAATAGATCAGTGAAACCAGGAGCTGGTTCTTTGAAATGATCAACAAAATTGATAAACCTCTAGTCAGACTCTTCAAAAAGTCAAACGGAAAGAACCACCGACACCATAGAGAGCTACAAAGTATTATGAGAAAATCATGAAAAATTGTAGGCCCACGAACTGGATGACCTAGAAGAAATGGGTGAATTCCTAGAAACAGAACTTCCCAAACCTGACGGGAGGAAGAAATAGAAAATTTGAACAGACGGATTACTGATTCAGTTTCGTGGCTGGTAATCAAACAGACTCCCAAAAAGCAAAAGTCCAGGACCAGATGGCTTCATAGCCATCTGTTTCTGCCAAACGTTTAAAGAGTTAACACCAGTTTTGTTCTCAAACTATTCCAGAACCAGCATTACCCTTCTACCTAAAACCTGACACACTACAAAAAGACCTATAGGCCATTGTCTCTGAACATAGATGCAAAAATTCTCAACAAAATACTAGCAAACTGAATCTAACAACGTAGTAAATCGTTCATCGCAATCAGGTGGGAATGATTCCTGTGATGCAAGCTGGTTCAATATTTGCAGATCAACACGATACAGCAAGAGAAGAGATGATGTGATCATTTCAGTAGAGACAGAAAAAAGCATTTGATAAAATACAATTTCCATTCATGATAAAAAACCCTCCAAGAAGGATTAGAGGGAACACACTTCAACATAAAGGCAATATATGAAAAACCACTGCTGACATCATACTCCATGGTGGAAAACTGAGCTCTTTCCACCTAAGATCAGGAACAAGACAAGGATGTCTGTTCTCGACACTTCTATTTAACATAGTGTTGGAGATCCTAGCCACAGCAGTCAGGCGAGAAAAAGAAAAGGCATCCAAATAGGTAAAGAAGAAGTAAAACTTTCACTATTTTCAGATGACTTGATACCATATGTAGAAAATCCTCCAGACTCCACCCCAAAACTACTAGACCTGGTAAAGGAACTCCTAAGAATGCAGGATACAAAACCAATATACAGAAATGTGATGCCTTTCTATATGCTAATCATGAAGTGACAGAGAAAACAGTCCTGTTCACAGTTGCACCAAAGGAAAAAAAAAAAAAAATACTTAAGAATAAACTTAACCAAAGAGGTGAAAGGGCTGTCATCTGACAACTATAAAACATCGGTTATATCATTTTCAATTTCTTTATTCAAATGGAAAAATATTCCATGTTTGTGGGTTGGGAGAATTGATATGGTTATAATGCCCATACTCCCTAAAGCAATCTCCAGGATCCATGCAGTCCAGAACAAAACTTGGAGATAGCACAGTTCCAGATAGAAGATATACTACAAAGCCGTAGTAATCAAAAACAGTATAGTACTGGCAGAAAAAGATGCATAGACCAATGGAGCAGAATAGAGAGCCCAGAAATAAGCTCGTGATTACATGGTCAATCTTCGACAAAGGAGGCAAGGATAACAGTGGGGAAAAAGACGGTCTCTTCAGCAAACGGTGTTGGGAAAACTTTCTTAAACTGTACACAAAAACTCAAAACGGATTAAAGACCTTGTCTGTAACCCTCCGACTCTGAACACACTTGATCTCATCTGCTCTCAGAAGCTAAGCAAGGTCAGGCCTGGTTAGTATTTGGATGGGTTAAAGACCTAAATGTGAGACCTGAAACCATAAAAATCCCAGAAGAGAATACAGGCAGTAATTTTTCTGGCGTTGGCCATAGCAACATTTTTCTAGATACGTCTCCTGAGGCAGGAGAAACAAAAGCAAAAAATTGGGACTACATCAGAGTAAAAAGCTTTTTCACAGCAAAGGAAACTGTCGACAAAACTAAGACAACTTAATAGGAGATATCTGCAAATGACCTATCCAACGGTTAGTATCCAAGATACATAAAGAACTTCTGTAACTCAACACCAAAAAACAATCCAATTTAAAAATGGGCAGAAGACCTAGGTAGCCACTTTTCCAGATAGCCAACAGACACATGAAAAGATACTCCTCGTCGTTCATCAGGGAATTGCAAATCAGAATCACAAAATAGCTCCTCATGCCTGTCAGGATGACTAAAATTAAAAAAGAAATGTTGGCCAGGTTGTGGGAGGAAAAACCTCTTGAACTGTTGGTGAGAATGTAAACTGGTGTAGCCACTATGAAAAACAGTATGGAGGTTCCTCAAAAAATTAAAAATAGAACTACTCTATGATCCAGTAACTCCACAACTATTTACCCAAAGACAAACGAAAACATGAATTTGAAAAGCTATGTGCATCCCTGTGTTTATTGCAGCGTTATTTACAAGAATCAAATAATGGAAGCAGCCCAAGTGTCCATCAGTAAATGAATGTATCAAGATGTGTTTCACCCAATGAAATCTTGCTCCGCCATGAGGAAGAATGAAATCTTGCCATTTGCAACAACATGGATGGAACTGGAGGATATTATGCTAAGCAAGAGAAGTCCGAGAAAGACAAATATCCTGTGTTTTCACTCATGGGGAATTTGAGAATCTTAACAGAAGACCATGGGGGAAGGGAAGGGGGAAAAAATAGTTTCAAACAGAGAGGGAGGCAAATCATAAGAGACTCTTAAATAGAACAGACTGAGGGTTGATGGGAGGAGTGAAGAGGGGAAATGGGTGATGGGCACCGAGTGGGGGCGCTTATTGGGATGAACACTGGGTGTTGAATGTAAGCAGTGAATCATGGGAATCTACTCCCGAGGCCCTGAACATGCTGTATATGCTGTATGTTAGCTAACTTGTCAACAAATTATATTAAAAATAGTTCCTAAAACTTGAGCAGGACAAATCAGAGATACTTGATCCTTTAATATATAGTAGCAATTATCACAAATTAATGCAGAATTAATGTGTAGTTTTGGAACAGTTGGCTTGCAGTTTGGAAAATTAGTACCCATTCTCATGTGATAGTCTAACTAGACATTGAGAAAAAGTAAAATATTTTTGAAACTTTAGGATTTAGAAAAACATGTACTACATGATGGTGACATCATTTCTAGTATGATTTAAATCATTTATGCTTTTGAGGTAAACAGATTCTTTGGGGCTGATACATATTTAAGATTTTCAAATATTTTCCATCCTTCTTTACTATTGGAAAAAAATGTTTAATGCTAACAACAGGATAAAACCCTTGCGTGTAATTATGAATGTTTAATGGTCCTGTAACATTGAAATCAAGTAACTTTCACATGATAATAGCTGGGGTAGTGTTCATTCTGACTCTCTGCCTTGCATAAAATACAAAAAGTTTCCATCTGAAATTAATTAAACTATTGCTTTAAAAACATCAGTAGTTCATAGGCACGTGATGATTCTCAGCCCTTTCTTTCATCCCAAGGAAAGACACCATTTAATATCCCTCAAGGTCTAGTTCAAAGGGGGACTTTTCTAAGGACGTCATGGATGTAGATTTCTGAAAGTCACACAGACTTGGGGGGACAGGAGTTGGCTGCACCAAATGTTATATCTTTAAATTGCACATAAACCACCACAAAACTAATGTAAGAAATCAATCCTCGTTTATGGGGACATTTAACTTCAATACAGAATCATGGTTCAAATTGGTTATCTTAGATTTTTAAAAAAAATTTTTTTTAATGTTTATTTTTGAGACGGAGACAGAGTGGGAGTGGGGGAAGGGCAAAGAGAGAGGGAGACACAGAATCTGAAGCAGGCTCCTGGCTCTGAGCTGTCAGCACAGAGCCCGATGTGGGGCTCAAACCCACGAACCGTGAGATCATGACCTGAGCCAAAGTCAGAGGCTTAACCGACTGAGCCACCCAGGCGCCCCGGTTATCTTGGGTTTTTAATTAAGGATCCTAGATCCACTTTATCTCTTTGAGGTAAGTTATAAAATATCCATCTGTTAATTTATCATGTCTGATTAATTCTGCATGACGTGGAAGTCACATACTGATTTGATTACTGCAGGCACGGCGCCTTGGAACCTTCTCGGCGGGCGGGGTGGGGGGTGGGGGCAACGGATCAAATAAGAGCACGTTCACACGTGGAGGCCCCAACGTCAGCGTGGCTCAGATCGGAGCAGACTAATCCCCAAGTCAGAAGTATTGTCTTGAAAAATGTGTCTGCTAACATGGATGCCTTGTGAGCCTAAAAACGAAAAACCTGATGGCCGAATTTTCCAGGGAAAGATGTCGGTGGGAGTCAGACACCGGCCAGGGCAACACGGGCATTGCTTTTCAGCTCGGGGCGGGGGAAGGTCTCTAGAAGAAATCCCTCGGAGTGGTGTTTGCCTCTGCCTTTCATCCTCCCTCCTCTGCCCTGTGACCTGCTCTTGGTCAGACAAAGGCAGTCAGCTCTGATGGAAAATTGCATGTCTCTTCATTCTAAATCCCCCTTCTCAGGTTTCCTGTTCTTTCTCAGCCCCCGACCTTCGGTCGGTCTGAGCAGCATGTGTTCAGGTGATGTCCTTGCCAGAGGCTGGGCTTATGGTAACGCGCGTGCCACCTTCACAGGTCGTTTTGCTAAACAAAAAGAATCTCAGACCAAAACCCGTAAGCATTTCCGAAGTGTACCTGAGGCATCCAGTAACTCCTCCTCTGGTATTAAAAGTGTGCGGGGAGCGATGGGAAATGCGCGAGAAACAAGTGGTGCCTGATTCTAAGGAGGTGCCAGAACGATTCTTCCACTCCCCCTTCCCCGCCCCCCAATCGCATGAAGCAACGCTCCGGTAATTATCTTGAGCATCACTGCCGTTGTGTTGTAAATTCTGACTCTGGCTGTGTGTTAGAATCACCTGGGCAGCTTTTAGGAATGCTGATGCCCGGGCTCCACTCCCAAAGGTCCTTAACGTCTGGGTCTGGGGGAAGCTGGACGGCTAGGTTTGTGCAGCCGCATTTGAGAATCAGAGGCTTCCCGTCTGCCCTGAGAACCAGACCAGAGGGACCCTGTTCTCTTAGCCTCAGCACCCGTGAAAGTTAAAGCCTGGGCTGAGGTGTACCGACCTGCCTGGCGTTACCCAATTCATGGCAGGGTTGGGACGAAAACCCAAGCCTTCTCTCTGAGTGGACTTCGAAATGAAATTCGGCAGCGCCTTCATCACGCTGTGGCCATTGTGTGAAATTCTTCGGGTATTACGTTAAGAATCCGTTTCTGGGAAAAGGAATGCAACTTGTTCAGGGCTGGACTCCCTCCAACCTTAACGGACTGTCTCCCATGCACCAGGCGTCTAATGCTAGGCGGGAGAAAGATGAAGGCGACCGGGCCCTTGGAAGAGCCAGGACTGGAGCAGTGGATTTGGCTGGGAGCCTCGGAGGGAGTTTCACAAGAGGTCAGCTCTAGCCAACATGGCACTACCTCCCTGTAGCCCGGGGGTAGGGGTGGGGGGTGTCCTGTTTCCTCCCTGGGGAGCCATAATCCCAAAGAAGGGGGAAAGGGGCAGCCCTTCCCTTCCTCATGTTCTTAATGTCTAGACTTGAAACGGATCCAACTCTGCAAATATCTTAGTGCTGCTTAACCCCCAGTCCCTCACCTCAGAGCCCGTGTTGACCACATTTGGGGTTTCCCATAAATGCTTTAGCCATCGCTTCTCAGAGCCTTTTCTGGCTCACCCCCCCCCCCATTGTTGCCAACTTTTCATCAAAGGCAAGCATTCCTCGAGTCTGTCCTCTCGATGTTCTTCCCTTCCTCCATCTAACCACGTGCTCCCCTGACCC